>NC_087267.1:40753635-41058151 GCF_015220805.1 Pogoniulus pusillus
GCAAAATGACAGGTGAAAAGCAGACCCAAAAGCTAGGAACACTGAAGAGAAAGAAAATGTTTAATTTCACAACAATAATAAGAGGTGATAGCTAAATTGGAGAAAAGTGAGGAAATTAAGCAGAAGACAATTTATAGTGAGGCAACAATGAAATCTATTAGACTGGGAATCAACCTTCAAGGAAAATGGCATAAACCCCATCACATGAGTAATTTAGAGATAGAAAGAATACTGCAGGGAATTATTCTGCATTGACAGAGGAGAATAAAGATGCTGACCTACTAGCTTTCTCCCATCTCTTATGTAGATTTGAAAAGTGTATTCCTATGAGTCTCTGATAATCAGGACAATTGCTCAAGTGGCACCTTTCTGGCTCCACCAGAGACTGTGCCAATTAAGAGAATTGTACTGCATAAATTATACCTTTTGATATTACTATAATTTGTGAGACTAAACACTTGACAGAGATGTGATATTCTTAGCCTTTCCTTAATAAAATGTCTTGCACTTTGAAGATTTATCTTTCCCCTTCACCCCACCTCAGAGTATCCTGATAGGAGGCACTGGCTGCCAGCACTTTGAACAGAAACCTCTGGCAGAGCACTAACGAGACAGCTGTTTGCTGTGTAATGGTTCTAGTTATAAAACAAAAACTTGCAAACCCAAGACACCTTGTGATGCATATTATATCTAAGACAGGACATCTGGAAAATGAAGATTCAAAATTAGAATCATTAATAACACAAGTAAATCATTATTATTATTATCCCAAGCCTGACCTGAACCTGCTGTGATATTTTTGTACTTAGATTTGTGTCACTGCTTGTATAGGTATAGACATGGCACTGGCTAAAGCAAAGGCTCCTGATAAAGCAGCTTGTATCTCTGCTTTTATTATAGTGTTGAAATAACTTGATAATGGAGGAAGCATTAGGATAACATGTTATCTTTTGTGAGTCATCAGCCTACCAGATAAACATGCTTTGTGTTGCAGTGGGCAGCATCCTCCCCCTTCTTTCACCTAGAATCAATATCTCCTTCCCACCAAATGATTTCAGATTAGCAAACAGCCAGACAGCCCAGGCTCAACCCACTGCTTCAGGGAAGGGCAGAGCTACTGTTACCGCAGTGCACGTATCTAGATGTGCTGACCCCCTGAGCAGAACAGACCTGCAGAAAGCTCTCCACATTTTTTTTCTGTTCTCCCTTTTTTACATTTTTATGAAATCTACACGGTCCAGCTGCAGTTGCACATCTCTGCCATCTCTTTATTATGCACATCAGTCTGATATTGAACTCTGGTCTCTTCCTCGCTTCTGTGAAGTAACCTTTTGGAGTCTTTCATCTATGGCCTTCTACTTTTTTGAGTTACTCTACATAACACAGAAGTGACAAAGCTTGGCAAATCCAAAAGTCTCTCAAAGTGCTTTCAAAGCACCTTCAAATCTGTCACAAATGGCTTTATCTCCATTTTACAGATGTAAATATGGGGGCAGAAAGGCTAAGTGCCTGCCCTGGCTTCACTCACAGACACTGTGCAAAGCTGTCCAGTATCTTCAATCCATGGTCTTTCTTAATTGCAAAGAATCTCTTCCTCCCTCTTTATTAATTTTTCCTCATTATTCATAGTTCTTTTTGTTAGGTATATTATTTAAATTTATGTGCCCAAAAGCAGATAGTCCAATGTTTTGTCATATAAGGTTTTAGATGCTTCAAGCACAACTGAGGGAAGACTGGGTGAATCCCCACATGTATGTGCAATGGTTTCCAAGCCCTTGAAGACAGTTACGCTTACCATGCTCCACTTCCTTTAATTTTTAAAGCCTGCAGACATCTTTCTACAATGCTTCTAATGAGAATACAATCAGCTTCCACAGCCCAGCTTCTTTTTCATGGAACCAGCCAGGATCCAGAAAACAGACAAAAGTCTCTTAGTGAGCTGAGTCTCAAAGACATTCTCTTTGTGATTCTCATGTACAGAGCATGATGTGGCATCAACAGAAGAATAGTTCTTCCAACACCTCTGTGTAAATCAATGCCCAAGCCCAGTGCCATTTTCTCATTAATTTTTGGGTTCAGCTTTGCTTGACTTGTTCTTGGGACCACTCCTTTTAATTCCCCAGTTAAAAGCATGCCACTCAATTCCAACTTCTCTGCAAAATCACTTCAGGAACCTCTACGATCAATGAATGTTTTCACGGGAGTGCTTATGACTGTGGTATAGTGTGAAACATCAGACTCATTGGATATGAGGTTTCCCTAAGGCAAACTCCTAGGCAGGTTTGAGTGTGAGTGACTGGATCAGACAGAGTCACTGGGAAAAGCACTGGCTCACCATCCAAATAGACAGGGGAGGTGGCAGCAATTTGAACAATGCTTTGCTGTCATTAGCATCAGAAGTACCAGAAATTGATAAACTGTTACAACACTCTGCTGTGTTGTGGGAAAGCAGTTTCCTCTCTTTAGATCTCTCTCACATATGTATATACACAGACAGACACAACCACATACATTTTGTAAGTGCTATACACATACAGATATCCTAGGCACATACACTCTCTGTGTCCATAAAAAACATCCACAAAGAAGGTCTGAGACTGAAGCCACTACTAGTACAAGACCATGGAAGTACTGGTGGCTTAAAACAAGCTGAAATTCGGCACTAGGTTGTGAATACATCATTAATACTTCAAATGACACATGCAGATAAGTTTGCACACACATCATCTCAAAATATTGCTGAGAAAACATAAGTTGTTTGCTTGTAGCCTAGCAAGAAGTGTTAAAAGGAGTGCAACGGAAGGGTTCTCACACAGAGTCAAGAGCTCATAGGTGGTTCATTCTTGCTTAGGCCTGCTGAAGGGGACTAGAGTGCTCCAGTGTGCCAGGGTTCTTAGTACTTGTGGGAGCAAAGCAGTGGGATGCCATACTCTGATCTTGATACTGTGACTTCTTACAAACCAAGTAAGGCACAATGACTATTTACTAGGAAAGGACAATTAATGATTTCTTACTCATGACAGGCTAGCTCTCTTAACATGAGACCTCACTAGAGGAGGTAAGTTAGCTTTTCATGCATGCCATTTTCAACAGCTTGCTTTAATACTAATGAAATCATAAAAGAACTTCTGCCATTTTGGGACCTAGTATTTATTTTCCTTAAGTTGTTCTTGAGTCATATTTACTAGAAGTTGTTTGTGTGAAATACACATATCCTTGCCAGAAGCAAGACCTGTTTTTACACAAGACCCCATGCAACCACTTGACATTGCTACATGGACATCCATTAACCCCCTTCCTTCCCAACTCCCAACAATGACAGCCAGAGATCACAGAACAAAAAGATTGAGTGAGCAGCCAAGTAACAGTGACAAAAAGGACATCATGCAGAGCATCAGAGTGAGCAAGAGATACTGAGGAGGACATCCGTTCCTGGGGGTACATTATGATGGGTCATGGGCTGGCAATGACCAAATAGATTCCTTGCATTGCAAAGGGAATGCAAGGAGCAATAGCAGCTAAAAAAAAATGGGAGGGGGAAAATGCAGCTGGACAAATCTCTTCCATTGCAGGCAAAGGTGAAGTCATCATAGCAGAAACAGTAATGAAAAAAAGAAATCCTTCTTCAGGAAAATCTTGACCACACTAAGAACAAGGAACAAAGTTCTAACAACTACTGGCATCCACTTTTCTGGAAATGCCAGGGTTTGTTCAGGATGTCATAGGAGAGATGTGCATGCTCTGGTATTACAGATGACTGATTGCATCATTCTCTTATCCTTTCCAATGAAATGCCAAAGACTTGCCTTCATCTTAAGTTACATAGTTCTCAAGTGAATTTGATAATTCCTACCGGCCTGTCCCTGTGGCAAACAACTTTCTTATCACTACATTTCTGAGTGAGCTTTCGTAACACTGGGGTGATATACCTGTTGTCAGATTTCCTAAATGAAAAAGGAGCCTCTTCTATAACCTAGATAACCCAAATCTCTGGCGACACTTCTTTTACCTTCTGTAAGTCCTCCTAGAAAAGGAGTCTTTGTGCAGGGATCCGAGGGACTTCACTTTGCAGAGCAAGCTATGTGAAACTAGTAGACTCCAGAACTGCATACGTACCATAAACGTAACTAGATCAACTTAACCCCCTTATTTTGTACACAGATTAAAAAGAATCATATAATTGCTTTACAATTGATTAGATTTTGTGGCATAAATATTGGGGAAGGCTGTCCACCACAGCAATAAATACTCACTGTTTACGGTACCTGCTAGTGCATTAATATTATTCAGTCCAACAGTGGCTCCAGCCAATCCTTGGAGAGTACCCAGAGAAGTCAAAGAATTCATGGCCGCACCAGCTGTAGAATTAGCAGTTGATGCAGCCACTGAAATGAAAGAAAGAAAGAAACAAACAAAAGGCAAGACAAAATTAAGGCCACATTTTGCTTAGTTCAGATGATCACAAAACAGGTAATAGTAATGCTGAGTGCAACAACAGGGCTTGGGGGAGGAAGAAAAAGGAAGAAAATAATACCAACAGAATAGTCTTATTCTGGATATTACCACAGTGTGATTGCTCACGGGAATGTTGATGAGACTTGAACTGCAAAGACTGGATTGACTGGATCACAAAATTCAGCATTGTGCAAACACAACACAGAAACGGTAAGTATGGGATCACAGAATGATAGGGGTTGGAAAGGACCTCTAGAGATCATCCACACAGTCACTTCCGCAAAAGTTGTCAAGCAGCCTATGATCCCAGCCTGATCAGCTAAACAGACTTTTGAGATTTTGCTGTGTTTCAAATTCCATCACAGAATTACTCACAGTAATTTCATCATACAGCAGCTTTCTGTTCTGAGCTCCGAGTGTTCTAAGAGAGGTTTTAATTATTCTAAGTGAGACATTACACCATTGTAGCTTTGCTCTAGGACATGGTATGAACATCATTTAAAGCTCTGAAGTTTATAAAAAGAAGAGTGATCAACTAAATGCAAAATGTAACTGCCACCCATTCTACTGCAGGCTTTTGGCCTGGCTTTTGTGCATAACTAGTCATGTATATGTACCCCATAAACAATACAGTCTGCATCCCCAAAAGCTCTGTCAGAAGGGAAGCTGAGGCTCAGGTGGAGAAAAAGTCCTTGCTGCTATAACGTCAAGGGAATAGTAAAGGTGGATGAGATGAATCCATCTAAACTACACACTTAGGAAGAGAAAGAGACTCAATCCCTTGTTATAGGAAAGTAATAAAGCCCCTCAGAAAGAGTTATCTTTAAAGATAGGTTGGATGAACTGGAAAAAACATGCCTTTCTCATAGAAGAGCCTTGAATAACTAGTGCAGCTTAAATGCTGAACTTACAGGCAGGTAAAGTTATACCAGATGAATCATCCTCACAAAAGCAATTAGGTTTTTAGCTTGTCTCCTGAGCCCTACTTTAGTGCATTAATAATTTCTTTCTTTTCCTTAAAAAAAATGCATTATCTTCTGAAAAGTCAATGTTTAAAGTCAGCTTTGTGGATACCTAGCTGTGAAATGGTTAAGGCCACTTTTATCTTGATGTTTTGAGCTGTCAAACTCATCAGATTACTCAGTGAACCCTAATATAAAGTGAAGTCTTTAGAGCTGGCAGGATCCAGTAAGAGATGTAGGAGTCAACTTTTGGGGTTTTTTTTTTTTGTTTTGTGGGTAGACCTCAGAGCTTTAACCCATAAATGACCCACCTTTACAAACTCAAGATCCACCAAAGACAAGCCTTCAAACTCATGAATCCTTAAAGTACAAGAGACTCTCACAGCGTAGGTAAGGAGAGATTTCCAGATTCCATGAAGCATTCCTTGTCTGCACTTCCCTAGCATCTGTAACGTTAACTTGAACAATTTTATGTGTTGTAGATAGAAGCAGCTTTGAGTATTCAGTCTCTCTCCACAATGCAATAAAAAGCCAATAATGTCTTTGACTAAAAAAAAAAAAAGGTAATCAAAAAAACCCAAGTGAAAAAAAACACTTTTGTCAGATAATGTGAGCACCAACAGAGAAGGAGAAATAAAAATCAAAGTGAATGAGTGTCAGTGAATTCCCTGTGACCAACACTTCTTAGTGTTTCTGCTGATGTTCGTTACTGGATTATTTAAATAAAGTATGTAAACCTCGGATCTGAAGGATCTGATTGGTTTTGACTGGGCTGAATTCCATCAATTTCTGTTTCAGAGGATTATTACCCTTTTCTCTTGAGGAAACACATATATTTAAGAAATGAGTGAAATGGGGGCTAGGAAACTGCCTGAATATTACACTAAAGCTCTTGGGGGCAGATAACTTCTGTGACTGAGAGTCGTATGCTTACAGACTGTCAACACATTTGTTGGAGAAGGCAGAAAAACCTGATTAAATCCTTTCCTCTTGCACAGCCCAGAGAGTATGTTGTGGTGGATCTTACAGTCTCAGTGCTCAAATACATGCTCCAGGGATGGGCAGCATCTGGGGCCAACATCTCTTTCCTTCTTTTATTCAGATCAAGTTTCTGTTTCATCAGACAAACATAGAGCAGGTGCCTCAGTGGTTCTCCCATTTGAAGTTCAATGCAGATTATCTAGTTTGCCTAAATAATGACTTGGCATATAATCAATGTAAAATACTAGTTGGAGCACTGAAGCACCTCAGAAATCAGCCTTTTGTTGGTGCAGCTATTTCTTCTGCTTAGCAGTAATCTGTCTCACAGATCCACTGGGACAATGATTTTTTTCTCTTTGCCTTATTATTTCTTTCAGGAGAAAGAAACTGAACAAATTGTGTGGTTTCCATTATTTTATTGAACATAGGGTGAGCAGAAATGAAGAGAGCTCCTTTTGTTAGAGCACTTGTAAAGAACAGATCCAGCACCTTGCTGTGTGAGGTTCCCTGAGAGACTCCACATTAGTTATCATTCCCTTTGACTGAGACCTGCATGTCTGAAAGACACTGTCATGACAGTGATGGGCTAAAATACGGGGCCATAAGTAGTGCAAGATTTTGAGAGGTGAAAAATTGTCACAAAATGCTGGCAAAAACCCAACAGCTGAAGGAATGGTGTTCCTTGTCTCCCAAAAAACTTAAAAGGGAGAGGAAACAAAAGCTAAAAGGTCCTAGAAGACATGCGTGGAGGTTTAGGCCAGCTCAAAGTTTGTACCTCTTATGCTTCCAGAATACACAAAATCTATCCAAAGGCAAAGACTATCCTTTGCCTGTCCTTTGCCTCTTTCAAGGAAAAAAATGTAAGATATATAGAAGCAAAGGGAAAGAAGAAAAATCACTTGCCTTGTGGTTACAGTAGATGACTGCACTACTTTGGGGGCACCTGTACCACTGTCTTGTGTTGGTCCTTGGGCTCCACCACTGCTCAGACTAATGGCAAAGGAAGTATAATTCACTGTTGGAATAGTGTTATTCTATATTTATGGCTTTTAGTTGTCCAGATGACAAAAATAGATTAGATACCTACAGAAGTCATATATTGGTTTTCACCAGGTTCCCTTGCCACCACATAAATTAAAAGAAAACATTTCGCAGCTCCCTTCATCCTCCACATCAGAACATTGCTGCCCTGAATCAAATAGCTTCATAGTGCTGTTTAACAACCAGTAGGCATCTGTCTCCAGGTACTTAGCTTGATCTACAGAACTGGAGTGCCAACTAGGAATTGCCCTCTTTGTGCTGCAAGTACACCAGCACTTGTGCAACAGCGAGGAAAATCAAAGCACACAAAAAAGCACAAACGACTCGGGTTGCTGGTATCCCTCTGCATGGTACACCCTGCCTCCACAACATTTGGTGTATTATTTGTCTCTTTATACTGGGAATTTTATCTTTGCCTTCTAAATCCTCTATTATACCAGGGACTTGGTATGTTTCTGGAGCAGTATTAAGTGAGTTAGTTAATCCTGAAGCCAGGGGAAGAGATTCAACAGACTGGATCTCCAGCCTGATTAATGCTGGCTGAATATACAATAGCCAGTGAAGAACACAGATGCTTTTTACCAGCTGCACCAGTCATTCCCTCACAATGTTAAGCCCTGGATAAACATCAGAACGTAACAGATAAGATTTTGTCTACTCAAAGGAACTATTTCTTCTCTAACATCAGTCATTGGAATAAGCTGACAACTTTCTCAAAGAGGGTGTTGCTCAATCAGAGACTACTGGCAGGAACTACAGGGTTGAATCTCTGCACAGAATCACAGAATTACTGAGGCTGGAATAGACCTCTAAGATCATCAGGTCCAGCCTATGACCTAAGACCTAACATCACCACGTTGACTAGACCATGTCAGTAAGTGGGACTCCACCAGCTCCCTGGCCAATCCATTCCAGTGTCTAATTACCCTGTCCATGAGGAAGTGCTTCCTGACATCCAACCTAAACCTCCCCTGGCACATCTTCAGGCCATGCCCTCTCTTGTGACAAGTTGCCTGGGAGAAGAGCCTGACCCCCACCTTACTACAACTCCTCTTCAGGTAGTTGTAGAGTGTGATAAGGTCCCCCCTGAGCCTCCTCTTCTCCAGGCAGACCAATCCCAGCTCCCTCAGCCTCTCCTTATAAGACTTTCCCTTCAGCCCCCTCACCAGTCTTGTTGCTCTCCTCTGGACCCACTCCAGCATCTCAATATCCTTCTTGCAGTGAGGTGCCCAGAGGTGCACACAGTCCTCGAGGTGAGGCCTCACCAGTGCCAAATACAGTGGCAGAATTACATCCCTAGTCCTGCTGGTCACATTATTCCTGATACTAGCCAAGATGCCACTGGCCTTCTGCGCTAGCTGGGCACACTGCTGGCTCATATTCAGATGGTTGTCAGCCACCAGTCCCAGATCCCTCTCTGCTAGGCTGCTCTCCAGCCACTCATCCACCAGTCTGTAGCACTGCACATGGTTATTGTGGCCAAAGTGTACAACCCTGGCTGTTGTTGCAAGAGTTCATACAAGACATTCATCATATTCCCCACTGACCATAATGATGTACTTATATAAGAAAACACTATCACAGCACTGGATAAAGAATTCAGTCTAGACTTGGAATAGGATTCCAGGGACCTGTAGAAAAATCTACTCTCTTTCATGCAGGTACAAACCAACGTGGTCACTTCTTGTTTCTCCATCCAGGCCGCACAGAGACGTCACAGAACAGTCTACCATCTCCAGCCACGAAAGATGAGAATGTAAAAAAAACCCACCTTCATTTTACTATTAGACACTTTACTCTTTCTTCTTCATTTATCCTTCTATTCCCACTTATCTCTGTCAGTCTCACAACTTCCTCTTTTTTCCAAACTCATTTCAGTGTTAATAAACATCCCAAAACCAAAAATAATACTATCACCCAGCTGTAAAATGCAGAAAGTCATTCCCCAACATCCTCTCAAATCATTCCCAACCCCAGCCATTTGATCTTACTATATTTCCTACATTTAATTGATAAAATTTTTAATATTAGCTTCATTGTAAATAAAGAGGTGGCCTTTGGTCAATATATTCCTTAACAGAGCTCTCTTTGATACACAGGATGCAGTGTGGCCAGCAGGTCAAGGGAGGTGATTCTCCCCCTCTACTGCGTTCTGGTGAGGTCCCACCTGGAGTACTGCATCCAGTTCTGGAGCCCCTATGACAAGAGGGATGTGGAGATGCTTGAGCATGTCCAGAGAAGGGCCAGGAGGGTGCTCAGAGGGCTGGAACACCTCCCCTATGAGGACAGACTGAAAGAGTTGGGGCTGTTCAGTTTGCAGAAGAGGAGGCTCCCAGGTGACCTTCTTGTGGCCTTCCAGTATCTGAAGGGGGCATAAAATAAAGCTGAGAAGGGGATTTTTAGGCTCTCAGGGAGTGACAGGACTAGGAGGGGATGGAGCAAAGCTGGAGATGGGTAGGCTCAGACTGGATGTGAGGAGGAGGTTCTTGAGCATGAGAGTGGTGAGAGCCTGGAATGGGTTCCCAGGGAGGTGGTTGAGGCCCCATCCTTGGAGGTGTTTAAGGCCAGGCTGGCTGAAGCTGTGGCCAGGCTGATGTAGGGTAGGATGTCCCTGGGCACGGCAGGGGGGTTGGAACTAGATGCTCCTTGTGGTCCCTTCCAACCCTGACTGATTCTATGATTTTCAGTTGGAGTTACTGCTCTACACAGTATAGAATCAGAAGTATCTGTATTTGGCTAATAATGTCACATTCATAGAGATTTTAAAGTCTGTTAGGAGCTGACATTTACAACTATTCCCCACATATTTATTGCTACCTGTAAAAAGTTAAATAGCACCTTTTTAAACAGAAATACAAACTATCAGGAACTCATTTCTCTTTTAATTTAAATAACATTTCAACACCATTCCAAACTCCTATGCCAACCTAGAAGAAACAAGTGGTATTAGCATGGAAGCCATTGGTTGTTTTTTGGCTGAAAATCATTGATGATTTATTTCACCTGGATTTACTGCAACTGAAAAACTAGATTCAGGATATCAGCATCCAGGAAAAGAGAACAATGTTTCTTTGGCTTTGCTGTGAATGCTGTGGATGGGATTTATTTCCCCATCTTTGACAGCATCATTGTTAAAGATACCCCTGTTAAAACTGTTCTTTTGGACTGCATCTGACCTCCCTTCCTGTTGGTTGCACATGTTAACAAGCTGGTGATCTGAAATTGAGTGATCTGGTTTTATCCTGCATGCAGAATGGATGCCAAACCATGCAAACTCAGGCATCTGAATGTAATTACTTCAATCATGCCTTGGGCTCAGGTGGGGCAATTTATGCTGGGCAAATTTGAGCTAATCTGCAGAGGATGTGCACTATTTGGCAAAGCACAGCCCACCAGAGAGAGGACCTAGACAGCAAAGACTCACACAGTGTTACAGTATAGGTCAGACAATGAAGGATGACCTTGCATAAAACATGCAGGCTGAGAAAAACTGCTCTGTGCTATTGATGCCTTTCCCAGCTCTGACTCAAACTTGTGCTGTCCTGGACAAAACAGCTGCTATGGTGTGGGTTAGTTTATTTTAAGCTGCAAGACAGGGCTAATTCTGCTTCTCCTCAGTTGCTGGCTTGTCTATTAGAAAGCTGTATCTATTTAATACCTACACCTAAGACCAAGGAGTGCCCTACATAGACCTTCTAGATATAGTGAAGTAAGAAAATCACATACCTATGTTTGTCTGTAGTACAGCTGTGGGCATATTGTACCCCGTTCATGTCTCAGGGCTGAATTATAAAATGAAGTCACTCCTCCAACCAGGGAAGTCAATTGGAGGATCCAGGGAGGCTGCTTGAGCACTTGGTGATGAAACAAAGTACTAGATAAACACTTGCACTCACTGTTGCTCTGAAGAAAAGGACCAATTTATACATGCAGTGCTATGTCTTACCAGACAGATGGTTTGCAGTGTGTTGTTGATCCTGCTCTTTCTTTAATTTTATTTGGCAAATATCTGAGAACTCCAGGGACTTCTCAGCAAAATCACACACTACAGAAAAAAAAGTAAGCTTCACCTTATATATGCTAACTTGGCACTGTTTTATAGGTGGTGATATGCAGTAGGGGTGTGCACTCTCCGTTCCTCTTTGCCTTGCCCTGTTCTCTTCCTCATCTTACAGAATTGCTATACTGTTTGAAAATGATCCACAGTCGTTAAGATAAGTGAATGTGAAAGAGGCATTTCAAAGAATTTAGGTTAAATTTCTTCTTGGAAACATTATGTTAGTTTTATGGAAGGAGAGAATGGGCAAAGAAAAGTAAGGCTGACTTCAGCTCCTTACTTGCATAGAGGGGTTGATGCCAGCCTTCACCCACTTCATCCATGTGAAGAGCAGATGATGTTTCTGGAGCAGAACTGCCTTTCTAGCCTAACTATGCTGGGGCTTTCCACGTAGAGATTCACAACATTAACCGTGTCAGCTGTGCTGACAGCGTTCCTTTAGGCAGCTCTCAGTTGCACTACACAATTGCCTGTCACTACCTAATGCATGACACAACAGGGAACTCAACACTTACTTTGATACCAGCTACCTGCTTATCATTGCTTGGCTGTGAACCACAACTTTGTTCTTGTTTAACTTAATGGAGAGCTATTTCAACTCAGTGTTCAAAGCATTTATTTTGCTCCGTTTAAGACAAAATAGTGCACCAGGAACCAACATTACCAACAAATTTAACATTCAGTGTCTCTGTGACTTTAATCATGAGAAGTTGCAGAGAAAACACGTTTTCTTTTGGGAGGGACTCCTATCAGAACTGTATTGGCAGTTGTCTCAGACCAGAATCCTCCTTCTTTTACTGAATTTGGATGTATTTCTGATTTTCAGCTGCCTTCCTGACTCACTGATAAAATTGATCTGACTAAATTGCTGCCATTTAGAGGGATGCAGATAGGCAATCTAACAAGGGCAGATGCAAAAGTTTGCATCTGGGAAAGAATGATCCGTTTCAATAACAGGGTGGGGATGGTAGGGTGGAAAGAAATTCTGCTAAATAGGACGTGGGGGCATGTTGGTGGGAAGTGACCATGAATCAGCAGAATGCCCTGGCAATCTGGGCTGTTGGAACAGGAGAAGAGCTAGGAGATTAGGTGATGTTTCCTCTTTATTCAGTGCTTCTTAAATTACATCTAAATGATACATTCAAGTTTGAGCTCCTCATCACAAGGAAAACATCAATCAGCTGGAATGAGTTCAGTTTAAGGCCAGTAAGTTCGTCAGGAGCTTGATCATTCATCCTGTAACAAGCTTGACTTGTTTAGGGCTTCAAGTCAACCTAAAGCAGCCTCCTAATATGTATGAGGAGGTCATCAGCTAGATAGAGCAGTAGTAGATGATGAGAAGATGAGAGATAAATTGAAACAAGATCTGTGTCGTTAGAGATTTCCAAGACTGGACAGGCTATAGCCCTTAGCAACCTAATCTCACCTCAGACCTGACACTGTTTTGAGCAAGGGGTTGTGCTATAGACCTTCTGAAGGGTTTTCCAACCTCAATTATTCTATGAACCTATGGATAGTAAACACTGTAGTAGAAAAGTAGAAAAACTCATGTAACACACAGACAGAGTGAAAGCTGAAGAACAAAGATGTGTTGGGAGAAGACTGAAGAGGAGATCTGCTTCCTCCTCTTGGGTCTGTTTACAGGAATAGAGTCTGACACCAAATATGCCACTTAACTCTTGGCTGTGCTTCAGATTCCTGGGTGTCACAAATACTTTGTGTGGGCTAGATTTCCCTGAGATTTTAGAGTCTTCTTAGTTTCATTACATTTAGTATTGTGCACCAGAGAATAAAATCATAGTAGAAGAAAGGATAAAAGATTTTTTTTTTCCCAAGGAGAATAAATGCAGTAAGAAAAGAAATTAATCATTATTTTAATACTTCTAACCTCTCCCCAGTCAGTGACATGGAAAAATTAGAAGAGTCTGGTACAGAAGAAAAAGAAATATAAAACCCAAAGTAGAAATCTCTAATTTTAGCAGGCTGATTTAAAATTTTTTGTTTACTACTCAAAATCTCTGGGGTGAAGAGAATACTCCTTTGTCCCTCTGTTAGTACAAGAAGGATAATAAAGCTAAGAGACAACACTGAATTTAAAGGCAATCCAATTAAGGTTGCATTCTCTCTTTTCTTTATAGTCTTTAGCAGCAAAACAACGTCTTGCAAACGGCACCTAAACAAAATGAACACCTGCTGGTCTGAGTGAGGCAGGTTAGATACTAGACAAAGTTTGGTTCTGCTGGACCAAGTCTACACAAAACTTCCAACTTAAATCTGTTTTATATGATCTTGTTTCAGTTGTATTCTTTTAAACAGAACAGCGGTACCAAGCGTAGGGGGTTCTATGTCACAGGAAATCTGGACCATCAATCTGATTTATGCAGGATACTGTCCAGATCTGATCTTACACAGTTGAAGTCATTTTAGTAAGGTATATTCTCTTTATGTTGCACTAAGAACAAATGATTGTTTCTCCCGGAAAAGAGAAGCGATTCGAGTACAGCAGTGATGGAGTTTATGAAATGAGGATTACAAACACGGCTGTGGGGGAGAAGTGGGTAAGTCAATCACACCACCCATGTGACATTGCTCTCAGGAATTTGCAGTTGTGTTTCTGTCTGAAATGAGCACACTCTACGGGCTCTGACTGCATAAGGAACATTTTAAAGGGGAAGAATAATTAAGCGATGACAGAGGCATCATCATTATTAGATAATCACAACCCAGGGGCATTAACAAACGTTGAGTGTCTCTAATCCCATGGGGTCTAATTATTCTGTGATAATAACCACACCTCCAAGTTTTAATTTATTCTTGTGGAGAATCTGGGGGGGAAGGAGAGGGGAGGTAGGGGAAAAGGGGTATTTTAATATTTTTGCTGAAAGAAGATGCAGTTGGCCTTTCAAAAGGGCTCATCAGTATTCTAATCTAACTAGCATGTGTGATTGGCATTAAATTGTCTGCCCTTTACAGTGATCTCCAGCCAATCTGAGTATTCACCCTTGTACAAACTTGTGGTCTCTCAGTCTCTAACATAGAGGCAGCATGCATTGGTTCTGTTTCTTGGGGCAATTTTTGATGAAGGAGAGGTGGTTTGTCGTGGTGTGGGGTGGTTAATTCTCTGTGAGGTCCTCTGACAAAGAACATTTCCATTGTTGTCAAGAGAGAAGTAAAAACTTGTTCGTTCTCTGATATCTTATAAGTGCTTCCTGACAAGTCAAAAAGGAAGATTCTAGTAAGTTTAAGAGCTCTGCTTGTGCTCAGATAGAATAAGATAAAAGTGACAGACACACACTCAAGGGAAAGAGCACCAGAAAAGCAAAAAAGAAAGAGTCAGGGGGAAACAAGAGTGACAATATAGAAAGACACATACTATTATCACAGCCTCTCAAATAAGTCAGTGTCCCTCTACTTCATTACTCTCAGGTGAATAATTCCTGTAAAAGATCGTCCATATCTTCTCAAAGTACAGTAAAAGAGAAGCACCAGTGAAGAGAAGAGGAAGAGAGGGCAGTACCCACTCAACATTTGGCTGCTTCTGTCTGCATGCATGTGCAAATGAGACTAAGAAAGACAGAGGTAGAGGAAGAGGAGAGGAATCTTTCCCAGTGGTGATCCTGGCTGAAGCTAGCTGTCTGAGAACAGCTTTGTATTTTATAACATCCTTTGAGTACATGTGCTTATGCAAGGAAACAAGGAAAATATAGAGAGGTGGAGCAATTCATTCAGACTCGATGCAAATTCAGAAGAGGCCAAAGTCTCAGTGAACTTGAGACTAACTTTAGACTCCCAAATACACACTCTTCAGTAGTACATAGGTCTTTGAGAGCCAAGGAAGCTCCGCGAGTTTGGGACAAGTGAAAATCAGGGTCACTTATTCTAATCACTGATGTAATTTACGTTAATGCCTAGCTTGAAATTTCTGATTGCCCTGAAATTACAGCTTCCACAGAAGTGTAAAGAAGGAGAAGGAAACAGAGCCTACAAAGGCACTACAGATGTGGCAGACTAGCCTAGCAGCTGGCTATTTTTGTGATTTTCTAGTCTTCTGTTCTGTAAGTTTCCTCCAAACCCATCTATCTAACAGAAGGTATTTTAGGAAACAAGAGTTTATTGATTGGGCATTTCTTTGTGAATCTAGGCTATTGTGCTTAAGGGTACATTTTCCTGTGAGATTATCAAGATGGAGAAAGAGGTAAGAACCGAGTTAATACTTAGGGCAATTCCACACTGGTGCTTCTGTTTTGTTGAAATGCATCGCTTGGTGAAGACCATCCACCTCTAGCGTAAACTGCAAGTCCTATATCCTACTTCAGCACTGTGCCTGTAACACATTGTACATCCTCCCAGCAGACCACGATGAGAAATTGTTTTGGTTTTTTGTTCTGTTTTGGGTGGAGAGTAATTTAAAGAGAAGCCAGGAAAAAGAAAAATAAGGCACGGTTGACTGGCTTGGATAAATTTCATAGCTGACCATTAGGCGATTCCAACTGTAACTCAAGCTGAATTCAAACCAAATTGAAAGGCCACTATATGAAGAAAACAAGGAATTATTGCTGAGCATTTATGACTGTTTTACTCAATGGGGCCAAGGGATGCAGTCTGTGTTCATCAAAGCATGACTGAATTCACATCAAAACCAGAGTATTAGCACTTCTACAGAGAACCTCCAGCTGTGCTCTCATGTTTATTACTGCTATCTCACACAATTTAGAGTGACTTATTGTTCAGAGACTCACGTCCTGATGCTGAAATGACCTCCACGTGGGGCCACTTCATCATACAATCACTTCTAAATCACTTTCCAAAGAATTTCTGATCTAGAATCAATAAGGCTCTGCTTGAGGCCAGTATCTCCTCCTTGGAGTACAAATTCCTTCACACTGTGACCTGTGGGGCTACATCTTTGACATATTTTAACCACTTTACAATAACAAACAACAGGCAGCAGCATCTCTCCATAAATGGAGTGTCTACTAGTAGAGTCCAAGTGTATAGCTCAAGTTAAGCAATAGTATCCTGTTCTGAACAGAACCAGAACTAATTCTGTTCAGTAATTTTACTCTTCAGCTAAGTCTCTTCTGAGTAACCACACTTTCTGAACTTAACAGCTTAGTTTTGCAGAGAATGTCTGCTTCTAGAAGCTTAATATTGACAGTCATTACCAAGAATTGATGTGCAGAATGGCTCTTGCTTAAACTTGCCCCTGTGGAGACCAAGGTCACTGCTAAATCTGGTGTACCACATCGGGGGTGCAGTAAATAAGAGGTTGCACCCATGAAGAGGACTGGTCAAGACAGGTGATCCTAAAATGACTGAGGAATGGTTTTGTTCCAAGAGTGCTGATCACATGCATACATAGCAATTAAAATTCTAGTAATTGGGAGAGAATGGCCTGATTAATTTTTGATTTTACCTCTCTGATACATTTGTCTTAGCATTGGGTAAATGGTCTTTAGAAGGTGTTTGTCTTTTGTTTGCAGCACGATATCCCTAAAAGACTCATTTACTTCAGACACTTTGGAGACTGATCCATGACATTTTAAAACATAAATGGCATAACCTATATACTGGGTCTACAGATAAAGGAGTTAGGAGTTGAGAAAGAGCATGAATAACAATTTCCTTGGAAGAAGGGATTTTAAGCGGGGTGTGCAAGCACAATCTCATTGTAATAGCACACTGCAAGGTAGAGTCATTCACCTCTGTCAGCTGCAGAACTGGAGGGTTACCATGTCTCATGTAAAATTACTCAGCCAGATCTTTCACAGACCATTTGTGAAGTCATATGTAGTTCAATGTGGCACACATACTTTTCATTTATATTGCACATTTTTGTCCTGTGAGCAGTAAAGGTAGTCAAAAGGTTTCTTTGTTCGGCTTTAAACACACGCGCTTGCTGAAGATACTTTCGTTCGGCCAATGCATAACATTAATCAGCAGTTTCATATTCAAACAACTGCCTCTTTCCAGAGAATGTTGAAACAATTAGGTTGAAAACCTTCATAAACTCTAATTAGCATTATGGGCCACAATCATAGAATCATAGAATCAACCAGGTTGGAAGAGACCTCCAAGATCATCCAGTCCAACCTATCCCCCAGCCCTGTACAGTCAACTAGACCATGGCACCAAGTGCCTCAGCCAGGCTTTTCTTGAACACCTCCAGGGATGGCAACTCCATCACCTCCCTGGGCAGCCCATTCCAATGCCAATCACTCTCTCTGGGAAGAACTTCCTCCTAACATCCAGCCTATACCTACCCTAGCACAACTTGAGACTGTGTCCCCTTGTTCTATTGCTGGTTGCCTGGGAGAAGAGGCCACCCCCCCACCTGGCTGCAATGTCCCTTCAGGTAATTGTAGACAGTAATAAGATCACCCCTGAGCCTCCTCTTCTCCAGGCTAAACAACCCCAGCTCCCTCAGCCTCTCCTCATAGGGTTTGTGTTCCTGCCTTAGGAAAACAAACCATGAGTATCCATGGACACATGCATAACTCAGGCTGAAGGTGCAGCACCGACAGTAGCGAACCTTAAACAGTTAAAAGCTCCTTCAAGTGCATAAGTTTTCCTGAGATTTACATTATTTCCTGAATGTTGTGAACTCTTGTATTTTGTGAACTTGAAACTCCTTGTAAGGTATACATCATTCTCGCAGACAACCAGCAACAGAACAAGGGGACACAGTCTCAAGTTGTGGCAGGGGAAGTATAGGCTGAATGTTAGGAGGAAGTTCTTGACAGAGAGAGTGATTGGCATTGGAATGGGCTGCCCAGGGAGGTGGTGGAGTCACCATCCCTGGAGATGTTCAAGAAAAGCCTGGCTGAGGCACTTAGTGTCATGGTCTAGTTGACTGGCTAGAGCTGGGTGCTAGGTTGGGCTGGATGATCTTGGAGGTCTCTTCCAACCTGGTTGATTCTATGATCATATAAGCTCACATATCTACCTGTGCAGCTAAGCTCATAGTATCGTGTTTTTTGTAGAAAGCATCCCTGAATGAACTTGAAATAGTACTTCCAACAGGAAGAAAAATAGCCTTTTTTGACCAACTGGAATTCTTGTGCCTTGAAATAGATATTAAGAGCAGGGGAGAGAGACAAAATATAACGCATTGTAAAGTGTTGTTTGTACATTGCAAGGAAAGTAAATCCTGAAATCATAGAATCAACCAGGTTGGAAGAGACCTCCAAGTCCAACCTATCACCCAGCCCTATCCAATCAACTAGACCATGGCACTAAGTGCCTCATCCAGTCTTTTCTTGAACACCTCCAAGGATGGTGACTCCACCACCTCCCTGGGCAGCCCATTCCAATGTGCTAAGGAAATGGATTTAATAATTTAGGGAGCTGATAATGTACTAATGTTGAATTAGATCCTACTAATCCATGGTTTAGTACTGTGCACTGTTGCCTAAAAAAACCCAAAAGATCAACTAGCACAATGCTTCACAGAATAATATACACTTTTTTCTGGCCTTCAGCCTACGACTTTGCTATTTATGCAGTTTTGAAGAAACAGAAATTTCCATGCTAAAAATTCATCAATTAATAATGTTGATTCTAAAAAAGAGGCAAAATGTCTATTTTTGCAGTTGTGGAGCAGTCTCACACTTCTTCACTGACAGGTTTTGCCCATCCTAAGCTTAACCATTAAGCAACAAAACTTCCCAAAGATCCTTTAGGCTGAACTGATGCACCTGTTCGGAAACCAATTTGCTGTGAGAACATACAAAGACCTTTTAGATTTTAGGAGACAAATATGCAAAAAGTCACTGCTGTTAATTGATAGCCTGTCTGCTGTCATTGTCATCCTTCATCACACCCCTGCCTTGTTTTTCCAAATGAGGAAAGCAGGGAGAGACAGCTCTGTTCCGGGGAAGCTCTGTGGGGATTCATCACCCTTCAGCTCTCCTTTCACTGCACTGGGACTCTGGGAGATTTTCAGCCACAATTCCTACTCTTTCTTTCTTTAGTCATTTAAAACGTTTTGAAGCATTATTAAAAATACAAATGTAAGTAAAAAAAGCATCCCCACTTTCCTATTTTTTGGCTCCAACTTGCATTTAGATGCCTGCTTAAGGGTAACCTAATAATTAGATGAGCTTACTACCAGTATAGCTCTCCAAGAATCTCTGGGCACTAACAGTAGTCAAAATCAATTAATTTATTTAAGAGCCCAGTTGACACACAAGATTTTAGAAATAGACTTTTCTCATCACAGATCTCTGTGAACTATGCAGTCAAGTGACAGGAACTGGGGAATGGGCATGTCAAGGTAAGATTTCTTTCCTCGCAAAGACATACTTGTAAAAAGTCAGTGCTGAGATCAGAGTTAAGGTGTTGGACTGCTCTGTGTTCCAAGCACCAAGATAATGGTGTTAATAATATAAGTAACTGAAATATATAATGGAAAACAATGTACTTGGGTTGTTTGAGCATCCAGGGTATGTGTACCATATATGTACCATATTTATAAGCCTTTAGGTGTTATATTTATCCTCTAGGTGTTATATTTATCCACTGTGACTTTACCCTAAAAATAATAAACATTGCATGAGGCTGTAGCCAGGTAGGGTTGGTCTCTTCTCCCAGGCAACCAGCAACAGAACAAGGGGACACAGCCTCAAGCTTTGCCAGGGCAGGTCTAGGCTGGATGTTAGGAGGAAGTTGTCAGAGAGAGTGATTGGCATTGGAATGGGCTGCCCAAGGAGGTGGTGGAGTTGCCATCCCTGGAGGTTCAAGAAAAGAGACTGGATGAGGCACTTAGTGCCATGGTCTGGTTGATTGGCTCGGGCTGGGTGCTAGGTTGGACTGGATGATCTTGGAGGTCTCTTCCAACCTAATTGATTCTATGATCCTATGAGGAAAGTTTTCTCTGTGCTGCAAAACTAAGAGAGTTTATTTTAAATTATTTAATAATGATGGTACCTCACTTTAAATGATTGCATAATAATGCAACCTGCATTCATTCCAGATGAAATGGTACAAAAATAATCAATTTGTACTACAGTATGAAGAGTGCTGCTCTGCATTTCAAACTGATCTTTTCCAATGTGAAACATCTACTTCATTCTCTAGCAAACTGTCAGACCTTCCTCCTCACCTACTGGTAAGGTTATTTTTGGATCATCCTGGAAACAAATCACAGCTATCTCAGTGGGTGTACTGGCCTCTAACAAAATGTCACGGTGGCAGACTTGCACCACTGATTGGAGAAAAATGTATTGTACTGAAGGGAACAAAAAGAGAATCTTCTAAGAATGAGTATTTGAACATTCTTCACTGCCTCTCAGCTGCAGTGTCTTGTATATTTTACAGTCTCTAACATTTCAACAATTGTGGTTGCAACATGAGCACCTTCAACTAGCAAAGACAATCCTTGTACTGTACTAGGGAGTAGAGCAAATAATGGGTGCTAACTAGAAGTCATCATTCTCTGCTTTTAGCAGAGAGAAAGGATGAACTAATTCTTACAGGACAAGCACAGTAATGTTTTTTTTTTTCTTCTCTTTCTCAGTTTATTCTATACTTTCTTTATTTGGGGCTGTTATTCTTCAATGTCAGCATCTGTCTGAAAATAAGTATTTTTAGACTTTTGTGCTTAGGAGAGCTTTTTTTTTCAACATAAGAGTTAATGGATGAATTCTGATATAATGTGGCAAAAGCTGGTCTGGATTTTAGAGGTCATTAAAGAAAAAAGTCTCACTTTCTACACTGGCAGTATTTTTTGGCAGAAAGATTTCCTCTTAGGTTTTACACAGCAGATAAACCTGAAGAGCTTTTTTATTGAAGCATGAATAGCTAGTTCAGCTGTGTGAATAAATAACAGTTTAGAGAATCAAATAATCATGAAAATGTCATGGAAAATCAAGGCTCCTAAATCTGAAACTGAACTAGCTTCAGGTTTAGCAATTCTATCCCCCTGCAGCTTAGAAGTTACATTGTCTATGTTTATGAAGATAAATTTGGATGTATAATTAGATGTTTTGTCTCTTCATTTGCACATAGAAGGGCTTTCCTACTGGCTACTGAAAAAAACAGTTATGCATGAATTTTAACAAACAAAACTGAAACAAGCTCACAGAGGCTGTGGAATTTCCATCCTTTGAGGCATTAAAACATGCACTTGACACAGCTTTCACAAATCTGCTCTGAGCGGTCCTGCTGCAAGCAGGAGTCCAGAGTAGGGACCTTGCAAAGTGTCTATCAACTGATGTGATTCTATGACTTTAAGGTTAAGGCATTAAACAATAATAACATGTGCAGTGATGTAGAAAGCTGACATGATAAAGTAAATTGGCATTTGAGACACAGCTCCAATATTCTTCCTATGAGTAGAAAACATTTTTCTGCTCTAGCAAAAATATCAAGAGTTTCACGGTTTCTGATATCAGGAAATGTTTTACAGAGCCCAGGACAGTGAGAGTAAACATCATTATCCTTGGGAAAAGCAGGGTAGTGCGTTAACTGAGGCAAAGTAACTTTCAGGCAGTGTTGGAGGTAGATACTCTGATCTCGTGATTGTATGTACCCTCATTCACACCCACCTCCAGGCCTTCCTACCACACACTGAATTGGTCATAAATCTCTGTAGGCTATGGAATAGTAGCCTCCCTGTGAGCTCCTTGCTAGTCAGTCCATTTGCAGGGCCTTTTCAAGGAAGAGAGGACAATATCCTGACAACCACCTGAGACTCATTCTGCCTAAACTGAGATATTTGCCTCCAACTCTGGTAGTCCCCCCAAAGTCCCTTCACAGTTAATGGGAAATGCAAACTTCAGGGGCCTAAATGAAAGGGAGTTGAGACAAACTGGTTCAGACAACCTGGAATCAGGTAAAAGCTATCCCGGCTCAAATCCTCATGTTCTGAAACACAACAGGTATAGGCCTTTAAAACAGGAAAATATACTAAGTGAGTAAAATGAAAAGAAAGCGAAGAATTAATTAACTAAATAGAAGTGATTAAAGTAAATAAAGGAAACAATTATCATATCAAAATAAAAGACAAGAAAGATGATTAAATGAGTCTTCAAAAGACCCGTGAGAAACTCGTGAAAGGCATAATATGCCTTTACCTGGCTTTTATTCTTTCATGATTTCATTTTCATTTTTATTCACTACCATCTGATAATTGCAAGAAACAGTTACTTTAACCATGGGCAATTTAAACCATTTAATTTTTTTTTTCCAGGGCCAAGAGACGAAAGAACCTATTTATTGCCTGAGGGGAGTTTTACTAAAATGAAAGCTTAATCTTTCATGTTTTTGGTTTTTTGTTTTTTTTTAAGCAAAGGCTTTTAAAAAATAATTTCTAACAATGCTGTAGGGAGACACTTCTATGGGCATGCAAAAATTGAAATTATAAATTTACAATTATAAAGAAATTAATAGTTTGGGGGATTGCATTGTCTCTGTTCTTTCTGAATGAATATTGTTTCAAGCTTCAGAGGGAGCATTTAGCACACGGAGGCAAATTGGTGCCCTTTAGACTTATGCAGTCAAAGAATCATAGAATTAACCAGGTTGGAAGAGACCTCCAAGATCATCCAGTCCAACCTAGCACCCAGCCCTATCCAATCAACTAGACCATGGCACTAAGGGCCTCATCCAGGCTTTGCTTGAACACCTCCAAGGACGGTGCCTCCACCACCTCCCTGGGCAGCCCATTCCAATGCCAATCACTCTCTCTGTGAAGAACTTCCTCCTAACATCCAGCCTATACCTCCCCCTTGGCACAGCTTGAGACTGTGTCCCCTTGTCCTGTTGCTGGTTGCCTGGGAGAAGAGACCAACCCCCACCTGGCTGCAACCTCCCTTCAGGTAGTTGTAGACAGCAATGAGGTCACTCCAGGCTAAACAACCCCAGCTCCCTCAGCCTCTCCTCATAAGGTTTGTATTCCAGGCCTGTCACCATCTTTGTTGCCCTTCTCTGGACATGTTCCAGGACCTCAACATCTCTCTTGAATTGAGGGGCCCAGAACTGGATGCAGGACTCAAGATGTGGCCTGACCAGTGTTGAGTACAGGGGAAGAATAACCTCCCTTGTCCTACTGGCCACACTGTTCCTGATACAGGCCAGGATGCCATTGGCTCTCTTGGCCAATTGGGCACACTGCTGGCTCATCTTCAACCTACTATCTACCAGTACCCACAGTTATTTAGTAAGGATGCAAGAAAAAGACCATTTGGAGTTTGCTTGGAAATATGTATTTGTGTGAACCTTAAAGAAGGAGTGTCATAGAGACTGAACAGTCACTATTACAGGCTGAATATTTTTCTCTGCTTTTTGAATGTGCTGTAAATAGAATCCAGCAACAAATCTTGACAGCCTCAAACATCAGATGGCCTGTTGGTTCCTCACTTCCTGGCCTGTTGTTGTGTGTTATGAATGCATCAAAGTTGGCCTGGTGTCCATCTCTTCCACAACAGTTTGATGCACTAAAAGCTGCTAAATCTTATCTATCAAAAATTAAGCTGCAAGATGAATTTTAACCAAAGGAATAATCTTTTGGGGCATTTATGACAAAGGACAGAACAAGAGCTCTTAGTCAAACACTGATTCAGGAGACAGCTTCAAGAGAGATATAGTTAAGGACGGGTAGAAACACAGATATTATTTATGTGGCTGCCATGGTTTAAGGCATATTAGAAGTACATGCTCATGTCTATCTCTGTTTCATGCAGCATTTTGGCTTCAACATCAAGAGAAGGATTAAATTTAAGCAGGTACCTTTGCACTCTCCTAAATTTGGGCAGTTTTCTGAACTGAGAAATATTAATTTAATGCATTATCTGGAAAGACACAAACATTGCTTCCTGGGCTTAGTGCAGGCTTTGAAATCAGACAAAATAATTTACACTTATGAAACACAACAAACTGAAGTGTTCTATTAAAAGAAAACTAGAACCAAAAAAATATCCTCAAGGCTTCCAAATATCCACACATTGAAAGGCAGATTTACATGTTTTCTGCCAACATGTTTCAAGTTTTAATGGAAATACTTTGAGCTACTATGAAAAGCTTTATCGAAGTAAATTCATTTTGCATACAGCTGGGAAGAATCATTGAAGATATTATTCAGGTTTACAAAATATTTAATAGAGTGGAGAATGTGTAACCAGATAAGAAAGGTTAAACTGAAGGACATTTTAAGAAGGCTTGATTTTAGGTTGGTTGTACAACATAAACAGGTCAGTGGACCTATTAGATACAGACCCTGACCCATCAAGCTCTCTAATAGTAGAAACGCTTGCGTACCTGTACTTGTGTGTACACATGTAAGACTTTCTAAGGAAATTGTGATTCTGGATACATCATTTCAAAGGCTAAACACACAGGTTTTTTTTTTTAAAGAACACAGATTTAATCTCTTTGGAAAAGCCTTGGCATCTGTCCTACAAGACCACCCTGAGCAATACGGAGCTCTAGTTATTGCTAAGAAGTATCTGCCCACTCCAGATGAAGCATTTTTCTAACCATGTTGCCTTTGTAGACTTGGACATCAGATGAAATCACCTTCCAGGTACTCAAGGAACCTCAAGACCCAAAAGAGGGGACAGTAAGTCAGCCAGGATGGATAAGAAGATGTGTTGGTGAGGGAAAAAGGAAAGTGTGAACTTCAAGGATAACTCTGATTCCCATGCTAATACGGCAAGACTAAGAGCATGACGGAAACATGCTGCTGCCTGAGGTTCAGATGCCACTTTGCCGCAGAGCAGCCATGATAAGGAAAGTTAATTTCCAGTCCCTGTGCACACCCTGTGTTAATTTCCAACCCGTATGCAGCTGAGTTGCCGTGAGAAGTCAGTATGGCTCAAGAAATGCTGAGCATGCTTTGGGAGGACAGGCTACTCAGACATCTAACAGCTAACCTGCAGAGATATTACAGAATATGTATGAAATGCAACATTTCTGCTGCTATAAATGGGTGACATTTAGACAGGAGTACCACATAAACATTGACAGTGAGACTAGCCTTTTGCAAAGCTTTAAGCCCCAGCTCAAGGATGGAGGGAAGAGATGGCTTGGCTTTTAACAAAACAAAATATCAGCAAACCAAAATTATTTTCATCCCACCTGCCTCTCTGAGATGCTGGAAATGTTACTTTTATGTCAGCATGAGGCTCATACCAGAAGCAGAAGAATTCTGCACAAACTGAGTATTAGCCAAGCTGCCTTCCATTTAACCTCTCCCCTAAACAAACAATAAATCTGCAATATAAGAGGAAGTGCTGGCCAGCTTTAACACTCAGCACTGCTCTCTCTCCCAGTTCTAATGTGCAATGAAGGCTGTTTTCCTTACCGATGAGCTCCAACCGTCTGCCATGAATTACTTTTTCATGGGGTATAAATACACACTTAAACAAGATTAAACACAAATGTTCTTTAGTGGTGTCTCAAATAATATGAATGTTTTTCCAAACAGCAATAAGCACACTTCATGATGCAAATAATTACACCCTGCAGCCTTTATGTAAAGATAAGTGGCCAGATTCTTGACTCAGCTACATCACTGCAAATCCAGAGTAACTACACTGAATCAACATCCCTCTTTGTGGATTCTGAAATCATAGAAACAACGAGATCAGAGATGGTTGTTTCAGAAATACCCTCAAGTTGGGAGAATGAGGACTGGGGAATGATCAGAGAGATGAGCTCAGCTCAAATAAGAGGAATCATAGAATCAACCAGGTTGGAAGAGACCTCCAAGATCATCCAGTCCAACCTAGCACCCAGCCCTATCCAGTCAACTAGACCATGGCACTAAGTGCCTCATCCAATCTTTTCTTCAACACCTCCAGGGACGGTGCCTTCATCACCTCTCTGGGCAGCCTATTCTAAAGCCAATCACTCTCTCTGGGAAGAACTTCCTCCTAACATCCAGCCTGTACTTCCCCCAGCACAACTTGAGACTGTGTCCCCTTGTTCTATTGCTGGTTGCCTGGGAGAAGAGACCAACCCCCCACCTGGCTACAGCCTCCCCTCAGGTAGTTGTAGACAGCAATCCAGTCACCTCTGAGTCTCCTCTTCTCTAGGCTAAACATCCCCAGCTCCCTCAGCCTCTCCTCATAGGATTTGTGTTCCAGGCCTTTCACCAGCTTTGTCGCCCTTCTCTGGACATGTTCCAGCACCTCAACATCTCTCTTGAATTGAGGGGCCCAGAACTGGATTGGAGATATTGAAGTGATCTGTTGCATTTGCCCTGATTTCTCTCTAGTGGTTTGGAGATGTTCATGGCTTAAAGTCTACATGGTGGTCACCGAGGCACCATCACTTTTTTAGCCTGTCCATTATTCCCCCATAGATCTGACTTCCGCTTTGTGTAATAAAGTCAGAATCTGGCTGTGTATTCTTTGTGCATCTGATATAACTTCTGTAGCTGTATTCCCAGTTAGGACCAGAAGAAATCTCAACTGAGGCTACAGTAAGAAAAAGAGAAGTAAAAAAGAGAGCAGGACTTCATAGAAATTCATGATGACTGAAGGCAGTATGTGCATGTTGTGTTGGAAAGCAAAGATCAGCCTCTCAGGGATTAAAAAGAATCACCTCAACTGATTTTTCTGTAGGATGAGAATAATTTGCTTATGCTCTTAATTCTTTCTGAAAAGTTGAATTTAGCCTCCCATTGTTCCCAAGCAATTGTAATTTTCACGTAAAATGCCATCAAATGGGTCTATCAGGCTTTAATGCCCTCAAAATCAGTCTTGATAGGTGAACACCATAAGCTCCCTTTGGACCACTTGAAGAATCAGTTAGCTGCTTACAAAAGAACAGGGGGAAAAAAAATGTATTCAGCTACTAAAAGGGGTTTTCAGAATTTACGAGCACAGAATTTGAACACAATCACTATTTTAGTTATCAACTTTTGGTTTCATCTCATTTCTGCATCTTGAAAGCAAACATTGCTCTTACCAGGACTTGTGAGGGCTCCCAGAGCACCAGTTGTTGTGGAGAGAGGATTTGCATTGGTGGTGGTAGCTGAGGTTTGGGCGGCGGCTGCTGCGGCTGCTAAAGTTGCCAAGTTCTGTAACTGTAAAGCGTTCATACCTGTGTGGAGAAGCAACAGGGTGCATTAAAACATGTACCAAGAGCTTTAAAAAGTTCTTTTCAATGGACATGCAGCATCAGATGCACCTTGCCAAGAGATTAGTTCTTTTTTCCTTTTCCTCCCAAGACATCTATATTGGATTAGAAATGCTGTGGCCAGCAGGAGTAGGGAGGTGATTGTTCCCTTGTAGTTGGCTCTGGTGAGGCTACACCTTGAGTATTGTGTTCAGTTTTGGGCACCTCAATTCAAGAGAGATGTTGAAGTGCTGGAATGTGTCCAGAGAAGGGCAACAAAGCTGGTGAGAGGCCTGGAACACAAACCCTATGAGGAGTGGCTGAGGGAGCTGGGGGTGGGCAGCCTGGAGGCCTGGAGAAGAGGAGGCTCAGGGGTGCCCTCATTGCTGTCTACAACTACCTGAAGGGAGGTTGGAGCCAGGTGGAGGTTGGTCTCTTCTCCCAGGCAACCAGCAGGAGAACAAGGGGACACAGTCTCAAGTTGTGCCAAGGGGGAGGTCTAGGCTGGATGTTAGGAGGAAGTTCTTCACAGAGAGAGTGATTGGCATTGGAATGGGCTGCCCAGGGAGGTGGTGGAGTCTCCGTCCCTGGAGGTGTTCAAGAAAAGCCTGGCTGAGGCACTTAGTGCCATGGTCTAGTTGACTGGCTAGGGATGGATGCTAGGTTGGACTGGATGATGTTGGAGGTCCCTTCCAACCTAGTTGATTCTATGATTCTAAGAAAGAAGTCGAGATGCTGGAGAGAGTGCAGAGGAGGGCAACGAAGCTGGTGAAGGGCCTAGGGAATAAATCTTATGAAGAGCAACTGAAGGGGCTGTGGCTGTTTGAAAAAGAGCAGGCTAAGGGGAAGCCTCATCACTGTCTACAGCTACCTGAAAAAATGCTGTGGAGAGGCTGCTGCTGGTCTCTTCTCATGGGTAATTAGTGATAGAACAAGAAGGAATGGCCTCCAGCAGCAACTGGGTAGATTTAGGCTGGACATAAAGTAATTATTTTCATGGTCAGGCTGCTCAGGGAGGTGGTTGAGTCACCAACCCTGGAGTGTTTAAAGATTGTTTGGATGTCGTGCTTGGGGATATAGTTTAGGGCCAAACTTGCAGAGTAGGGTTGGATAATCCTTCTGTGATTCTATAATCTGGAAACCACCTCTTACAATCCCCAAAGAGCATCTCTCAGTTCTCTGTCTTGGAGGTGAGAGAACACAACAAAGGCACCAGACTATAGTTCAGGAAAATAAAACCTGTTTTGTGACACTTCTATAAGAAGTGTAGAATAAAAAAAATCATTTAAACTCAGTGTGAAATCCAAGTGCAAGACTATTACCTGTCACAAAATGGAGTACAAAGATAACTAACATTTAAAACACATCACATAATTGGGATGAATGCAAGTTCTTTTCTGTGTCTCCCATGATTGTATCTACTAAGACCACACTTTGCAGTAGCCAATAGTTCTGCAGATTTTCCTTTTGGTAGTTCATTTCTAAAAACACATGTACATGAAGAACATCAACTTGTATCAGTCTGATAACAGAGTTGTCACTGAGGTAGGGACTTTCAGGCCCTAAGCTCTAGACTGTGATACCAAGTCAGTCGTGAGTGACTTCATTACTTTAGAACATGTGAGAGAAATACACCTGCATTTCAATGAAGACCTTTAAGAAATGGATTCATTTAAATAGTAAAGTCTTCAATTTAGATGGCAATTAAAAAAAAAAAAAGACAAGCAATCAATGTGAAATGGGAAAATAATATGATTAAAGAACTGCAAATGGTATTTATTTGGGTTACAACAGAGGGACAGGAGTCTGTCTCTCCAGAGGCCTTCAAAACTACCTATCTTTTATCTTTTACCTAGACAAAGTACTTAGGCACTTACTCTAAGGCAAATTGCTTCAGTAAAAGACCAAAATGCAGATATGTTAGATGTTTGCTTTAACCAGCCAGGATCCTTCTCAGGATCTTCTCAATAAGATACAACTGTCCACAGGGGTGATGCTCAGACTGGGTGTGCACATACGGACATGGAAGGAAGAGACTGTATGGATGGCAGTGAGAGATTATCCCTCTTGGTTTGGACAAAAGGAGATGAGTGCATCCTGCTGGAAGCCTCAACAGAATTGACAAAGTGCACATAACCAAAATGCTGTAAGAGTTTTATTATGTCCATCTGATCTTGATAAGTTAAGTACAGACAAAAGATCATGTAGGAAGAAGAGCAATACCTTTATTAGATCAAGTGACAGAGCTGGGAACACTGCATGAGTTTTGGGGAATAGCTGAAGAAGAGTTTGAGTGCCTGCAAGTTTGTCTAATGCAATACTATTTCTGCCAGCACACTTCATTTATCAAACATAGAATTATAGAATCAGTCAGGGTTGGAAGGGACCACAAGGAGCATCAAGTTCCAATCTCCCTGCCATGGGCAGAGACACCCTACCCTAGATAAGGCTGGCCAGAGCCTCATCCAGCCTGGCTTTAAACACCTCCAGGGACAGGGCCTCAACCACCTGCTTGGGCAACCCATTGCAGGCTATCATTACTCTCATGGTGAACAACCTGCTCCTCACATCCAGTCTGAACCTACCCACCTCCAGCTTTGCTCCATTCCCCCTAGTCCTGTCACTTCCTGATAGCCTAAACCAGAGGAACTTCATAACAACTTGAAGAAGATGAATAAAAAAGAGAGGTCAAACATGTTAGTGTATTTGAGAAGAAAAGTGCATTGAAGGAGAGGTATTTGCTAGGAATTGAGAACTCCTGCAGTATGGAGAGTGATTTATTTTTGAGAAGAAAGCCTTAAATTTAAATACAGCATGTTCCAACAGACAAGTGAGGTCGCAGCCGAGCACCTAGCTTGGCTGATTGAGGCTTCTGCACCTCAGCCAAACATTCAAAGTCATCTCTTTGATTCAAACTCAAAGTTGGTGCTTTTAAAAATGTGGCACAATGACAATGTCAGCAGTGAGGTTTTAGCTAATCCAAGAGTCACCATTTTGTAGTCTGTACAACACACTTGAAGACCAAAAAAGCTTTCAGGTTTGTTTTGAAGGCTAATGACCATGCTAAAAAATAAGGCTTTTCTCAAACATGACTGATCCAAAATACTTTGCAAGATGCAATCCTGCTACCCTAGCCATAAGTCACCCTTAACCTAGATGATTAGGTATATCCATGAGACAAAATGGTCATTGTTGCAGTTTGGTCAACAAAATCTAAGTGCTTAAAATACAAAACTCTGAAATGGCAAAACTGTACCTTAATTATATGGGCATGATATAAATACTAGAGAACTGGACATGAGATAACCAAATGAATAGAAGACAACTGCTTAAAACATCTCAACTCTTGAACAAAATCACATACTAAAGCAGGAAAAGTTGTCTTAATATTTCAAAGTTATTTTTATTTTTACTGTCAGTCTAAAACCAAGTTTTGGAATCAGCATCATATTAACAGATACTTTTCTGAAACCAGATGGTAACTGAATTCATAGACATTTTCAAATCCTACCTTTGCTTTAACCTGAGAATTTTTCAGTCAAAAAGTACAATTCAGACAGAAATTCAGATATAAAATCATAATTAAAAACAAATTACTCAGTTGATCTACTTGTCTGACTCAAGTGTAATTAATAAAATCCTCTTTCTTTTTGGTAGTCAGATTCTGAAGAATATTTAAAACAAGATTTTAGAGACAGAAGATACTTTAGCTGGAGTTCAGCTCTTTGCAAACAAGGTAGAGAGTGGTTCTCAAAATGAGATATAGAATCACTTTTCATCCTGGATTGATATTTGGTCCTCAAATGTAAATTACCTTAGAATCGTAGAATCAACTAGGCTGGAAGAGATCATCCAGTCCAACCTATCTTCCAGCCCTATCCAATCTACTAGACCATGGCACTAAGTGCCTCAGCCAGGCTTTTCTTGAACACCTCCAGGGATGGTGACTCCACCACCTCCCTGGGCAGCCCATTCCAATGCCAATCACTCTCTCTGTGAAGAACTTCCTCCTAACATCCAGCCTAGACCTCCCCTGGCACAACTTGAGACTGTGTCCCCTTGTTCTGTTGCTGGTTGCCTGGGAGAAGAGACCAACCCCCACCTGACTACAGGTAGCTGCCCTAAACCTCCTCTCCTCTTCCCCAGGATAAACAACCTTCATCTATCACTAGAAGTTGTGCTGTTTTGAGGCTAACTGGAATATTTTACTGAGAGAAATTAAATCCTTAGATGTGAGAAGAAAGAAAAAAACCCACAACAGTGCCCTATATCACTCATTCTTCTGCTGAGGAATAACACTAGTCAAAATATAGGTAAGACACCCATTTCTCACACACTTCTCAGCTCTCTGCTCTGTTCCTTCTCTCTGGCAGTCTGTGTGGTTGCATCTGCCTTAACTCTAATCTGACCTAACCCTTTGTTTCCCCTAACCATCTTATCTTTTTGACATCTCACCTCAGATCTGTCCAATTTTATCAAGTGAGAAATATGGGGATTGATTTGGTTATTCCTGAAGGGAGAGAAAGAGTGGGGAGGAGGTTTGGGTTGAGAGCATCCTGGCAATCTGATTGTTTTTGGGAGGGATTTTGTGTTTCTGTATTGCTTTTAACTTGTATATAACTGCATATATTTTTGTATATATGTGCTTGTAAATTGTGCTAAGCTGCTGGTCTTCACTGAGGCCATATGCCATGCCATTCTGTAACAGAGATCTGTGAAAGCAGTGGGTTGCTCTCCACCATGGCAGCAGAGTCTTCTATCACCCACTGGTTAGTTATTCATGAGAAGGATCAGCCATAATCAGCTTATATTTCTCCTGTGGGGACGTTTCCTCTTTGGACTTCTAAACAGCACACATGTTAGGCCTACATAATAGTGAATAAACACAGAACAGTGCAGGAGGAGATTGCAAAACAGCTTCACCTATATGAAAACCCACATGCTTCTAGAAAATGCATGGACTTTTCTCCAAACCTCAGTTTAGAAGCAAATTGATTTGGAAGCAGTTTAATACTGCCTCTTCTATTCCATTATATGTGCATGGCTTTGCCCATGCATGCAAAGCTGTGGAAGACTATGAGCATATCCTTGAGGCTTGAAACCATGAAGCTTGAAGGCAGCATACATGCAGTCTACAGTGCTCAAGAAGCACACCAGGCAAGACAAGGTCAGCAGGCATTGGATCAGACAACTTCTCTCTGGGCTCACAAACCCCGGTCGTGCCTGTGTGCATGCAAAACAAATACCAGCATCGCCTCATTCCATAAAAATATATTTTTATAGTGGGATATTTCCTGTGGAAGTGCAAGAGGAACCCATCCACTTGAAAGAGTTTCAGTGCCAAAAGAAGTTTAATAAACAAGACTTGGGCAGTGACAAAGTTGTCTCCCCACCCAGTCTGTTTACTGTAGAGATGACTAAAGACACTGGCCACAAACCAGCTCTGCAGATGTTACAGGGTGTCAGCTTTGGTGCCTTCAGGAAAAAGGACTGCCTGCTGTTGTCACATGTAAGAGAGAGATAACAAAGAACTCCACTGACTTTTGCACCCAAATGTGACAGTCAGCAAGGGCTCACGGCACATGCCATCATTTACCATGCTCTAGAGCTATTTGTGTCAACAGGTTTATCACTTAATATGCATCCTAGTTAGGATTCCCTGTTTACTCAAACATATAAAAAAACCATCCTGTCATCACTGCTTCACATTCCCCAGGCATTTTGCCATCTCTGATCCCTCTTTATTGGTTTCTCCCTTCAACTTGTCAAGTGTGTCAACATCCCACTTGCTAGGACAAACTTTTATAGAATAGAATCAACCAGGTTGGAAGAGACCTCCAAGATCATCCAGTCCAACCTATCCCCCAGCCCTAGCCAGTCAACTAGACCATGGCACTAAGTGCTTCATCCAGGCTTTTCTTCAACACCTTCAGGGGTGTCGACTCCACCACCTCCCTGGGCAGCCCATTCCAGGCAATCACTCTCTCTGGCAACAACTTCCTCCTAACATCCAGCCTGTACTTCCCCTGGCACAATTTGAGACTGTGTCCCCTTGTTCTATTGCTGGTTGCCTGGGAGAAGAGACCAACTCCCACCTGGCTGCAACCTCCCTTCAGGTAGTTGTTGGAGAAAGGAAACCAAATGCTCCTAAGTCCCACACCCAGAAAGAAGTTGGCTTTCAAATGAGGACTTTTGGTTCAACTGAACTGCAGGTAAGGTATAGTTCTGTGGGACTAACTTGCTTTCGCATCCTCTCTCGTTCCACACCCTGTCTTCACATACTTCACATGACCCTGTCTTCACATACTTCACATGCTATAGCTTTTTTCCAAACAATCCCAAATCCCACAACAGAGCTGGACCACAAATGAGTAGGTCATTTTTATTTGAAAGTGCTGCTCACTCAGCAAATGCATCTCTCTCTGAAGAAATGCAAATTGCTTAACACTGAAAAGGAGCCTCATAGGCAGAGCTGCACATGAAAAATGAAAATCCCCTTGCAGAGAGGGAAAAAAACCAAAACCAACAACCCAACTTCTGGGGAAGGATTAACTCTTGATTCTTCATGATGGAGACAATGTTGGGAATTAAAGGGAAATGATTATAAAACCCAGAATCACAATACAGTTTGATTCCACTTTTAATAACATGTATTTACCAACACACTATCAGCTTGGCAAATATTCAAGATTGCAAGGAAATTCAACTTGCATTCTGTTAGTTGGCAGATTAAAAAAACAATTAAATTATGTACAAAGCAGATGCACAGTAGACCTTCCTTGAAACTTAAGATTTGGAAAAAAAATATATTTATAAGGATAGGGGCATGAAAATTTAATTTAATGTTCACCTTAGGTAATTTTGTGTCTTATTGTTCACAGCAATTACCATAAATCTACATATCAATAAGCGAGAACAGATGTCAGTTGTTACAAGTGCTTGCCAATCAGGCCTGTTAAAAAGTGACAGATGGATGGTGATAGAACATTCTCATAAGGCCTATTAGCACATTCACAGGAAATTTTGGTAGTGCTGCACAGTCACAGATGCAGTTCTGTGCAAACATGGGGAAATTTGAGAGCACGAGATTTACATTTTACAACTTCTTGCCCTGCCTCCGGCACCAACTTTCATACAATGAAGCGATTTGCCTCGTTTCAGTCACCACAGTTATCCTGGGATAACTGTAAACTCAGAATTTCTGGGTATTTCTAGAGGAGACAACAGCCACCAGACATTCCTGGAGACTTCTTAGGCCTCATCAGCTCTTGGGTTTCCAAAATCAAAACAAAAGCATATCAAGAAACACCCAAGATCCACTCGCTGAACAAATAGGACAAGGGGCAATGGGTGGAAGTTGAAGCATTAGGAGGTTCCATGAGGAGGAATTTTTTTGCTGTGAGGGTGGTGGAGTGAGGGAAAAGCTGCCCAGGCAGGTTGTGGATTCTCCCTCTCTGGAGATATTCAAGAACTGCATGGATACGTTGCAGAGTGATCTGCTCTAGGTGATCCTGTTCTGCCAGGGGGGCTGGACCAGCTGCCCAGGGAGGTTGTGGATTCTCCCTCTCTGGAGATACTCAAGAATTGTGTAGATGCATTCCAGTGTGACCTGCTCTAGGTGATCCTGTTCTGCCAGACGATCTTTTGAGGTCCTTTCCAGCCCCTGACATTCTATGATTCTATAATTCCTAATAAAGTAGAGGCTGCATTTTAATGACAATATATGCAAGGAGGGTTTCAAAGCCTGTGGTGATTATTGGAGCCAAATCTGCATAGCTCATAAACATTTGCCAATAAGTTGACTTCCTTGGTTTTGAAATTTTTTTCTTTCCCAATTATTAGAGTTTATTTCTTCTGAATCCAATTCTGGCTGCAAATCATGGATCTAGGTAAATTTTTTCCTCTCCAGGTGAAAAAGCAACTATTTGCTAATATTGAAATCAGCCATTTGAGATGATATTAAGAATGGGAGCAAAGCCTGTGCCTGCAAGACTGTGATGTTATTTCATCAATACTCTAAGAATTCAAATAGGAGACCTGAGCACTACCTTCATCAAATCATATATACTCTGTGCTCACTCTTAGAAAAGCTGCTTATCTGAATAGTGCTTAAGTTGCCCTGAACATTCAGCCTTTGATTTAGTGAACTATTTAATACAACTTTAAAGTTCACCTTGATTTTTTTAAGTCTATGCTTAAATCCAACTGAAGGCTAGAGTTACTATTTGACTCATGTAGGATTTCAGCACACGTTCAAGTTATGCATGCTCTATAAACACATTCCTGTCAAGAACCATGCTTTTTCTCAATTGAAAGTTCCCCAGTCCTAGTGGGAAGGATCTATCTGATCTGTTCAACATCTTTGTTGGTGACATGGACAGAGGAATTGACTGCATCCTCAGCAAGTTTGCTGACTACACCAAGCTGTGTGGTGCAGCAGACATGCTGGAGGGAAGGGATCCATCCAGAGGGACCTGGACAGGCTGGAGAGGTGGGCACAAGCCAAGCTCATGAGGTTCAACAAGACCAAGTGCAGTGTCTGCATCTGGGTCGGGGCAATTCCAAGCACAAATCCAGTGCAGTGAGTGGCTGGAGAGCAGCGCTGAGGAGAGGGACTTTGGGTGCTGGTGGATGAGAAGCTCAACATGAGCCAGCAGTGTGCACTTGCAGCCCGGAGGGCCAACCAAATCCTGGGCTGCATCAGGAGAAGTGTGGCCAGCAGGTCGAGGGAGGTTATTCTCTCTCTCTACTCTGCTCTGGTGAGACCCCACCTGGAGTACTGCATCCAGTTCTGGAGCCCCTATTACAAGTGGGATGTGGACATGCTGGAGCGTGTCCAGAGAAGGGCCACGAGGATGCTCAGAGGGCTGGAGCAGCTCTGCTAGGAGGACAGACTGAAAGAGTTGGGGCTGTTCAGTCTGGAAAAGAGAAGGCTCCCAAGTGACCTTCTTGTGGCCTTTCAGTATCTGAAGGGAGCCTACAAAAAAGCTGGGGAAGGATTTTTCAGGATATCAGGAAGTGACAGGACTAAGGGGAAGGGAGCAAAGGTGGAGGTGGGTAGGTTCAGACTGGGTGTGAGGAAGAAGTTTTTGAGCATGAGAGTGATGAGACCCTGGAATGTGTTGCCCAGGGAGAAGGTTGAGGTCCCGTCCCTGGAGGTGTTTAAGGCCAGGCTGGATGAGGCTCTGACCAGCCTGCTCTAGGGTAGGGTGTCCTTGCCCATGGCAGGGGAGTTGGAACTAGATGATCCATGTGGTCCCTTCCAACCCTGATTGATTTTACGATTCTATGATCTAATTTTATCTGAATCAAAGTTGCTCACCCAGGCTTTTTGCTCTCTCAAAGGAGAGAGAGTGAGCAGATGATTCATCTAATCCTAAAATAGATAGACCAACCCTAGCCCTTGGTAGAACAAACTGGAGCCTGTGAGTGAACTGCCTCTTCACTGGCATTGCAGGGAGACTGGACACCTCATTTCCAAACTGCTGAGGTTCAGTGATGAATTCTATCTGCAGAGGAACCATATCAATAAAAATCCATACCAGAGTTACAGATTTCATGTTCTGGCTCAGCCAAACTTCCACGTGGAATTTTACCACCTGAATAGGCACACTTGGTAAACTGACAGCTGTTGGTTTTCCTCTCAAAGTGCTTGTCCTTCTCCTGCAAGCAGGAGTGATGTGTGGATTGAGAACAGCCTCACTTGCTTCAAACTGCCTCTTCAAAAGATGCTAATTTTATGGGTTAAATGGGAGCTTCCATGGAATTACTGTTGCAAAAGCTCAATGGTTTTAGTTCCTCAGGTATTTTCAAAAATGGTAGTTATCTTTAAGAAACAGCTATCTGCCTTGGGTTGGAAGCAGTTTCTCAGTGACTTTTACTTTTAATATGATATCCCTAAAGAGGTCATAGCTGGAGAAGCCTTCCTTCAGTATGGCTCTGCTGGAAGTGAGCCACTAAAGAGTCAGAGGATATAAAGGATCTTTGGGCCAATGCGAAAGTATAGAGCCTTCGTGCAGATGGTCCTGGCTTCCAACTGGTCCCAACAGATCCACTGAGCCAATCTAACAATTAAAGGAAAATATTCAGAAAGCAAAACCTCGCAGTTTCTCTAACCCATCTGCTCCTGCAGACTGCAACAGGAGGAAATTTGGCTTGGGTGACTGAAGAAGGGTGAAATAGATTGAACAGGGCTCAGAAAGGGCCAGAAGTTCAACCTAAAATGCAACCTAAACATGAGAGACTTTGAAGGGACAGAAAAAAACCCTCCACACTGGAAAAAATATAGAGTCCCAGCTGCTGAGGGCTTAGGGATTTGGAAGCCAAAGCAAGAAAAGCAAAAAACATGGTTTCTTCTCCTGCATGACTTCAGGAAGCAAAATACAGTTTGGTGAAAGAAATTATATCTATTCCTGCCAAAACATTTTACAGTAATGGACAAAAGCAGATCTTCATAGACTGTGTGTTTTTGAACATTTCCATTTTCTAAAATCACCCTATGCAGAGCAAAACCTCCTTCATTACACTGCCTGTATAGTGCTGCCCTGGTTGAAGATAGCCTAACCCTCAATCTCGAACCCATTTCTTTGTTACATCCCTTCTTTGATGGCCTGAGGTGGAAGTCTTTTTCCAGGTTCTTGTTAAACACATAGGTTACCTTAAGGAATCATAGAATAAACCAGGTTGGAAGAGACCTCCAAGATCATCCAGTCCAACCTAGCACCCAACCCTAGCCAGTCATCTAGACCATGGCACTAAGTGCCTCATCCAGGCTTTTCTTGAACACCTCCAGGGACGGAGACTCCACCACCTCCTTGGGCAGCCCATTCCAATGGCAAATCACTCTCTCTGGGAAGAACTTCCTCCTAACATCCAGCCTATACTTCCCCCGGCACAACTTGAGACTGTGTCTCCATGTTCTATTGCTGGTTGCCTGGGAGAAGAGGCCAACCCCCACCTGGCTTACAATGTCCCTTCAGGTAGTTGTAGACAGCAATGAGGCCACCCCTGAGCCTCCTCTTCTCTAGGCTAAACACCCCCAGTTCCCTCAGCCTCTCCTCATTTGTGGGTTTGTGTTCCAGGCCCTTCACCAGCCTTGTTGCCCTTCTCTGGACACATTCCAGCACCTCAACACCTCAACCTTTAGGATCTGATGCAGCCCCAGCCAAATTCAGTGTGAACAATCCAACAACAACAACCACCCCCTTTGAACTAAGTTTTCCATGCAATATGTGTATTTGAAGGAGGAATCTTTTTTGCTTGAAAGGTTGCTGGTGCTTAATGGAGCTTGCATTGTCTTTTTAAAGTAAGGCAATCAAATCATATAATGTAATTCATCTACATTATTAGCCTTCCCCCTCTCAAGCTGCTAGGCACTGCAGCCTGAGAGAGGCATGTGAGAGGAAATATTGTCCTTAAATTAGCATTAGCAGATACCAAAGAAGAGGAAGAAAAGAGAGGAAGTGTTAGCTATAAAATGTACTTCCTGATGGTGTGTATGTGAAACAATGCTTGGCAAAGAAGGGTTACTCCTGTAATCAAGACCAGGGAATTATTATAGTATCAAAGGCAGTATTGCCAGTTCTTTCAACTTGATTGTCAGTCTCAAGATATTACACTGCTTTCTTCATCTTGGCTCCTGCCTGAAATAAAACAATTTCTTGAAAATCTCATTTTTCAATAAAAATAAGAAAACCTAAACTGAGGAATGAACTGTAGAACCTTAAAGCTTGGAAAGTGAAATTGCAAAATGCTGCTTTTGTCCCTTGCATTTTAATATCTGACAAATTTTTGGTGAGATAGTTTCATGACTTGCTTGGATTTCACACATGGTTCATGGAAAACGGTGCCAGTGGGCTGCTACAGCAAGGACAGCATTAACTTTTGCAACTGGTGCTCAGTGTGTTTAATATTGGTACTTTAGTGAGTTCTTGAGAAAAATCTGCATTTTCTTTTGGATTGGCTCCCCAGCTCCCAAACCAACAGACAAACAAACCCACTCCAATTCTCTTCAAATAGAAATGCTTAACCCCCCCCCCTTCTTTTTAACAAAACCAAAGAATCCTTACACATAAAAGCCACTTTAACTAGACTGAGGCATGACACTAGAGAAAGAGAATTTAAAACTCCACACTGAAGAGCAGTGTCTTTGCTCTGCTAGCAAAGAAAATTGCTTTGATATAAGAAATAATATGGCTGAGGAGCGCATGGCAAATATTGCTCTGCATGTGCAGCAGGGAGCATGCTGTGTCCTTTCTGTTCAGTACAGTCAACTTCAGTTTCAGCAGTTCAAATAAAGGCTTGGACTTTGAGAGGTCCCTCATTTTGGACAAGAACATGGCTGTATTAGAAATCCTAATTTTGTAAACCATGACTTAGAATCATAAAATCACATAGGTCAGAAAAGACCATTAAGACTATCAAGTCCAGCTGTTAACTCAGTGCAGCCACTAAGCCATGTCCCAAAGCATCTAAATGTCTTTTAAACATCTCTAGTGACTCTACCACTTCCTTAGGCAGCCTGTTCCAATGTTTAATAACTCTTTTGGTGAAGACATTTTTCCTAATATCCAATCTAAAACTTCCCTGGAGCAACCTGAGGCCATTTCTTCTAGTCCTTGTGCTGGTTTGAGAATGGTTGGAATATTTTAATGAGAGAAATTAGATTATTGGCTGTGCAAAGAAAATAGCAGTGACATCTACATCACCCATTGGTTTTGCTAAGAAATATAAGCAGTCATAACAACAAAGTCTCTCTCTTTGGTCTGTGTGCCTGGCTATGTCTTGCCTTACCTCCTTTGCCTGAAAACCTGTGTAACTCAATCTAATAATTTCCTTCTAACCTCTTATCAGCTCTGCAAATTAATCATGTAAGCTTTCAATGAGGGCTTATTTTGTTTATTTCTGAGGTAATGAGAGATGGGAAGAAAGAGTGGGATAGTTGGGAACCTTCCTGGACAGTCTTGCTGTTCAGGAGGGGTTTTGAAGTTCTCTATTACTTCTATTTTGTATATAATTGTAAATACTTGTATATATATGTTTGTACATTTTGCAGTGCTGTAAATACAGCTTCATTTTAACTTCCAGCAGTCTGATTTAGCCTGGTGATTCCAAGTGTGTGTGTGTGTCAACTCTTGTACCACCACAGTCCTATTGCTTGCTATGTGGGAAAAGAGAATGACCCTCACCTTGCTATAACCTTCTTTCATGTGGTTGTAGAGAGCAATAAGGTCTCCCTTCAAGCCTCCTCTTCTGAAGGTTAAATAACCACATCCTCAGCTGCTCCTCAAAAGACTTGTGTTCTAGACCCCTCACCAGCTTCACTGTCCTTCTTTGGATAGGTTTCAGCACATCAATGTCATTGTAGTGACAGGTCCAGAATTGAACACAAAATTCCAAGTAGGGCCCCAGAAATGCCTGGTCCAGGAGGACAATCACCTCCCTAGTCCTGCTGGCCACCTTCTTGGCCACCTGGACATATTGCTGGCTCGCATTCAGTTGGCTGCTGACCAGCATCCCCAGGTCCTTTTCCACTGAGCAGCTGTCCAGCCCTTTCCTTTCTTCTCCAAGCCCGTAGCATCACATGGGGTTGTCGTGACCCAAGTGTAGGACCTGGCACTTGACTCTATTGAATCTTATACAATTGACCTCAGCCCATTGTCCAGACTGTCCAAATCTCCTTGCTCATGCCCGGCTTGGTGCTTTCTGCAGACTTATTGAGGGTCTTTACTGAGCCTTAAGCAGAAGAGATGCCAGAGACCTGACACGTAAGTAAAATTTCAGTGGCTTATGTGGCTTTTGATCAAACTTTTAGTGTCTGAATTCAATGATAAGCACACCCATTAACTTCAAAGATAAAAGCTGGACTCTTCAAACTCAAGAGTTCAAAGAACTTGGAAGGTGCAATGACAAACCTTCTTTAGCACCTTACTCAGTTATGTCTAGATTTTATTCCTCACCTTGAAATACTGTCCTAATAGATAAGCTATACACACTGTAGGAATACATATTAGATTCATTTTTGTAAAATAAATATAACAGCCCAAGTTAAAAAACTTACAACCACTCGAGGGTGGCTTCAGCAGGTAATTCGAGACCTTGCTGTAGACACAGGAGCATTTTATACTCCTCTCATAAAACATAATAAACACAATTTTAATATTAGATGCACACCATAACAGTGCCCAATGATTTCTGAAGAGAGAACACGAGTTCTCAGCCCAAATGATGAAACAGGGCTTAGTCCTTGACAATTTCATGTAGGGCTGCAGCTCAGAAAGAAATTTAATATCCCTAACGTGACCTTGAATGTCAAGGTTTAGGTGTTACATGTTTCAGGGAAAGGAGCAAATTCCCAGCTGTCTTGATAACATGAATGCAAGATAAAAAATACATACATATATATATATATATATATTTCCAAGAGAAACAGTTAATCATTAAATTATCCCATACATGAGAGCCTTTCCAACCTACTCTGTAGTCGAGAAGGCATATCCCCCTCAAGTAAAAACGACAGTGCCATTACAATTCCTTAAGATGTCTTCCTACCAGTCTCAAGAACAGACAATTTTCAGAGAATAAATCATATCCCAGACTGAGAGCCCACCCTAAAATTACTTGGCTAAAATCCTAAGTTTTAACATGGTTCTTGGGAACAAAGCTCAATGTGCACTACCCGTGAGAAAAAGGTGACAGAAAACTTCTGAGGTCCACATAATGCAATGGAAACCATATAATTTTTCCTTGGTGCCTCAATTCCTTCATTTTCTAGACTTAACCAAATATGAAAACATTAAACACAATCTCTGAGCTCAAAGCCACTTCCAAAACTGCCAAGCGTAAAACTGTTACTGGATGGCTCTGTTCTGTTTATCATATTAAGATACATTTTTTTGATGAAAAAATGCTAGATTGCAAGTGTAACATAATAGAAGCAGCAAGCACTGCCAGCAGGTCTGAGGAATAGAGAATAATTCAGAGATATTGTCATCTGTAGGCCAATTTATATTGTCAGACAGCAGGTTCACATTAGTCTCTGATGTCACTGCAATAATGGCATAATATAACAATTGAGCAAAGAATACCTGTGGGGTATAGCTATATGGTGCGGTATATCTGTACTTGTTAAAGCATTTCAGGATTCATTCAAAGCAAAACCACAAGAAGCAAAAGAGCAGGATTAAAAGACGAGCGAGAAAATGGTGTTCATAAAGGCTTCTGAATATTTTAGCCCTTGTTTTGAGATGATGAAGCATGCAAAATGTTGTATTTCGTTGATTCGCTGGGTTCATGATTAAAATAAACTAATGTAGCAATTTAGGGGTTTTGTGCTTCCTTTTTTTCTCCCCCCCCTCCCTCCTCTAACAAGAAAAAAGCTTTTTAACAGTTTCTCGCGGCAGGCATAATGTGCATCTGTGCTCTGATTTACTGCACATGCTGCCTTCCCTAGCATCATGTTAAGTTAGGGTATCAGCATGGTAGGTCACACAGTGGGAGTGACCTTTTGCTAATCACCACACATCAGTTACTACTGGCACACAGCTCATTACCAAGAAACCCTCCAACTAGCTGGCTTTCAAATCCAGTCACACTTTGATTTCTCCCCCCCACTCCTTTCCTTTCTTTCTTTTTTCCCTCCAGACTAAATATTATACTTTTACATAAAATCTTCTGTTGTGTAATTTTGTCAACTAGGGTTCCAAAGTCAAAAAGGCACCCAGTTAATTTTCCATGATTATAAGAGAAGGCTGAAAATTCACACTGAAGGTAGGCCTGTAATCTTGGGTTTCATTAAAAAGGTCAGAACGTTTTCACTCACCACCTATTATTAAAATGTTTGAGGGCTACCATTAATTTGATTTTTCAGGACACAGAAATCTCACTGGAAATTAGAATGTAATCCTGCTGTTGCTTTACTGACACTTTTCATAGGGTAGGATATGGCTGCAGGGACTAAGAGCTCTCCTGCAATTTACAATTGGTTACTTTGGACAAATGGCAGGTGACTAATGCAAGACAAACTGTTTGCACAACCTGGGAGCACTGGGTTTAATTTCAGTTTCTGAAAAGAGGGGAGAAAGTGTTTCCATTGATGTTGAACCGTGAGCTGTCCCCTGCTAATACATCTGCCACATTCAATACACAACACCTCCCCCCAGCCCCAACAATGCGATTATTAGAGGTACAGAACTGAATAGCTTAAGAATACAAAACATAGTTGGAGCAAAATGAAATGGTTTTTAACTTACCGGCCATCTGCTGAATGCCGCTGAAGGCACCCAAGTTACTGGAGGAAGTTGCTTGCTGGAGAAGCTGCAAATTAACAACAGAACACAGCAATCTATCTGACATTAATGTAACAAATGAAGATAAAACTAAAATGAGCCATCATTTCACATTTGGAGTATTTATGCTTTCCTTTACATTTATATAGTCTCTTGCTTCTGTCTATTGTTGGAATGAACATCCCTAGAGTCAATGCTGTAAATCCATATTAATGTCTAATCTCTATTAAGAAACACAGAGACACAAGGGAAACTCAATAACATTGCTGCTTTAAAACAATTAATCAATTTATTCTTTTTAACAACCAGGTGTTAAATCTATTTAAACCAACATAGCGTGACTAATTACAACCCTCTGTAGTCTAGTAGTTACCATAACTCATCTCTGTCAATCACAGTCCATTCTCCCCAACCCTTTTGAATTCAGTTCTTTTCTTTAGCATCTTTATGAATCGAGCACACAGATACTCATTAGACTGGTGTTTGTATATAACAGCTTAGCTTATGTCACCTTTATATATATATATATATTTAATTGCCAGGTAAATTTTTGTTTATATTCTATTACTGTATCAAAGCATGGCATGCATACAAATTAGGTACCTATCCATGGATTTGTCTAACACATATTAGTTATATATAGACATATATTTGTCTAACTCAGACCATCAGGATCTTCTAACTTATCTAAATGCTGCTCAAGCAGACCTCTCAATTCCAGAGCTGCAAAAAGCAGAAATTCTTTCTCAGCTGTGCCTCAGAGGTGTCTCTCTCAACCACCCAGGACCTAAGACATGTGGCTGTGGATTTATACAGGGGCAGAAGCTAACATCTCTTCCTCACTTTACAAATAGACCAAGGAAGAAGACCATTTCAAATTTATGAGAAACAAAAGGCTTTCTCCTGCCATCTTCACTTTCCTTACAAGGTAGTATGAACCACACATGTTTAGCATTGACAAGATCACACATTAAAGCGAGAGCCACTTCCAAATGAAAAAGTGGAAGATTAGGAGACTGAACCACAGCATTCTGGTTTACAAGCTGCACCATGCAGATACGGCCCCTGCAGTGCTCAGCTGCCTATCTGTCCTCCTCTCAGGAAGAACTTAAATTTTATTTCAGCTATAAATACCAGACTCTAGCATTCAAAAGAACAATAAAACTAATGGAATCAAATTTTATTTTGCAGCATGACTAAACTTTAAAGCTTGTCTTGGACAGAACTGACACATCCTGAAATGTTTATTCAAATTCCATTCCTTGTTATTTATTTTCAGACCACGTGACAGACATGCAGATTTCTTTTTTACATATACTAGAAGACATACTACATCTTTGGGAGGACTTAGCAGGCTGATGCAGGGAGATTACTGTAGCTAAGTTACCATGGCTGTAAAATAAGTACAGTACAACATAGCCACCACCTCTGAAATGAACTTACAGCTAGGTATTGTGGTGTGAGTCCTCCAAGACCTGTGAGGTTTCCCCAAGTGGCAGTATTGAGCTGTTGCATCTGCTGTGCCAACTGCTGCTGCAAACGCCGCTGCTCCTTGTCCTTTTGGGTATCAGCAAACTTCACCACGATTGGCGAAGAGCAGCCCTGTGGTTAGACAGATTGGGAAGACAGAAGTGTTAAATCACAACGAGTCACCTTCGAGTCGTGAGCTCAGCCATGTCCCAGAGGACGCTCATCAAGAGCACGACCTGATCACTCATCCTGTATTTGTGACTGGCACACAAAGGACTGCAAGGACTTCAGCTTCTTAGGAAAATAAGCTATGGAGAAATTATTGATTCTCCAGTTCTTTTTACAAAGCACCTTTTCCTCAGGCTCTCTTTTCCTTCCAGCTATCAAAATTGCTGCCAGAGACAGCAAAGTGTACCAGTCCTCTTTAATTAAGCTTCACAGCTGATGAGATGGACGTGACACTTTGTCTGCAGTCTGTTTTCAAGGCATCGCCAAAGGGAGAGGTGTCCAGCCTCCCTGCTACCAGGAACCACACAGCCAACACCGTCCTGCCACCACGGTCTGGCTGTGTGGTCACGCTTGATGCAGCTGGCTTGAGTACTCCATGTAAACAGACTCTGAACAACAGATTTACTGCAAAACCCATCATCAACAGGCCACTCGTCCTTTTGCTATCAAGGACCCCAAGTTCAAAGTGATCACAAAGGGTGGCACTGCTAGGAGAGGTGGAACGACTGAAGGCTGAAAGGGAAGGTACAAAAGAGCAACATGCTCTGCAGTCCCTCTTGCCAGAGGGAGACGAACAGAGCAACCAAGAAGAATGGATGCAGGTGCCTGCCAGAAGGGGCAAGGGAAAACCCTTCCAGCCATCTTCACATCCCCAGCTGCCCTTACATAACAGATATAGGGCACTAGAGGTTGAGGATGAGGTGATCCTGGAGCAGGCAGAAGCATCACCAGCTGGGAGGGCAACTCAGTTGCCCCCTCGCATCAGAACAAGTACCCAGAAGAAAAAGAGGAGGGTAATTGTTATTGGTGATTCCCTTCTGCAGGGAACAGAGGGCCCCATATGCCGACCAGACCCCTTCCACAGGGAGGTCTGCTGCCTCCCTGGAGCCCAGGTCAGGGATGTTACCAGGAGGCTGCCTACTGTAGTGCAGCCCTCTGATTACTATCCCTTATTAGTTATACAGGCAGGGAATGATGAGATTAATAACAGAGGGCTAAAAGCTATCAAAAGGGACTTTAAGACACTGGGGAAAGCAGTTGAGGGAGCAGGGGCACAGGTAATCTTTTCATCTATACCCTTAGTCACAGGCTGGAATACAGAGAAGAATAAGAAAGCATATTTGATGAACAAGTGGCTCAGAGGTTGGTGCATCCAACATAACTTTGGATTCTTTGATATTGGGGAACTTCATCTTGCCACAGGTCTGCAATCAGCAGATGGGACACAACTATCACAGAAGGGGAGAAGGACCCTGGCACATGAGCTGGCTGGGCTTGTTGAGAGGGCTTTAAACTAGAATGGAAGGGGGAGGGGGTTAAACATGACAGCACCAGAGATAAATCAAAGGGAATTGAGGAAGGTAGGCTAGAGCTAGGAGTAAAAGCAGCAGCCCAGCTGAAGTGCATGTACACTAATGCACGCAGTATGGGTAACAAACAAGAGGAGCTGGAAGCTCTGGTGCTGGAGGGAAACTATGATATTGTCGCCATCACTGAAACATGGTGGGATGGCTCACATGATTGGTGTGCTGTAATCAATGGCTACAGACTCTTCAGGAGAGACAGGCAAGGGAGAAAGGGCGGGGGAGTGGCTCTGTATATTAGGGATGCTCTGGATGTCATGGAGGTAGAAATCAGGGATGATCAAGTTGAGTCATTATGGGTGAGACTTAAGGCGAAGGCCAACAAGGCTGATATCCTGGTTGGAGTCTGTTACAGACCACCCAACCAGGAAGAAGAGGTTGATTTATTACTCTTTAAGCAACTGGAGGCTGCCTCAAGATCACCTGCCCTTGTTCTGGTGGGCGACTTTAACCTACCAGACATCTGCTGGGACTTAAACACTGCAGAGAAGAAGCAGTCTAGAAGGTTTCTGCAATGTGTGGAAGACAATTTCCTATCCCAGCTGTTACGTGAGCCTACCAGGGGGGCAGCCCTGCTTGACCTGCTGCTCACAAATAGAGAGGGGCTGGTAGGGGATGTGGTGGTTGGAGGCTGCCTGGGGTCCAGTGACCATGAAATTATAGAGTTTTCAATACGTGGAGAAACCAGGAGGGGCATCAACAGAACCTCCACACTGGACTTCCGAAGGGCAGACTTCAGCCTATTTAAGGAACTAATTCAGAAAGTTCCTTGGGAAATAGCCCTTAGAAACAAAGGGGTCCAGGAAGGTTGGACCTGCTTCAAGAAAGAACTCCTGAAGGCACAGGAGCAGGCAGTGCCACTGAGCCGGAAGATGAGCCGACGAGGGAGGCAGCCAGGCTGGATGGGCAGGGAGCTGCTGAAGGAATTAAAGATTAAAAAGAGAGTGTATCACCTTTGGAAAAGAGGGGAGGTGTCCCAGGAGAAGTTCAAGGAGGTTGCTAGGTCTTGTAGAGGAAAAATTAGAGAGGCAAAAGCCCACTTGGAGCTCAGGCTGGCCACAGCTGCCAAGGAAAATAAAAAGTGTTTCTTTAAATATATGAATAGCAAGAGAAGGGCCAAGGACAACCTCCAGTCCTTGTTAGATAGAGAGGGGAATAGAGTGACAAAGGATGAGGAAAAGGCAGAGGTGCTTAACACCTTCTTTGCCTCAATCTTCACTAGTGGGACAGGTTGTCTCCAGGACAGCTGGACTCCTGAAGTGGTGGATGGAGTCAGGGACCAGTACAGTCCCCCTCTAATCCATGAGGAAGCAGTAAGGGATCTGCTAAGTCACTTGGATCCTCACAAGTCCATGGGACCGGATGGGATCCACCCTAGGGTGCTGAGAGAGCTGGCAGCTGAGCTGGCCAAGCCACTCTCCATCATTTATCAGCAGTCCTGGCTCACTGGAGAGGTCCCTGAAGACTGGAAGCTGGCCAATGTGATTCCCATACACAAGAAGGGTCGTAAGGAGGAGCCAGAAAACTACAGACCTGTGAGCCTGACCTCAGTGCCAGGCAAGGTCATGGAACAGGTCATCTTGGGTGCCATCACAAAGCACCTACAGGATAGCCAAGGGATCAGGCCCAGCCAGCATGGGTTTAGGAAGGGCAGGTCCTGCCTCACCAACCTGATCTCCTTTTATGATCAGGTTACCCGCCTGGTGAATGTGGGGAAGGCTGTGGATGTAGTCTACTTGGACTTCAGCAAAGCCTTTGACACTGTCTGCCACAAGAAGCTCCTAGCCAAGCTGGCAGCTCATGGTTTGGACAGATTCACTCTGTGCTGGATCAAGAACTGGCTGGATGGCAGAGCTCAGAGAGTGGTGGTGAATGGTGCCACGTCCAGTTGGCAGCCAGTCACAAGTGGTGTTCCCCAAGGATCAGTGCTGGGCCCAGTCCTGTTCAATATCTTTATTGATGATCTGGACGAGGGCATTGAGTCCAGCATCAGTAAGTTTGCAGATGACACCAAGCTAGGAGCAGGTGTTGATCTGTTGGAAGGTAGGAGAGCCCTGCAGAGGGACCTGGACAGGCTGGATGGGTGGGCAGAGGCCAATGAGATGAGATTTAACAAGGCCAAGTGCAGGGTTCTGCACTTTGGCCACAATAACCCCAAGCAGCGCTATAGGCTGGGGACTGAGTGGCTGGAGAGCAGCCAGGAGGAAAGGGACCTGGGGGTACTGATAGATAGTAAGCTGAAGATGAGCCAGCAGTGTGCCCAGGTGGCCAAGAGAGCCAATGGCATCCTGGCCTGCATCAGGAACAGTGTGGCCAGCAGGACAAGGGAGGTTATTCTTCCCCTGTACTCAGCACTGGTCAGGCCACACCTTGAGTACTGTGTCCAGTTCTGGGCCCCTCAATTCAAGAAAGATGTTGAGGTACTGGAACATGTCCAGAGAAGGGCAACAAAGCTGGTGAGGGGCCTGGAACACAAATCCTATGAGGAGAGGTTGAGAGAACTGGGCCTGTTTAGCCTGGAGAAGAGGAGGCTCAGGGGTGATCTTATTACTGTCTACAACTACCTGAAGGGACATTGTAGCCAGGTGGGGGTTGGCCTCTTCTCCCAGTTAACCAGCAATAGAACAAGGGGACACAGTCTCAAGTTGTGCCAGGGTAGGTATAGGCTGGATGTTAGGAAGAAGTTTTTCACAGAGAGAGTGATTTCCCATTGGAATGGGCTGCCCAGGGAGGTGGTGGAGGCACCGTCCCTGGGGGTCTTCAAGAAAAGACTGGATGAGGCACTCAGTGCCATGGTCTAGTTGACTGGCTAGGGCTGGGTGATAGGTTGGACTGGATGATCTTTGAGGTCTCTTCCAACCTGGTTGATTCTATGATTCTATGATTCTATGACAATTCACCCACCTGTGGTCCGCTCCCAGGCACGCTTTGTACTAAGCACCCTTCAGATGTGAACAAAGGGCAGGATGCAGACCAAAAGTGCCTAGTTCTGGTGACAGCAGCCCATTCCTGGTGCCGCCACATCTTCTAATGCTTCTATGAGCCTCTTGTACATGATATGGGAGGGCTGTAAGATGCCTTAGGAAATAGGGAAAGCTGTAAGAAAGAACTAGAGATCTGGTCTGCAGCCTACTCCTCACTCATGATTGAGGGACCCTTGAAAAGAAACAGGAGGGCATGGACCAGATAGACTTTAGAAGTAAGCTTGGTATTTCCCTCAGACTTCAAGTCAGATATTTCTGAGCAAACTCCTGAGAGAGTAAGACATGAATATGAAAGATGCCTCTGTTGCCTTCACTCTATTTTTCTCCCTGCTAACAAAATGGTTTTGTAGTTTAACCTTTCGAGTCTTCATTTTTTTTTTTCAAATCAAGGGAGTAAACTATATGCTGCAATGACTCCTCAGATTAATTCAAGCATTTTCTGAGTCATAGAAACTGTCAATCCATTTCATACTGTTTTCCAATTTCATAGGATTCAATGAATAACTTCCCTCCATCCACTGTGGGTTTTTTTGTACTAAATTCTTGTCAAATTTCAATCTAAACATAAAGGTAGGAGTGAAAAATAACTCAAATCCAAAAAAAACACAGCAATACTTTTAACCAAATTGTACAGTGTGGGATGAGAATTTTGGTTACACTTAACCTAACTCTTTCCATTGTTGCTTTCACAACATTATGAACTTCTTAAAAGAAGTTCCTGCCCTCTATTATTTACAAAAAGCAGCCATGCACTTTTCTGTGAAGTCTCACAAGACAAATGTTAAGAACATTCACAATCAACTGATAAAATAATATTAATAATATCATCATCAATATCTCCTGATGAAGATCTAACATTGATACTGTTCCTTTGGAAGCATCTTTGCAAACCATCACTAGTGATTTATTATTTGATCTCAAACTCCTTTCCTGTGTGCTTCATTCTAAAAATGACTTCAGTGTTTCAGTGAAGAAGAAAAGAAATGTGTGCCACTCCAACAATCAAGTAAAGGTTATGGAGTCAGCTTGTTACACAATTAACTCTCCCTATTTTTATAGTAATATTAAAAACAAGACCCTTAAAAAAAAAAAAACTAAAACAAAGAAAAAGGAGACAGGAGGTAGAGCGTGTGAGACATTTTTCTGGTTTCACTAATGAAAAAGCAAGCTGTTCCTATTTAATATGAAGATCGGTGGCACTAAGCTAAGAACAATCAGAACTTACTGCCTTCTGCCTAGAAGTATAGGAGAATCAAATCTATTTCTTAAGAAACAGAAATGAATTTCAAAGAAATATACGGCTATTTCAGTTCTCAATTCAGCAGCTCAGCACTCAACACTACAGCTGACATCATATTTATGAATGCTTAAATGTCATTAAATTGTATAAAAACAATGCATCTGCAATTTATGAATCTCTGATTCATTTTTTCACTCCTCTATATTTCATCCCTTCATTTTCAAGAGAGTGAGCATTCTGAAGACTGAAATTATATATAGCAAGTGGCTTTATATGAGAAAAGGGTTGTAATTGTTGCATCAAATTCACTCCGTGATAACAAATTAGTGTCTTCTACTGGTGCTGCGTTTGAATTCCCTAAAACAAACAAACAAAAAAGCTCCACAGAAAGAGAGAAGAGCAAAAACTCCAGACAAGAAATTATGCTTTTAAAATAAATTGATTTAACCGAGTCAGAAAGTCAGGTGGAATGAATAGAGAACTCATTATGCTAGAAGAAATGTTCATCTGGACATCAGCATCCCCGTTGTTCTTTGTTAGCCCACTTTGAAAATTCATCTTGGTCAATGATGTATGCCAAAGAACTGACAATAATAAAATCAGAAAAGAAGTTCTGCAGTAACTGGGCTGAAACGTAATTGTGTGCTACATGTTGTCCCTCAATCCCGCTTCTGCTTGTAAAACCCCAAGAATTGAAGGTGTCTAAGGACAGCTGTTTCAGGCTGAGAGTCAAGATTTAACACTTGCTAAACCAACAACTTTTTACCAAAAGAGTACTGGCAAAAGTAAAAAAGTTTTTTTTGCATAAATGGCAATTTCTCCTTTATGCTCTTCCCATTTTCTGTCTTGAGAGGAAGCTCCCAGCACACAGGCAAGGTGAACTGGGAGCTTCATTCAACAGCATGGAATATTCACTCCATTTAGCACAATTTTCTTCCCAACAGCTGGTGCTGCTTTGGTATTTTTGTGTTGTCAAGACAGTAGGTACAGATTCCTTTGAGTTCCTCACCTACAGCCCTGGAGTGCGTACTGCTTCTCTCAAAGAAGGGACTCTCAGCCTAAGTTAAACTGACACAAAGACTCAGATGTTAAAACTGAAACAGATTTGGAATCACCTTGCCAATTTGGGGATCTCACTGATGACATTTCTAAAGGTGTTGAAAGGCATTTGGATCCCAGGGTTAACTATTCCATACAACTGTCAACAAGTGTATCACATCAAAAAGCAGCCTCTTTTGGAGTACTGCATAGAGCAAAAGAATGGGAGAATCTGTCTGGGAAGTACTATCTCACTTATAGCTGTTTCTGAAGTAGGGCTGGGTAAAATTAATTTTGCTGGAGTGAAAAATACATTAAAACACATTGGTAACATAGGTAAAGCACAGTATTACCAATAAACATTTTCTTTTTACTTGGAATCAAAGCTAGGGAAACATAAAGACCTGAATTAATGGAGTAGTGCATGGCAGACAGATTACTATAAGTATTATTTCAGAGACTCGAAGTGGCAGTTTGTTCACGGTATACTGTCAGACTGTGTAGATTGTACAACAGCAGCTTTCTAGTAAGGATCATTTCAATTATTCTCATCTCATTGGCAGATTCTCATCTAAAATTGTACACCCAGGGTCTAAAAATGCATTGCACTGAAAAGAAAAGACATCAATTATAAAAGAAGCTCAACCAAATTCAAACGTGATGTTTGGAAAGACAATAGCTTTGCAATGCTGATATTGTTACTTGAAGTATACAGGAAACAGTGACACTTTCATGCACTGGCTTGATTTTCACATTGCTGTTCTCATCCTCTGTCCACCCTCCCACCCCTGGTCTCCCCCCTTGGCTTGTTACACAAAGCAGCTCAACGACATGACGCAATAATGATTGTTTAGCACCCAGCATGCTTTGGGAGACTAGAGCATTGCAAAGAAAAAAATCACTGAGAAGAAAAAAAAAGAAAATAAAATTGAAAGGTCCTGGTGAAAAAAGTAAAGAAATAAAAAAAGAAACAAGTGCACATAACATCAATGCCACCTCTGAGAAAAATCATCACTACACGAAGATACAGTATACATAATACAGTATAACATGCACTCTCCAATGATAAGCTAGAAGATCCAGAGTAAGTAAAGACTTCATACTTGTGCGGGTTTTTGTGCAAAATTCTGAAAGACCATGACAAAAATCACAGACTGAAAAAAGTTTTGAGATTGCCAGACAAGCCGTGGCATTCGAGAACCACTCCAATGAACGGATTGTTAGCCTGCAGCTATATTCACATTAAGTGAACAGGTTTAAAGTTTTGCCTTGCTCATCATGATAAAATACGAGGCCATAGAGGCAGTTTGGAAGGAAATAAAAAGTGTTGCTTGAGAGGGTCCAGCCATGATGGTGCTCTGCAGGAAGTGCCATACTTCGATATGCTCTGTCATCATTAGCATTTTTATTGGCTACATGAAGAAGGAGAAATTGTATTAACTTAAAAGAGATTCTACTTGTAGGAAAACACATGCACTGGTAACTCAGCTTGGTCAGGTTAAATCTCTTGAGCTTTTTCTCAGAGCAGCATAAACCACAACACTTAGAAAACTATTTAAAAGTAACTAAGATTTTTCTTTGGGAATGTGTATATGTGTGTGTGTGTGAAAATTAAAGGGAATTTACCCATCAGATATACTCTGAGCATGACTGAGGAGTGATGTTCACAGCATTTTTACTTTCTACTGAATGCCACTGAAAATAAGATCAACAGCCGTGTCTGGATACAACACAGCAGCCTTATTGTGAGCTTTCAGGTCATTAAGGAAAATAAGCTTCACAAAGACAGGCAGAGTGAGTTGGTAAAAAGTTTAAATCTGTGATTGTCATGTGTCTGATCTGATCCAGGAGAGCATGGCTTTACCATTCGCAATCATTTGCACAAAGAAAACAAAGAAAGGGCAAATGATACAGTACTGTACCTCCATGGTCTGAGACTGGTGCATGGCTTTGATTGCATTCTGTGCCATTGCCCTTGTAGAAAATGTGACAAACGCACAGCCTGTGGGAACAAGGGGACAGGGAGCAGGAAAGACAAAAAACAACAAGACAAAAGGGTTGGACGCTTGTTAAACCAACACAGTCTACGAGAACGGCCACAAGACGACACTGTTCTCAGTAGTACATAAAAATAAACAACTTCTCTAGTTTATTTATTGACAGTGCTGACTTGCTAATCTGACCATAGATGAAAGAAAAAAAATTAGGTGGGGATGAGTGAGAAAGGTGTTTTTTTTTTCTTTAATTTTTCTTTCTGTCTTTTTTTTCTTTCTGTTTTTTTTTTCTGTTTGTTTTTTCCTGTTGTTGTTTTTGTTCTTTAGCCACAGGTTTTGAAATAAGTAAGGCTTCTTTTATGCAGACATTGGATTGCATAGTTTAGTCTATTCAGGCCATGCACTAACAATTGCTTGCTATGGCTTTTGTGCACATAAATTGTGGATAGTGAAGAAATGACTGGCATCACCGGCAGTCAAACTGGGAATTTAATACAGGAGTCACATAGTTCTGTGATGCACCAAGAAGAATCATACAAGTAAGAAAAATTCTACTGTTAGCCTGCAACTAGGTGTGAAAAGACTCAGACAAAAATTCAGTAATGTGGGTGGAATCTCAACATTTAAGAAAATAGCATGCTACAAAAAAAAAAAACCAAACCAAAACCAAAACAAACAAAAAAAAACCCAAACAAAAAAAACCCCTTTATCATTTTTGTTTCTCGGAGTCCTGGGTACAAGTACAATTCTTTGATCAATGAAACCTACCACCAGCTTGAACAATTCTGAAGCTATGTGCATGAATAACTGAAAAATCACATTTTTCCCTCCTCAGTCTTTCAAATCATAATGAAAAGTCAGTAGGCTAATGCCTGAGTTATTTTTCCATCTTTTTACTATTGTCAGTCATACCTACACCGGGCATGGTACAGGTCAGCTTTTTAAGTGCCTGCCTCACTGCCCTTTTGACTAATAAAAACATTGCCTTCTGAGACTTACATTTTATTCTTCATGCACCCTTGGGCATCTTAAAGAAAAAGACTGTGAAATTAATGCAGATTCAGGCTGATTTTGTAATAATACCATGGCATACTAAAAGCTTAGCTAAAGCAACACAGACTTATTTCACTTGTGATCTCTAATGACTTTAAAAGTGCATTGATTTTCAGCTCCCTTAGCCTTGCACAGTTTGAACTTAGGTTTCAGAGAATAATTTAGTGTTCCACTCAATTTCCTCAAAACATTATTATTATTACTACTTAAAAGATTTGCAAATGAAGCAAATCTAAGCACTGAGAGGCTAAAGCATATTGTCATTTTAGAGCTAATGCATGAAAGCTCCATTCTGGCACCAAAAATACAGTATCGTTGCCCCTGTGGCCAATGGGCAAAATAAACCATTTTGCAATCCAACAAGCAAGAGATTGTTTGGTTTATGCAAATCAATTGGAGGCATAAAATACCTTTTCATTTTTGCTCTGTGTGTACCTGGTAAGATTATCAAGTCAAGACTGTATTCACATTTTAATCAAACAACAGCAAGAGAAAGCAATGCCTGATTATTACCCAAAAGCACTACAGCTACTCATGAAGATAAAGTCAATGCATTTTTGCATCATGCAGTTATTTTTTTTCCACATTTTTTTCCTCTTTTCTTTTTAATGTAAAGGCCCCTTGATACAAGAGAACCTAAGCTGGCTCATGTATCTCTGACTGACCAATGAGTATCACAAAATCAGAATTTTTTAATGCAAACTTCATGGCAACGTTGTGACTTCTTAGCTTCTAAGCTGATGATGGCTTACTACTGTCTAGCCACACTACATATTGCTATACTGTTCTCATTCAGCAACAAATTTCTGTCAAAGAAAACGATGTAACAAACCACCTTTGTGTCCAGCAAGCTAGACAAAATGTGCAGTAGAAGGGTAAATGAACTACAGTACCTCTACTAAGATTCCATATTGCTGCTGTGCACCAAAATTAGAGGCCCAAATTTACCATCAGCCTCAAAGCAATCTCTCTTAAAAAACATTTCTGTTATTATCATTAACAGAGGAAATAACATCAAGGTTTTTCATTTCTCATTTTGCAAATTCAATGGGGGATGAGCACAAATAGACACATACTGGAGGGCAGGCGAGAAACCCCATACAGAGCCTTGAATAATATTGTTTATTATGGTCAAGGAACTGCTTCATTCACTTTTTTTGCTCTCATTATCCGGGAGTGTGTACCATAATGACAATTACTGAATGGAGGTTTAGAATGCATAAGAAGCATGTAAAATGTCAACAAAAATCAATAAGACACAGTTTATGCATTTATCACAATTTCTACCCAGCAGTTTTGCTGTAAGTAACTTACTGAGAGATGTTGCAATTAGCAGGTCTTAAAAGAAATGTGAATCAGCAGAGAAAAAAAGCTGCACTCCTCTCAAAATAAAGCAGACTTTCTCTTCCCTCCCTTAAGCTTTTTCTCTTTTTAACCACAAAGCTCAGCTGCTGAGGACTTTCAGTGCCCAGCACTACAACAAAACCTCGCTCCTTGTTCCTCAGCCCAAATCCATTTACGCTGATCCCGTTGCCTTTGTCGTGGAGCAAAAAGACCTTTGTGGCAGGTCTCTGTAAAGTGCCATAGAGTGAGCTATCATTTTGAAAGAAACTTGTTTGCCAGGCAATGGGAATGCCTGATGAATGATGTTATGTAGTTTGAATGTAAGCATTTGGAAACACCGTTCCACAGACAGGACAAGGATGAATTTTAACTACAGCCAGAGCCTACAAGGTTAGGTCCCCCTGCTCCTTCCAGTTGTCAGGCCATTTCCCACCAATGGACAGTGGTCATTTGCAGAGTAAATACCCAATTTACCTCAATAACTGTGGCAAAAAATTCTGCAGACAACCTCAGTGCTAAATTATAACACCTAGATTTACAGTTGTTGCCATCAAGTACCTCATTTAAACGCTAGCTAATTGAACCATCTTTCAGACATTGCTGCATTCAAAGGTTATTTTCAGCTACCAAACCTGGGCATTCAGACACAAAATCTGTCTATTTATTATGTGTGCACACATGTCTTTGTCTGAAACAGGAGTTTCTAGATATTTTATTCTGTGTGAACCGAGGAAACCTTTCCATCATGACCAAACTGTCACATTGGAGGGGAGCAAAGCCTGTATCATAGGACTGAGTCCATTTATCTCAGTCACTGAACTCGCACATATAATTTAGGCATTCGGAAAAGCTGTCTTCCTGAGCTGCTTGTATTCTCTGCCACGGTCAATGGCTGCACTTTTATTTTCTTGTATGGGGTACATATACACTTTAGAAGAATGATTTTGTTGAGCACCTAGAACTTAATCAGAAGTTAGCATCTAAAGACACTGCTTAAACCAGAAGAGCTCTGCCTAAATCACCCTGTTCTCTTGCTGCAGTAGCTTCTGAGGGGTTGGGAAAATCCCTTCCAAAATATTCTCCCTTACTGTATCTCATGGATACAGGTGGTCCTTTGGGAGCATACTGCCAGCTTCAGGACTGTAAATCACAATTATAAGAGAACAAGAGTAATCAGATTTCATGCCTCATGGTGCAAGGAAACAAGAAAGACTTCCGTGGTCTCTTACTTCATCCTATGAAACATCGCATTGATTGTACTGCCATAGGCTGAGGTCTTCCAGACTGATAGCTACAAGAAAACTATTTCTGTTATATCATACTGTGTCCTGGTACTTAAATTATTACCTTATTTTGGGAGGGAGCTCTCTGGGACAGAAAACGTGGAGGAGGGCTAATGCCTTGAAATGAGTTTGTTTTGTACCACCAGCTGCCTAACCACACAAAAAAAATTCCTTTTGTAAATACAGCCAACCTGCAAGTCACTTTGCAATTAGTTATCACCTCTGGTTTCAAACTGTCAGACATCACTAAGAGAAACAAAAAGGGAGGGAAAAAGGAAGTCTGAGAGTTTTAGTTGTTTCTCCAAGGCTGCTTTCTCACCCTCTACACCAGATAAATGATTGGCTGGGGAAAGGCAGCTTGAAGTAATTTCCTCCTGCAGGCAGAATCGGAGGGAGGCACCTAGCCCTGTCGCAGAAGATATTTTGGAGCACATTATCACATTTGCCATCTCTGCTGAGAGAATGTCTAAACTCACAGACTTGGTTCTTAACTCTCTCTCACCCTGAACTGAAAGAGAATTTTGAAGAGACTGAGAAATTTGGTAAGCTTCTTGCTTGACCCATGCAGTCCCAAACACAGGGATTGATGCTTGAGCAGCTGAATTATTTGAAATATTTTTAAAAGACCAGCAATGGCTCATTTCAGCTCCCACTTGACTCAATCATTCTTATCTCAGGCTTTCATAGCCTTATTTGAAATGTTCAGCCAGCAGCTCAGGTATAGAACCAACCAGGTTGGAAGAGACCTCCAAGATCATCTAGTCCAACCTATCACCCAGCCCTATCCAGTCAACTAGACCATGGTGCATGGTGTAACATAACATCAAAACTTGCACATTGTAAGTGAAGTTGAACATCTTTAAGTGTGGAAGCCTCAAGGTAAGTGGTCTGGTTTTATACCTAAGAAGCCTCCCACGTAAAACTACTGTGGTGGTCTATCAGAGTTTTTAACCAAACCCTCAGTGAAGCCCAAGGGAGATGTAAAACCTCTAGACATTTTTTGGATCAGGTCTAAGAGTTAAAAATGGAAGTTTAAAACCATGGCTTTAAAGTCCTGGAGATGAAAGACAGGAAGATATATATCAATAGAAAAAAACAAATATCTACAGTGAGCCCTCTGACAGAGGACAAGGCTCAAGAGATTTTTCAAACTCATTTGAGCAACCTCAGTGCTACATATGGTGGCTGGGCAGCTGGAGATGGTTGCACTACAGCTTCCTAGCTCAGTGTAAACAAGGGCCATCTTCAATATCTGCAAAGAAACAATAGTGAAAAGCTGCCAAAATGCTCCTGCAAGAAGTGTCTGGGATCCTCTGAGATGAAAGCCTCTATTTAAAGAGAAGATAAGGCTTGAATAAAGAGCTATGGAAATTGAAATGTGATAAAAATACACGCTAGTTGTGTTAAAATATTTTTCGCTGAGTTGGCAAAGTAGACTTTTCTGCGCTGCTAATATAGCATTGCCTGAAGGAAGGAACAGCCTGGGAAACAGCCCTCTCATGAAGACATCACACAAAAATCATAGTGGTTAAATTGCATTTCATCTATAAATTAAGACACCAAATTGTTTATTGTACAGGCATTTGGTCATTAGGCATTGCTTAAGACACACAACAACAGGTCAGAGACCAAGTGCAACAAATCAGCTCAAAGTAAAGCATTTGGAAAAAGTCACAGTGAAGCTCTTTAGTTTATGCATATCAGGCACATAAAAGCAACAAGAGGCACGGCCCATAAATGTGTCTCATGTCTTTTACTTTACTGACTTCTCTTGACTATTGACCAGATGACAGGTGATTTAAAATTTCCTGAAGTTCATGGTTCCCTCGAAGCATTCCTAACTGGACAGTCAATTAACAGCCCTGCAAAGTACAGACTTCAGCAACTGGAATTTACATAAAACCAGAATCAAATGGGTACCAGAGACCACATTCTTGAACAGTGCCTCAGTGACTGTGATTCTGTGACCCTCTTTTTGGAATAAAAACTCTTGTAAATAATTTTTTCTCTGGTGAAAGATTGCTGCAGAAGTGCCATAATGGAAATGTAAGATGCAGTTACTGGCAAGCAGAGACACTGGTCACTTGGATGTATTTTTTTTTCCTTCCCAAAAGAGTTTCAGCAGGGGAAAAATAAAACTAAATGTGTCATAATAATTAGAAAAAAAAATATTACCACATTATGGCAAAAGAAATAAGGCACAGAGGTGCTTCTGAAGACCAGTTAAAAATATTGCATTTCCACTATCCTCATTTCCCACCACTCACTGGTACACAAGTCACAGGGTGGCTCCTAATCCAGGCTGTTCCCATGGGTGGCACTTCACATTACTTTAGCTCAATAACGAGAGGTAAATATCCATATGGAAATACAAACAAGCATAAAACCTCCTCACCTACCCTGTGCTGCAACTAATTATGATGCAAATACTAATTTTCTTTCACTAATTCATCAAGAAAACCTTTGAATCTGAAAGTTACGAGTGGATTTTCATGAAATCAAGTTGCCTAACCACAGTATAATTCTTTGTGCCATTTCTAACCTGCTCTTAAAGCAAACAAATAAAAAGAAAACTAAATCTTTATAATCCATGTCAGCAGAAATGTTCACTTGTCCAGTGTGTTTAAAAAAATAATCATGCAATTAGGAGCCTACAAGGTACAGAAATATGCATTTTGTGCTCTTCTACAATTTTCATGGTATATCCAACTGTCTGTACATGCTATTACCAGGGGTTTTTTTCAGCAGATGCTATTAACTTCTTCCTGGTATCTGTTATATAAATCTGCACTTAGCCATACAGCAGAATAATTTGCTGCGTGGTGCTCCTGTGATAAGGATAAGAGGATTTTTTAAAATCATTATTATGGATGGTAATAATTCCTTGAGTGATACAGAGGAATTGATCCACTGATCTAAAAAAATAAAAAGGCATTTTACAAAGGTAGAGGAGAATTGCTATCCATATTTTAAGAAATGGGATAACAGAGAGATGATGAAAGACCAACTCACCTACAGTCAATGCCACCCATCAGTGGCATAGCTACAACTCAAACGTGGGTATTGCCAGCTATTTTTGCACACGCTAGCTATGATCGCACAGCTGTTTCTGTTGGCATCTGTGGCCGTGTAGACATTACATAGTGCTAGGAGTCAGAAGGTCTGAAAGTTTCCTTAAGCCATTTACAATAAGTGCTTTAGAAATCTTAATCATCTGAGGCAGTTCACTTCTGCTTTTTCATGATAATGAAGCTTAGCACATGATATCACAATCATGAATTTTTGTAAAGCATACTTCCCTCTTCAGAAAAAAATGCTGGATTAAACAACCCTGCAGGCTGAATCCTTCTCTTTGAATAATGAATACGGTACAGGCAGTGGCAAGCTTCTTTAAGATACTCCAATGAACCCTGCTAAAGTGAAGGCCAGCCTCCACGTCTGCTGAGACCCTAGTTTCTTTATCTCTACACCCAACAGGGTTTTGGGTTTGTTTAAATACTTTTCACAGCTGGGAATTACTCTCTGCCAGCCACCTAATTTCACACGGACTATCCCAGAGCCTTTGGAAGGCAATGCCTTTTTGTTGTTGCCTATTTCTTGTAACTGGCTGGAATATAACCAAGTTACAGATATAAACAACAGTTATTTCTTAGATGCATGATTGAACTGCAGTGGGCAAATGATGAATGATGGGGGAAAAGAAAAGGTATGCTTCTTTAAAATATAACTGCTCCACCACTGGAGCTTTGTATCATTACTTTGGTCTCATTTTACAGATGAGTTTCAAACTGACAATAGGAATTTGGAGCAGAAATGCTGATGGTCCATTATCAGTAGTGACAGCAATGGGTGTGACTTTAATGAAGTTCTGTCAACTCTTGGCTAGAAACTATAAAAGAAACAAGCAGTTCAATCTCCTTCTCTCTCTTTATCTTAGCACTTATATCACACTCATCATGAAGTGTTACATTTTCCTTGATGCCAAGGGATGGGGTTTCTCCCTGCTATTGGAGCCAATGTGGTACACTACCACCCTACACCTCACCAGCACGAGTTGACAGCAGACAGTTACTGTACTAGTGGTAAGGTAACTGTAATAGCATAGACATGGCCTAAAAGTCAACTGAAGCCTTTTTTTCCCCCAGTTTTTATTAAGGAAAAAAAGCAGCACAAACAAAAAACGTTCTGTTGAGCAGTGTAACCTTGCAAATCTATGCTGGCAATAAAGACAATTTGGCTGAATCTTTTAACAGAGCTTGGAAATTGAAAAAAAACCCATTAAATATAGTTTTTGAGCTCCGTAGGGCATTGGACTAGATGACCTTTGGAGGTCCCTTCCAACCCAAAGCATTCTATGATTCTATGTGCACTTGTTACACTTGTGAAAAGAAATGCCAAACAGAGCGTATTGGACTGTATCTCCATCTTGCTGCTGTGAGCACTGCAAGTTCCTGAAGGCCCTAGTATCCTAAGACAATGACTATTTTTCACTCAGTTTTTGGTGTCTAGGAGGGACACACATCCAGACAAGTGCTGGGAAAACTACTACTGTTCTTGGCAAAGGGAACTAACATCTTGAAAATGGTAATGCGAATTAAACTCGCCAAGTACTGGAACTCGTTACAAAGATTTAACTGTGTACATTCTCTCTGCTGCTCTAGTGAAGCAGCTTTTCACCCTGTGCTTTGTCAGCCAAGTTCACTCCACTGCAAATCCCCCTTAGCAGTTTTCATTTAGGCTGCAATACCAACCATTTTCTCAACACTTTGCCTTCTCTCACGGAGTGATGGTTTTGTGAACTTGATAAACATCTGCCTGAAAACCTGGTTGGCACAGCTGAACTCATTTTCAAGTGTCAACATGGGTGTGTAGAAAGCAATTCAAGTTTAACAAGGCATGATGCATGAGGGCATGATAGAATACGAGTCGTGATTGTGACCGAAATAAACTCGAGTGGCAGAAAGGATACAGCTGTGCTGTAGCTACTGGTGTTTGACCTTCCTGGACTGAGATCTTTGGCCTCCAGAAAGAGAAAATACCATATTAACTCTATGGCTCTGCTGCCCTGCTTAAGAGCTTGGTGACATGCCTTAAAAAACTCAACTTCAGATTAACATGAGATTGGTATTCATGGCAGAACAAAATTACCCCACCAACCTCACTTACCCGCTTGGAGTTCATAATTAGCTTTTCCACGCTCGTACTATGCCCAATGTCTGTTGAATAAAAGCAAGGATGCAGTGGGATTTCTATGGATCCCAGGAAAGATCCATTTCTTTGTTGGGTGATACTGCAGAGTCAATTAAATCTTTCCTGTGCTGCTTATAAAATGAAATGAGTGAAAACGAGAAATATTCGACTTGACTCAATGTTGGGTGTAGAAAGGTAATGACAGCACTTGACTCCGTCAGTTGACATTCATTACTGAGCTGCAGGAACCTCAGACCTTTCCCCTAGTCTTCCCCAAGGCAAAAGTCATGATCCTGAGGCGTTGCAAGCCTGAAGGGACTGCTGCATCCCAGCCCCAAAAGTTTTGGGATCGCAGACTAAGCATATATAAATGTGTGTAATTTTCTTGGAGCTCCCTATTTATTGTCAGAATGTCTTTTCAACAAGTGCTCATTATTCAGAAGCAGTATATTAAGTACTTTCAAGCAGTGCCACAAAATAAGGGAATACCTGCAACTTCCCCTGCTGAAATTTATGGTTTAAAGAAGCTGGACTCTACACAAACAAACAAAAAAAACCCCATCCATAAGTTGTTGCACAAAGTACTACTGGAAACAAGAAAAATAGCTATATCTATGCCTATATCTGTATGCAAAATGGGTACTATGACTTTTCCTGTGCCTTTTGAAAATGTAATAAAATGCATAAACTGTGCTTTCTATGTACTTTTTTTCCTATAGAAACAGAAGTGATGTTTTCACAGCTCCACACTAAGAATTACTTCCCTTCCTGTGCCATTAAAAGGCCATGGCTGGTACCATAGCATCCACCACACAGGACTATCGCTATTTTCTTTTCCACTCAGCACCACCTGGCACTGACTTTTTGAGGAGGTTCACACTCTGAGAATAATTTCAGGTCCATATACCATGGAGTTAATATGTAGCCTGAGTCATCAATATACATTTATTTTTCTTGTTAATGTGTTTTTAGAGGGCCTTTCCCCAAAAGGCACTTTTGCACTCAAAAGGGATCACCGGCTATTGAAGTTTGTGCTGCACTTCATTTCCAAAGTTCAGGTCAGCCACTTGACCACTCTTGGTGGTGCTGCTTAGCACCCTCTGCCCTGGATTTTGGGTTGTGATTGAGGCACAAGATTGAAAGCTGTTTTTTACAAACTTCTGTCCAGACAAAGCTCTCAGGTTCAAGCTCACCTCTGTCTCTCAGTTACAGCAGACATATGTTTTGCATACATATAGAAAACACAGGAACAGAAGAGAGATAGGACTACAACATGGGCCAGTTCCCATGAGTCTGTATGCATTCAAGCAGCTATTTACAGTCTTTTTTTTTAGTTTTGGCCTTATGCTACAGAGCAGAAACAGGGTCAGGGAAGGACCTTTGATTTTGTGAGAGCAGAAAACTGAGGGTGTTTTCTCAGGGTGCAGAGGAACCTTTCCAGCTGACAAACAGGGCGATAACACAAGTTAATGTGTTGGCACCAAGACCTTTCTGACAATGGAAATAAAAGGTGATAATTTCAGTCACTGTGAAAAGTTCATGGGGATACCTTCATCACGTGGGACGTATTACAGCGCAACCTCTAGCTGCAGACAGAGGCTATGCCCACCTTGGCTGTGACACATATCTCCCAATTAGCACTTAAGGAAAGAGACTTTTCAGACTGCACACTCACCTCTGCTCAGCCCATCCGGTCCCCGAAGGATTCGGCATTCTTCTATCTGGCCGAACGGAGAAAACATCACCCTGATATCATTCTCATTACACTTCTTCGAAACCATTCCTATGAACAATTTTCTGTCTTCCACAGCTAGAAGATAAAAATAATGAATGAGCAAAGGCCATTTCATCTTTTTCCTGTGATCAATGCTTCATTACCACATCAAACCAAGCTCCAGTCATGTGAGTCTGGCTCTGTAACTGAAGACAAGTCCTAAGGCAAACACTTTATACTTACAACCTCCCTTCCCCCCCCCCCAAATCTCTCATTTTTCTTTCTCCCTTTCTAGCGGTGCATGCTGTTTATATAACATATTAATTGGCTGCCTTAGTCATTCTGCATATGCTTCCCCATCACAGCTTCTAAGAGAAAAACATCCTCTGATAGAGATGGTTTTTTAAAAGGTATCTTTGCATAGATTTTAATTCAGCTAAATTCCCTCACCCCCCCCCCACGTATGAAAGTAATCATGATGGGGTAAGGGTGAAGGAGGGATTGTGCATGTAATGATATGAGCTAATGAAAATTATTCCTGAGAAATGTTTTGAAAGAGTGGATCCTATCTGAGCTTTCCATTTCAGCTAATACAGTGCCTGGTGCTTGAAAGGCAGATGTGTAACAACTGCTCTGGAAAAAGAACGCGTTACATTTTCCTGCTTTATTTCCCCCCTGAGATTACCACAGCCCTCTCCCCTCCAGGAGGACACAAGGAAGAATTCAGGGCATCACTTTAACAAGGGGTTGTTTAATACTTTCCCAGAGCCAAACTCTTTGATTTGTAATGATGCTGAGTTTGCAAAAAGACATGAAAAAGGTGCTTTATCCAAATTATTCGTAGAATATTTCCTGTCTGCACTGTCACCAAAAGCAGCAAAAGCTTGACAGCTGCAGCAGGATGCTCAGAGCCATGTTAATCATTCAAATGTACCGGTCTAAAGCTGTACACTCTTGTCAAAAATTAAAAACAATTCACCTTGGAAAGACACAAAAATGTTAAAACACTCTCCCATCTCTATTAAACCAAAAACCTAAGTGTTTTTTATATAGTATGCACACTAGTGCTTTCTTCTTTTGAAATGGCATGTAAATCCAATTCACTGCTAATGAGCAGACTGTCAGAGTTTGCAGGGAAGCAAAGACACAAGGAAAGCTTTATTCCAGAGAGTCTGCAGTGCACCTACTTATTTCTATTATTGTGCAAATTATTTTTGTAATGAAGTATTTTCATTTCTGGGCTTACAAAAAATGAAAGGAAGAAAAGAATCTTCCCTTGCTCCCCAAGTCTCTTGTATCAGTACGAGTCTGCCAAATGGAATAAATTGCAGCTGAAGAAGAAGAAACTGCATCTGTTTTCATAGGGATTTATTTGTGTTATGCTCAATATTTTAACTGCATTTAATAATTTGAACAATGAAAAGTCACATTTATTGATCATGGCAGCTGTTTGAAGTGGTTTTTTTTCCTTATAAATGTTGACTTTAAAAAGTATTTGCAGCTTTTACACAAGCAAGCACCAAGAGAGTGCATTTTTCAGAACCTGAAACAGAGACTAGCTCCTCCAATCCCTACTTCTCACTCCACAAGCTTGCAAGAAAATTGGCGTGAATTTAACACTTGGGAGAAGCAGTTTCCCTCAGCAGAGATTCCTCAAGACTCAACATTTTCATTCACACTTTATACTGAGATTCCATACACAGGTTAACCTTCCAGAAAGAGTTAACAAATGAGGTATACACGGGATCAGCCAGTTACCTACCTATTAGGAGCTGAATATGGGATTGCAAATAACACCTGCAAGTTGGCATTTATACCTATGTTTTGGTGTTGGTTTTGGGTTTTTTTTAATGGTTTAGAATCATAGAATCAACCAGGTTGGAAGAGACCTCCTCCATCATCCAGTCCAACCTATCCCCCAGCCCTATCCAGTCAACTAGACCATGGCACTAAGTGCCTTATCCAGTTTTTTCGTGAAGACCTCCAGGGATGGTGCCTCCACCATCTCCTTGGGCAGCCCATTCCAATGCCAACCACTCTCTCTATGAAGAACTTCCTCCTAACATCCAGCCTATACCTACCCTGGCACAACTTGAGACTGTGTCCCCTTGTTCTATTGCTGGTTGCCTGGGAGAAGAGGCCACCCCTCACCTGGCTACAATGTCCCTTCAGGTAGTTGTAGACAGTAATAAGATTGATAACATTTAATTGGCTTTGGTGCTGCAAATAGAATCATAGAATGGTCTAGGTTGGAAGGGACCTCAAGGATCATCCACCTTCAACCCCCTGCTGTAGGCAGGGACACCACCCACTAGAAAAGGTCACTCAATGCCTCATCCAACCTGGCTTTGAACATCTCCAGGGCAGAAGCATCCTCAACCTCCCTGGGCAACCTGTTCCAGTGTTTCACCACCCTCACTGGAAAGAGCTTCTCCCTAACATCTAGTTTAAATCTCCCCTCTTCCAGTTTAAACCCATTACCCCTTGTCCTGTCATTGCAAGGCCTTGTAAATAGCCCCTCCCAAGCCTTCCTGTAGGTCCCCTTATCTAAGAATGGTAAAATTTAATTGCCTTGCTCACAGCCACAAGGAGAGGCTAGGTAGTCACTTCTACTAGTGAAAGGATGCCTGCATCTGGGATGCTTACAACTCCTATAGTTCCTCAAGTAATCTCTTTGAGGAACACCCTGGCCAGCCTGCCTCTTCAACAGCAGCACACACTGTGGCCAGAGTGCGTAAAAGTGCATGAGGCAAGGGATGCATCTGGGCTGCCAGCTATGAATTTCTCCATACCACCAACTGAGGTCAGGTAAGGGGAAGCCTTGGTGCCAAGCAGCACCTTCTGCTCTGTGTTATGAATCTCTTAACTCCTGCTTGTGGGTCAGCTGGTACCAGCCAAATTAAAATTGGGTTGATTTTGGGTTTGAAATAGCATGATAGTCTACCCTAAGGGTGATTAGATCAGAACTCTCTTAAAAATAGCTGCTGGCTGAGTTGGACAAATGCCTGCCAAGTCATCTCAAAGGAGGTCCCATGGGTCCTGCTTAGGTGTGAGGATGGAGATTCAAATCAAAGAGATTCACATGGAGATTCAAAAGAAAAGAGATGCAGACAGAAAGGCTTTGTTTTAATTTTCCAAAGAGTAGCAGATGACAAACTCCCCACTGGCCTCCTTCAGTTTTGCTAGTAAACCTATAAATATGCCATTTAACTAACATGATTTGCAGGTTTTCAGCTTGAGGGTGATTTCATAGTAAATTAAACATCCAGCTCCCGTGTACTGTACATCTTAAAAATGCAGATTTCATGAAGAACGCTCAGAGTACAGAAAACATATTGATACGATGACGTGCTCTGCATTCAGTGCTATTAGTCAGTGCTGATCAGTGTTGAAGCATAAGAAAATTGCTATTCCTTTTTTGGCTAGGGGCCCAGCATAAAAAACATTTAAAGGGACAATTGTCAGCATCAAAATGACACGTTTTCACTCCATCTGATAGAACATCTGATATTATTAGAGTGAAAGAGCTTTTAACGATACATATTGTCACGCAGAGAAAGGAATTTTTCACCCCTGTAAGACTTGCTGTCTGGATTTGTTTCTGCATTTTTGATCAGCTGCTTCTTTTCTTTCTTTCTAAAATGAATTCTTACCTGCTGTGCAGGCATGGTTTGGGAAGCAAATAGACAGTGGACTGCAAGAAGCAAGGGTCAAATGTATTTAGAGGACAGCAAACTTTCCTTTTAAGCAGCCAAGCTTGCTTATTTGCCTCTGTGTGTTGGTTTGCTCCCATAGACTGGAAAAAATGAGGAGTCCAATGTTAAAACACACACAAGGCAACAAAGCACCAAGGTCAGAAAAGATGCTTTCCACTGATGGTTGATGGGGATGGCAGTCTATAGCCACTTTGCCTACATTTATTCATCTACAGACTAGGTGTCCAGTTTTAGTCTCAGCTAATATGATATCAGTTGGCTACTGTGAATGCCAAGAGATCTGTTCCTCCAAAGAGTGCTCTCACCTCACCCAACAAGATATGATGGCTTGTTTCATGAGAGTCTCTCCCCCAACTACTGACTGTAGATAGGACTGCTATCTTCCAGACAACTGCCAGAACTTTGTCATCAAGATAACACATAGATGTTCTGGGCTTCAGCTGCAGGGATAGGAGGAATAAATGATCTCTGAGGAACTGGACAGAGCTTTGGAGCTGTGAGTGCCTTGGGCAGTGAGATCAGGCAAAGGAGGAAAGTTAACAAGGCACGAGTGTCAGCACTTGTGTGCACGTATCTCAAAAGCATTTCACTTCTGCTTGAGGATTCTCTTTCCCATACTAAAAGTAGGTTTCCATAATTTAAAACTCAGAAAATGAATTAAAATTTTGGGGTAAGCATCTGACATTCTTATTTCTGAACCTTCCTCATAGGCCTAGTTCTACCTTCTGGCTGCTTTGCACCCACTACTATGAGGGCATGAAGTACATACAACCATCCTTAGTGCAGGCAGTGGGATGAGGTGGCCAAGTGCTCCTCATTGATGGAGCAGAAGCAGCCAGAAGGTTACAGTGAACAAGGCCTTACGTGTTAGTCACATGAAGAAGGTGTGAAACTGCACAGCATATTAATTATGAGATTCACCTCTAATCCATCCAAACATATTACAAACACAGGTTAGCTACGCTGCCAGGGCAGTTATTGCCACACATTCGGTGCAAAGTGCTTGTTGAATCTCACAAGGTTCAACAAGTCCAAGTTCAAGGTCTTGCATCTGAGTTTGGGCAATCACCAGTATCAAGACAGACTGGGGATGAAGAGACTGAGAGCAGCCCTGCAAAGAAAGACTTGGGGGAACTGGTGTATGAAAAGATGGACATGAGCTGGCAATGCACTTACAGGCCAGAAAGCAAACCACATCCATGGCTGCACGAAGAAAAGCATGGAGAGCAGGTTGAGGAAGGTGAGAGAAGAGGCCCTGTACTATGCTCTAGTGAGACCCCACCTGGAGTACCATGTCCAGCTCTGGAGTCCTGGATACAAAAAAGACATGAGCCTACTAGAGCAGTTCCAGAAGAGGCTCACAAAAATGGTCAGAGGAATGAAAGACCTCTCCTTTGAAGAAAAGCTGAGGGAGATAGGGTTGTTCAGCTTGGAGAAGGCTCTGTGGAGACCCTATTATGGCCTTTCAGAACTTAAAGGGGGCCTATAAGAAAAATGGGAGTATTTTTTTAATCATAGGACAAGTGGTAATGCTTTTAAACTAAAAGAGGGTGGTGAAACACTGAAAGAGGTTTCCCAGAGGGGTGGTAGAAACCCATTCCCGGAAACATTCACTCAAGTTCAGGCTGGATGGGGCTTGGAGCAACTTGATTTCTTTGAAGATGCCACTGTTCATTGCTATTGAGTTGGACTAGATGATGTTTGAAGTCCCCTTCCAACCCAAACCATTCTATAATTCTGTGACTCTCGCTGCTACTGGACTTAGGGTGGGAATCTTTTTCCCAAATGCAGGGACCCACCGTGACAAGTTGAGATCTCTATTTCAGAATGAGACGAGTTGATCTCATAATTCATTCACCACTAGCTCCCCAGTCACTAGCTCAGGTGCTCAGGTATCGTGTTTGAATACAGAGTGCTACTTTAGCCATCAAACATTATCTGAGATGAAGTCTGACTGTTGGGGAAAGCTTTGTTCAAACTGAGCCTTTTGCCTTCTGACAGCAATACATCCAACTTGCAGAATAACATCCTGAAGGATCTAATTTTTTAGCTTTACTCAATTTGCCTCAGTAATGAGTATTTCTTGCAGGCTGTATTAGATCACTTGTGGTAACCCAAGAGAATAGAAGGAGTAGAGATTATTTTCTCTATGCTACAAAAGAACTAAACCCTATAATAATCATGGGAAATCTCCCTGAAGATTCAACGAACATTCCTTTTCTCTCAACTCCCAAAATTATGCCCTGAAAAAATCAAAATTATACCCCTTATTATACATTTTTTGAGGAGTCCAGTCGGTTAAAGAGTGAGCTTTCCATCCAGAAGTTGCCTTCTCCTTTGAGCAAATCAAGAATAGTTAATTATGTTCAAATGGGATTTTTTTTGGTTGTTGCTTTTTCTTTTCATCCAGAAGGGAAGGAGGAAAACCAGATATTTTTTTATCCCTATTTGCAAGCCTGTGTGAAAAATCCTTGCACACAATCTGCCGAAGTCACACCCAAATCTGGAGCTGCCTGCATTAATTATCAACTTTACTAAGTGTCAGTGCTAACATATGGCATTTAATTAGTCCTTCCGAATGGGCAAAGTTGTGCCATGTACAATTTATTTGTATTTATTTTACTAGTGAAAATTTGAAAACCAAAAATTATAAATTCTAAGATCACACAGCTAATCCTAACACCCTTTCCTCCCCCCTCCCCCTTTTTTTTAATGGAGAATTTTGTCATCTTCCCTGAAGTAGCGATATTTTGGTCTATTTAAGAGCATGTTTTAGGGCATGTGCCTGAAAGTATTGGTTATATTCAAATTCTGATCTCAAACACATGAGTACTTGCTAAATTCTAGCATGCTAATGGACAAGTAACTTGGAGTCAAGCATGTGTTTATGAGTCTTTATTAACTCTAGCTGCTGAAAGCTTGGTGGAAGAAACTGATCTTTGCTTCATCTGCACAAGAAGAGAGACGACCCAGACATGTGAGCTACTGTACAACAGGAAGGAATGGAGATGATTGCATAGATCTACCAGACACCCAGTTTCTACAGAGAAGAAAACAGGTTGCTAAAGAAGTCCTAAACTTTCAGAAGTGATCATGCACTATTCCATACCCATCTCCCAATTTCCACAAGGTGAGTTTGATGTTTTATGCTACAGAACAAGTTCCTGAAGGGACACACAGCTGGATGTTAAGAGGAAGTTCTTCCCAGAGAGAGTGATTTACCATTGGAATGGGCTGCTCAGGGAGGTGGTGGAGTCACCATCCCTGGAGGTGTTCAAGAAAAGCCTGGATGAGGCACTTGGTGCCATGGTCTAGTTGACTGGATAGGGCTGGGTGCTAGGTTGGCCTGGATGATCTTGGAGGTCTCTTCCAACCTGGTTGATTCTATGATTTAAGGACAGGAACAGTAATGGAGAAGGAGGAGCATTTAATCCTGGTACTCCTGGGCTTGGATGCTCATTCAGACATTTTTGCAAGGGACTAAAGATGGGGAAAGAACATATTATTGGACAGCGAACACTCTTTGAAAAGCAAATGCTGTTCTTTGGAAACTATAAGGTAAATGAGGGGACAGCTCTCCCTTCTCCCATTGAACATGAACAGATCTCTCAAGTCTTCACAAATGTGCAAGCCCAGAAGAACTGTAAGGAGTGTTCTACTTTTCTTTCCACAAGCTATCTTGAAATTTTGATCAAGAGAATTTCTTAAGCCTCTTTGAAACTTGAGAAATACCACTTTACCAATAAAATATAGCAGGATCCTCCCATTACTCAGAAATCAAAGTGTTTCAATCAATCCTCAAAAGCTCAAAGACCACAGATCACAAAAACCACGACGCCTTGGCATGCCTTCTTTCTTTACCTCTTCGAACTTACCAAGCTGGCTGAAGAGGTACAGTTTACAATTTGCTGTTGCCAAAGACAACATATCTCCTCAGACAGACAGCCTGAAGCATTTGGGAGGCACATGTCAAACAGGCCTCTGCTTCCCCAATGCTGTAGTTCTCTCTCTTTTTTCTTTTTCCTCTCCAAGATGCTTGTGCAAACTGTCACCTCCTCCATGGATCCCATGTCTATGCCTCATTATTCATTGTTACCATCATCACGATATTAGCTTGCCTTCTCCTTCCCCAGGAATTTAAAAAGGAAAGTTCACTGCCTCCAGAACTCGCTGACCAGAGATACCTACACCCTTCAGGAGTCTAAATGTAAAAAAGTATGTAATTTCACAACTGCAGCCTCTGATCTGTCAAATTGCTTTCCCCAAAACACAAAGAAGGCAAGAAAAAAAAACCCTGAGCCCTAGCAATTCTCATGTTGATAGGTGTAAGAATACACGAGACTATTCTCACAGAGCAGACCGGAATATCGTGCAGGTAACCCTCTAGTCTAACAGCATCAGCAAGGAGCTAACCCATCCTGATTGCCAAGCAGATGCTACTTGCAGAGCCAGACAGAATTTGCACAATTCCCCATATAGCCTTGCCAATATGCTCAATGTCCTTTAGGGAAAAAAAAACTCCAGGCAATGAATCAGTAACTCACTGGGAATCAGTTCTGGCCTACTGCCTCATGTTTTTCTAATATGCCAAGAAACTTGATGTGAAATTCTAAAGAAAAACCCCATAGAAGCTATACTGAGTTCAGAGAATCCAGGCCAGCATTCCTGTACCTAAGGAGAAATTGTGCTCACTTCAAACTCAATATAAGGTGAGTGGAGTTTGGATTCCTATATGAAGTTCTCCTTGACCACAGTGGGACCTGAAAAGTTCAGTCCTTCTGCCCATACAGATGCCTTGGCCTTTCTTCTGAGTATTCAAAGACAGCAAGACATCACTATTAAAACTCAACCAAGGAAAGAGAACGCCACTGCACTAGGAACGGGTGACAGCTCAAAATTCCTGTGCTCACAGCCAGATTTGTTTTGAAAGTTGTCAAAATAGGAAGTTTTAATTTCCTTCCAAACTTTAGAAATCCTTGGAGAAGCCTGAAAATGGGATGCACTACAATTAGCCACAAAAAAAAAAAAAAAAGAAAGAGGCAGCCTTAAAAAAGCCTTGAGGAGAGATTTAGAGCCCAATCATAATTTACATTTGCAGGTATGTAGATCTCTAAGTGCACGGCTTCTGCCCTGATTACTAATTAATGAGCTGCAAAGATGCCTGTTGGAGGAACCATCTCTGATTATGTGGGCCTTATGGGAAAATGAAGCTCTTGCAATCTAAGAAGGCAGATGATATCTTTAACATATATTTTAGAAAATTACAGGAACAAATCAAGGGGCAAAATATACACATGTATGTATTTTTAAAGAATCACACACAGCCAGGTTGCGCTACCATCCGATTATCTTATTTCCTTGAATATACAAACCCGGCATCTGTAATAGATTTAGCATGCTGTCTATTTTGCATGTCATATGCATCTGCTTAGGCAGTGCCCCTAGTACTCTGAATGGATATTACTGTCTTTGTAGCATTCATTTCACAATCGTTGAGAGGAATAAATATACAGAGAGCTGCAAGGTGGCTTTCCCCGTTCAGAACCAAGCATATGACTGAAACCTAAATTTGGCTCAGATTACAAACAGCACTATTCTACTAAGAGGAAGTTCAGGCAAATGTTTAAGGCCCATCAGCTGCTTCTGCAGCTTGTTAACACAGGAATGGGCTTTGTTTCTTTTCTTTTTTCTTTTCACCGTTAACATTCTATTTCTGTCTTATTAATACCAGATGCTTTTGCATCACCTCGCTGCTAGGAGAATACCAGGGAAAGATGTGTGCAGCGAGGTAGGCTGCAACATAGAGAAGACAATTTTTCAGAACATTTCCTCCTTTCTTTCAAGCAGAGGATAAATGGAAGTTCAGAGCAGGTCAACGACTCCCACAGCATGCCAGGTGTAGGGAAAGTACCTTTTCACCACACAAGGAGTAAAGCAAAATCTCTCTCAATACTGTGTTTGCTTTAGAGAGAGTCATGATTAAGTATATATAAATTAAACACGTACCATTTGACTTTTCACTATCTGCAGGTTTCATCTGAATAGGATGATGCATCTGAAAAAAGAAAAAGGAAAATATGTAAGGCAGGCTGGATAGTCATGAAAAAAAAAAATCAAGAACCAGGTTTTTAATGGAGGGCTAGAAAGATACACAATTACTATACATCATATTGAAATTATATAAATTCAAAAGAATACTATATTATAGGCCTTTAAGAAAAAATGAAATGGTAATGGAGTATTTTAGAACCAGGAAGATTAAAAAAAAACACCCAGATCATTTGGCATACAGGACTCATATAAAACTTTAATTTTCTGTATCTAGTTTCAGAAGACCTCTAAAGTTACAGTCCCTCATTAGTTTATGGCATGCTTGGTTTCTGTTTTACCAACGTTTTTTATCTTGAGCTCAACCACTGCTAAAACGGAGGTGGAATTTTCAAACAACTGAAGAGCTAGCAAGCATTTCAAACAGATTCAGAGGAGTTGAGTTTGACAAATGAACTTTGCTCGTAATTAAAAAACCATATACTGATTCTTCCAGGACTAAAGAGGAAGAGACTTGTGCTTCCTATGTCTGTTTAGTATCTCCCTCTCTTTTATTTTCCTCTCCCCAGAATATATTATACACTCATTTATAAAGCTTCCATCACAACATGGCACAATGTCAGCTTCCATAAAAACTCCTAATACCTTTTCCTTTTCAACCCCTTCCTCATTTCATATACCTCTTACTGCAGCAGTCACGCAATCATAGAATTGTTTTGTTTGGAAAAGAACTTTAAGATCCCTGAGTCAAACCATTATTGAACTCTACCAAGTCTGGTGCTAAAACACATCTTTTAGCACCACATCTTGGTGGTCTCTTCTCCCAGGCAACCAGCAATAGAAAAAGGGGGGACAGTCTCAAGTTGTGCCAGGGTAGGTATAGGCTGGATGTTAGGAGGAAGTTCTTGCCAGAGAGAGTGATTGGCATTGGAATGGGCTGCCCAGGGAGGTGGCGGAGGCACCGTCCCTGGAGGTCTTCCAGAAAAGACTGGATAAGGCACTTAGTGCCATGGTCTAGTTGACTGGCTAGGGCTGGGTGCTAGGTTGGACTGGATGATCTTGGAGGTCTCTTCCAACCTGGTTGATTCTATGATTCTATGATCTCTTAAAGACCTCCAGAGATGGTGATTCAATCACTTCCCTAGGGAGTCTAAAGCAGTGTTTAAAAATCTTTTCAGTGAAAAAGTTTCTTCTAATGCCAAATATTTTAAAAGCCCCCATGTGCAGCTTGATGCCATTTCTGCTTGTCCTATCACTTGTTATTAGGAAGAAGAGACCAATACTCACCTCGCTGCAACATGTTTTCAGGTAGTTTGGAGGGTAACAAGGTCCTCCCCTGAGCCTCCTTTTCTCCAGGCTAAACCACCTCATTTCCCTCAGCTGTTCCTCATAAGACCTGTTCTCCAGACCCTTCATTAGATTCGTTGCCTTTCTCTGGGCCCACTCCAGAACCTCGATGTTCTTATAGTGAGGGCCCCAAAACCGAACCCAGTACTCAAGCTGTGTCCTCACTAATGACACATACAGGGGAATGATCGCATCCCTGAACCTGCTCGTCACACTACTTCTGATACAAGCCAGGATGCTGTTGGCCTTCCTGGCCACCTGGGCACATTGGTGGATGATATTCAGCTGGCTGCTGATCAACACTGTCAGGTCTTTCTGGGCAGATTTCCAGCCACTCTTTTTTAAGCCTATTGTGCTGCATAGAGTTGTCGTGATCCAAGTGCAGCACCCAACACTTGACCTTGTTGAATCTTACATAAGTGGTCCATCAACCTAGCCTGTCCTGGTCCCTCTGTAGAGCCTACCCTCAAGTAGATCAACACTCCCTCCCAATTTAGTGTCACCTGCAAGCATACTGAAGATGCATTCAATTCCTTCATCCAGATCATTGATAAAGATATTAAAGAGAACTGGCCCTACGTATTGAGCCCTGAGGAACACTGGAAACCAAGCCTTGTGTGCAGCATTCTGTGCATGCGTGGCATCCTACCTTGGCATGCTTGCTATGGTATGTCCTCAGCTTCCCTGACTGATGCTTCCCTCACACTGAATTGTTGCTAACTCCAACACAATCTTTATCAACGGTGCTTTGTGATGTTTCAGGAATAGCAGCACCACTGAGCTCTCTCTGATCAGTGCATGTGGCTTTTCCACTGGTTACAGCCAGCCTCGTGTCCACCGTGAGCGATTTGGGTAAGTTTTGTTACAGATGCTCAAAAGCTTTCAGAATTGACCTCACATTGAGTTTCAACGTGGGATATATTTAAATTTGCTAAACCCCCAATTTTGTGTTCTTTCACAGGGGTCTGCAGTCAGAATTTCTGGGATTTGACTAGGCAACCCTTCTGGCAGCAGCAAGGCCACTGCCTTTCCTCAGCAGCTTCTTACCATTTCATTTGAGCAGGTGAAAAATTCACACTTTTTCTTCTTTTCTACAGTTTTTCAGTACAGTAGAGAAGAATATTGTCTGAAAACGTCAAAGGCAATTCTGGTTTTTATTAGAAAAGGCTATTGTGGCAAACTTCAGGAAATAAAAACAGCTGAGCAGGAGAGAATATCCATGCACTCATATCAAATGTGCTTTCAAAGCAGCACAGAAAACCGAATCTGCATTGCTTTTGGTGGAGTCACTTTACCTCCAGGGACAGAGTTGCTAGATTCTTTTGAAAATATGAAATATTGCTGTGAATGTTTCCCTAAGATTTGTTCAAAGTCCAGAATGCTCCCTGGCCCTGGAAATCAATGCACTCCTTGTACAGCTTGCAGAACTCCCCACTGGGCCCCAAGGAAAAGGCAAAGCCACAAGGTGGATGTAGTCACCAGGATGCATAAATTTGCTTCGATTTTAACAATTTTGTTCTCTCTGAATCATCTGTTTCCCAAAAGGGCTTTAATGCCCCAGCACTTGTCTGCCACTACACTTATTCGATCTGATTTATATGAAAAAGGCAATTTCTATTGTACTCGGTTGGCTTTCACTGGTGCTTTACACTTATCCTGGCATCAACAATACATTGGACGCTGCAGGAGAAACTTAATTTCATGGGAATGTGATGCAGCATGTCCACTCAGTAAGCAAAATGTGAAAGAAGAAAAAAGGTGCAACTTGCTCCATGAGCCCATTGCAGGTATTGACATCTCAGAACGGCAATGGAGTAGTGAGAAAATAGAGGGAAAAAAATTAGTATTGTAGATCTGGGAATATGCAGGTTATAGATGAAAAACCCAACTCAGATCCAGACCTTTTGTAGACAGAGAATCTATCTCTCTTTATAGCTGCATTTATATGCCCCTAAGTGGAGATATTTTGAATAAAGGCAATTCCAACAATATTAAAAGCCTTCCACTTTATAAACTGCTTGAACCAGCAGAACCAACTTTAAATCTAATTCATGTGAAGAAGCTATTTTTGCAGCACCACGGTTGCAACATAAAGATTGGCTTTACTTGACAAATGCAGTTACCACATCAGAAACTATCTTCTTCTGTTGTATGCAATTACCCCAAGTTTATTAAGTCAGCAAACTGTTGTTCTTACAAAACATGAGGCAGGATTTAACAAGATGCTTCACCTGAGTTCTGTCTTTACTTCAAAGGTTCCTGGTTAAAAACCATGATCCAAATTTGCACCAGTAGGCTGAAGTCAGGAGTGATGCTGTTGTGCTTAACAAAATTATACTGATGCAAAACTAATAAAAGATTCAATCTGTCCTGGGGAGTTGAAACTGCAAAACACCCACGGTAAAATGGATGTAATACACAAACATGGATTCGGTGAAGACGGAGGTTGAAAAATACATTACCGACAGTTTCCCAACATGAGAGGGCTCATGTTGGAGCTTGTTTAACCCTGACCATCACCAACAGATACGTTAACAACCTTTAACACTAGATTCAATAAAACATGCCATTTATAACCCGAAATGGGTTTTACAGAGTCACTGGTTCGCATCTCATTATTAAACTCATTGCTGACCTCTAGAGACAACTGCCGTGACAATACATATTATAAGCTCCCTACCCATAAAATATTTAAAAGTAGGTGTAAAAAAAAGAAAAGAAAAGAATGAATCTCAAAGAAGTGTGCAGTGAATAAGAAAATTAAAGGGGCAGAGACAAAGGCTAAATAGGTACTATCCTTTCACTCTGTGATGAGCAAAAGAGAAAATAATCTATGCGTTTTATATCTTGCTTGTATAACTGCAGGCTATAAAATAATAAAATAGCTGTGCTATCTGAGGCTCTCCAAAAGATTATAGATGATATAAACCTTTTTCAAATTAGATGCCACCCACTAGAATCATGTCATCTACCGAAATGAAGGATTTTGTGTCTTATCAGAAACCTGTTATTGTAGCTATACATCACAAAGCCACACACTTATGGATCTCAAGGTAAGTGATTCCTCAGTGTGTCATATTGTTGCACAGAAACTAGGAAACGTTTTCCTCTCTGCCTGGAGAAAGCTTTGCTTACAAAAACACGGTATTTGTGAATGCACAGTTGTCATTCATAAATAGGCAAAGGTAAGAAAAATAACTGCAGTAAATAATTCCCTGGCATTAACATCATCTTGTGCTCAGACCACACAGTAAAAGAGAGCAACGTAGCCCTCAGGAAAGTTTTTTGGATAGTAAGCAGCTCCCCCTGTCAAGCACTGTGCACAGGGATATCAAAACCAGACTGGAATATGGGCTGTCAGGAGCAACCTCTCCTTGGCAATATTTTGGAAAGCTCTACCAAATCTGTGCAGCCAGTAGCAGCATGACCTGCCTTTTGTCTGCACATTCTCTATCCACAGGTCTCAAAACACACCATGCCACTAGTTTACAACCACAAGCAGGCAAAACGCCTCCAGCTCCAGGTCGTGTGGTGCCTTGTGGCAGTGCTGGCAGCAACGTGGGGGCTCCATCCACTGCTTCTGCTGTCACAGAGGCCACACAAAGCCCGAGGCCAAGAATGTCACTGCTTCTCCTTGGGCACTTCCCAAGTAGGGGTGCTGATGTGGTCCACAGGAACCAAAAAGGGAAAGGAACAGTTGTCAAACATGCAATTCTGAAAATCCCTCTGAAATCAATGAGAATTTGGCCGCTGGCTATGTCGAGGGCAGCAGAAGGCCTGAGCAGTGGCCTAGAATTACAATTGACTAGTTAAATCTTTTTCCTCTCTCTTTCTCCTGAGTACATCCCACTGTATATGTAAATATAGCTTCATTAGAGGAAAAAACCCCAAACAGATCAGAGCAACCCAAAAACCTCTTGAAGGCACGCACCCTCTCCAGTTTTAAGAGCCTCAAAGTCATCTTTTCAACAACAATAACGCTACCTATTTACATTCTTGTCAAAGCCATGTGGCATCTGCATGGGAGAAAACAAGCCGGCTAAGAGTCTGTTTCTGGCAAAAATATTGCGAGGAAATTAGATTAACCTGGGTGGAATTCTATCTGGGAATTTGGAGTCTGGTGTGGTGATTAAGTCATCATTTCTGTCAGATTACTCTAATCGGCTGTCAAATACGATTCCACAACCCCATCTGTAACTTGGCATCCTAGTTATTCAGTCGATGTTACCTTCTGTATACAAAACAAACCCCAAACAAGGAGGTGTGTACAGCCTAGCATTTAGCAGAGCCATTAGCTGTGATTACTATTGTGTGCTTGCACGTTGCGCAAGGCGATCATCCTATGGCGCGTTTTATTTAGTCTAGGGATGCTTCAAATCAGGTACAATCTTAAAATCGGAGTGCTAGGGGTGAATGGGGAAGAACTGTCTCCAGGCATGGCAGAATATGGGATTGGGCTGCTCTGATTCACCACCATGACCCTGGCAATTGCTTAAACCTGATTTTCGAGTTGTCAACATATTTGGTGGAAAGGCTTTTGGGCATCTGCTTTCCATCCACTCTCTGAAGAGAAATGAGCACTCAGACACTAGGTAGGCAAAAGACTTCCTGCAAGCAGTAATTTCTGGGAGTGAAGCAATGTTGTATGCTGAGACAGTTGGTTTAATAAGAGGTGTGTAGTTATACATGTGAGTACATTTGTCTTATAGAGGACTTTGGTGATCAAAAAGCAGGAAATGCTTTTCAGTGAAGATGAAGGACCTGATTGGCACAATGTGCTGCTGCTGTGTTCAGGCTGTGGAATTTGGGTGCCTTCAGCACCCCTGAACCTCTGGCCAAGTATTTACACTACGAAAAAAAAAATCATTATTTTACAATGCATTGCCAGGGGATGTATAGGCTGGATGTTGGGAGGAAGTTCTTCACAGAGAGAGTGATTTGCCACTGGAATGGGCTGCCCAGGGAGGTGGTGGAGTCACCGTCCCTGGAGGTGTTCGAGAAAGGACTGGATGAGGCACTCAGTGCAATGGTTTATTTGACTGGACAAGGCCAGGTACTAGGTTGGACTGGATGATCTCGGAGGTCTCTTCCAACCTGGTTGATTCTATGATACTAGATCAATTAGCAGCTTATTCTCTGCTCCTAGCACTGCAGACTGTATGTGCCTTGATCCTGCCACTCCTTGTGCCTTAGGGAAAGAAAACCACTTGCCGAGAAAGGACCCTGAATGTATGTAAACCTGCCCATGCCTACACACGGATCAATATGTCAGTCAAAGGCCATCACCTAAAAGTCTTGTAAAGTCAAGCACTGTCTGACTTTATTCCATGGGATTTTAGGGGATGTGTGTGGAGGATATCTGTGACTCCTCATTCTTTATCATTCCTCTCACCATCATTTTACAACCCTTTAAAGTCATCAACAGATTTCTAGACCTCTTAGCGCTATTTGGACTTGTCCCCTTTATCCTCTTCCCTGTCATTTGCCATGGCTATAAGATTCTAGCCACGCTTCAGCTCAGTTTGTCCCTTACCTGTCACCCTTACAGACTGCATTGTGGGGACACACAACACAGAATTGAGCTAAACCTCCCCTCAAGCAATGGGTAAATTTGAAATCGTTGGATTATTCAGGTAACATCCAAATCAAACAAACTGCAATATGATTAAATGATGACAGCTTGCATGTGTCTTGTCATTTCAAGCACTTTGAGACTTGCTTCTTGCTAGTATTAATCATTGTTGAAGCCAAAGGGGACTTTTCCACATTTTGAACACCTCAGAATTGTAAAATGGTAGGAGATAATGTAGGAGAGAGAAAAAAGAGACATCAAACCCTAGTAAAATTCTAATTTTTGAGGGAAAGGATTATAAATCCATGGACTTTGTGGAACAAATAGGAAAACCAAAGAGCAGCGGGGGGGGGGGGGGGGGGGGGGGGGGGAGGCTATGGGCACAGCAGAAGAAACACATCTAAAGAAGCAGCAGTATGAAAAACAGTTGGAATAATCTACATAGTTTGCCTAACTCTGGTCTGGAAACGAATTTGAAGTTTTCTTCTAGCTCCTGATCCAAGTAGTGAGTGCAGATTAATTAGATCGGTAGTCTAAGGAAAGGAAGAACCCAAATCTGTACCTGGCAAGTTCCTGGACACCTTAACTGAACATAGAATCCAGAAGGAATGTATTGACCCACCAAAAGAATGGCAAAGAAAAAAAAACTAATCCATAAGTACCAGAGAATTAAATGATTTTCTATGTCTTCAGAGATCACTTTTCCCCCTGGATTATTATGTGCAGACACCTCTACACACCTCCCCCAGGCTCCTGTGTCAGCTTTCATGTCCCAAGTTTTTCAGTAGGATCCTTTTGGAGGAGCTCTTGAACACAATTCTCACATCAACTCAGAACCAACTGATTCTGCTTTTTAAAGCCTTATAGCGCAGAAGTAATACAACTTTCCCAGACATTTCCTACTGAAGACAACTGTTAAGAACAACTTCTCTAGGGTCAAACTAAGTTGAATTACATAGTCAATATCGGACTACAGCTTCAGGGAACCTCTCTGGGAACCAGCACGGTCTCTGAGGCCAAATAAATACTAGCTAACAGCAGAGGCAAGGGACTGCTGTCTGGCTTTTAAGAGAAGTGGTGTGGCAGAGCTTGCATTTACACGGCTATACTTCTTTCTTTCAAAACAGGATAGTTTTGCCCATACCTCTTGGTGGGAGCAGTGTCTAGCCCATGTTATTCCCTTAAATATTTCCACACACTAGACAGGGAAGTGTTAACCACCATCAATAAATTGCTTTGCAGGCACAGGCTGAGCTTTGGATTCCCAGTAATGGTTTAAGTAATTTACCTTAGTTTATTCACAGGTAAAAGGAGGAAAAATGTGCATCCAGCACATAGACTTTCACAAATAAATGCAAAGCAGAAGCTGTAACTGCCTGAGTGATGGCATATCTAGAAGATCATTTGCTGTCATCCTTTCATAAATCCCAATTTAAGGGATTTAAACTGTGTTAGGTATTCACACAATTTTAGTAGTAGAAGAATGTGATCTGTTATTTTGCCTCCTAGATTACTGTCAGACACATATATATATATATGCATGTATTTTGGAAAGAGATAGTGGGAGGAAGGGAAGGAGGAAGGGAGAGAAGCAGCAGAAAATGAATATTGCTGGTAGGCATCCAATATAGTTAATGTGATAATGCATAACATCATTATTTTCTATTTAAAGCACAGAAATAAACATACAGCTTGCTTAAAACAAGTTGCTTCTTTCACTGAAGAACACTAAAACTGCTGAAATTCAGTGACCTTTGGAAGCTTTTCAGTTCAGTCACTACGCTCCGTGATTTAAATTCAGGTTAAATTGAACACTAGCCTGTGAGACTAAAAACAATGTTGTGCTTCACAATAATAACAATATTCTAGAGATCCCTTTTACAATCACCCCTGCATCCTGCTGCTCCTCCTGTACACTTGCTAATTGGGCTATACCACTTGGTCGCCTTTAAAAGTTGTACCCTTGCACAGAAAGGAAAAAAGTTGCCAGTCTTCAAAGTGACAATTTCACTTCCTAATGTATAAATAACTACTGTTCCTCTGTTAGCAGTTCTACTCCATTTATTGAATTCCCTCATTTCTTACCACCCACACAAACGGCAACAACTCTAGGACACATGCGAGCCAAACAGAGCGGATATAAGGATGGGAGGTATGACCAAATTTCTCTCTTCAAATCACATGGAAACCAAAGTGATTAACTATCTCTTCTTCAAACAAATGAGCCTTTACAGAACCTAGTCAATCCTAAAAATAGACATTAAGTAGGATTCTATATCTTGTTGGGAATAATGCCTTGGGGATATTTTGTATCATCCATGCTTAAAAAGCAAACCCATTAGACATCTGAGCAAGACATCAGATATTATTTTAACAGCAAGAGTTATCCATCTCATCTGCAGCGGCAATAACTTCTGTTGACATTTTGCCAATTGAAGTTTGCATGTCACTGTGTTGGTTTTTTTCCCTTTGCATTAAAATGATAAGGCACAGAAAGATAACAGCAGTCTCCCTGTGACATTAATTGACTGAGTTTTAGCACCCATTCGAGGTAACTGTGAGCAGCAAAAATTACTGCCCATGTTTCTGAGGGGAAAACCAAGCGTGGTGGAACAACCCAGTGTCACGCAGGCAAGGCACTGCATGGCTGCAACGACTATCTGAAGGGAGGCAGCTGAGCTGTCCGCACTGCAGTACACCTCGAGGTCCTCATGCTCTAATTGATTTCTCCTCCTAAGACCACTGTGAGGTGCTTACTGCTGCTATCTCCTTTTAGCAGAAAGGAAGATGATGAAGGAAAAAAAGGCACAGAGCCTACATGTGATTCATCTGGAATTATTCTGCAACTGAAGCCAAGTCTCTCAAGCTGAAATCTTGTAGTTTTATCACCAGGTATAGGCAAGGCAGTAATGAGCCTTGTATTCCATGCAAGCATTTTGTTTTCATAGCCCTACTCCCTAGATACCTTACTCAAGAAATAATGTAAGAACCTGAAGCAATAATCCAGGATAGCTGTAGGAACCAAATGCCAGCCAAGCTATCCTGGATTTGGGGATCTCAGCTAATAATTCAACCTTGTGCTGCATTGGGTGGATTTGCCCAGCATGATCTAAAATGCCAGGACTCAGTTCCCAGCATGACAGAAGCCTCACATTCAATGTCCCAATGGACATGACTCAAGTGTTCTGAAGCTGTATTTTCCTCCATCTCCCTAGCTGGGCGTTGGTTCCCAGAAATCAAGAAGAGGCTGAGACTTAAAACGGAGTACTTTTCCTGCAAATCTAAGAGAACCATCCTCCTCTAGCCCTCATGTTAATATTTGGAAAACAGGGAGAGCAAGGCCAAGACATGCCACTTATCATCCCATATTCTATGGAAAGTCTTCCCATCTGCCATGGGAATGAAACAGAGGTCACTTAAACACTTTAGAAGGGAAGGCAGCAAAGTAGAAGCTTGTGCTTACTTGAGTGGGTGCAAGCTGCAGCAAAAGAGGTTCCGCCTCAGCACAAGGGGGAACTTCTTTACTGTAAGGGTCACAGAGCACTGGAACAGGCTCCCCAGAGAGGTTGTGGGGTCTCCTTCTCTGGAGCCTTTCAAGGCCTGTCTGGATGTGTTCCTCTGTGATCTGTGTTAGATAGGATTGTCCTGCTCTGGCAGGGAGTTGGACTTGATGATCTCTTTGGGTCCCTTCCAAGGCCTAACATCCTGTGAGCCTGTGATCGGTCTGCAAAGGCATACTTCACATTTCTTCTCCTAGCAAAAAGCCAAATCCCCTGCTCAGGAAGCACTACATCCTGATGGCATGGACAGGGAAGTTTTATGACTTCAGGATCTTTCCTGATACCAAATGGAAATCTCCAGGTGGTGGGCACCATTTTACAATGTTAAAGTTTAAACGTGGCCCACTTGAAAACTCCTCCCTTTCCATATAAATCCCCCTGATTCCACATAAACATCTAGAATGACTTTTAGACATTTATCAAGAAATGAAGAAATCCCTTCTTGTCCCCCAGAACTAAAATTGCATGTAAAACCTAAACAAAGCCTCTTTTAGGCAACTGATGACCGTGAAAAAAATTAGTTTAAATGGAAGCTTTTTAAAAGCATGCAGTGGCTTTTGTAATGCAAAGCACAAAGTTGGTTGTGGCTGAGAGCAGGACATTAAATGCTTGTTTTGCAGGAGTTTTCTTTTAAGATTTATGTTGTTCTGTGCGGCATGTACTGTTTCCTCTGTGAACTATGCTCTGGGAAAACACCATGTGATTATGCTCAGCAATATCCTCCACCTTTGCCAAGCTGAAATTCAGGAAACAACCCTTTAAAGGGAAGGATCAGTTGACAGCAACATTTCAGAAAGACAGGAAAGCATAGTCAGGAGTCCTCTGTTTCTTTCACAACCTTATCTCATCAATCTTCTCCATTTTTGCCTTTCACTCAATAGCAGTGAAACAAGCCTCGACCACTCCCTCAGCTTCACATTACAGATTTTTCTGTTCATTCACAGAGTGGATCTTCTGCCTGACTCTTTCTGCAGCATGGAAGGTCACCTTGATCCAACAACACACTTCATCTCCCCTTCTGACAGAAACTAGAGTCTATTATTTGGTACAAAACTCAAATTCTAGGCTATGGGATTTTTTATTTTTTATGCAAAGCTTTCTTTTTTGGAAAGTTTTCATATTTGCATTACAATGTACCAGCAAGAACATCTTATAGCTAAAAGGTGTGATTGAGGTAAGCCTATAATAAGCCCCCAAAGCATCCAAATTATAACTTCTATTGAAATTCTACCTTTTGAATTAGAGCAAAGGGTACGATTTATAGAGCGTTGGTATTGATGATGCGGAGCTGCTGCCACTTTCGTTTAGCAAAGGTGCAGAGCAGTTCTGAATCCAGAATATTTGTCTTGATTCATGATTCCCATTTCTACAGTAGTCAGTCAGTCAAATTTCTCCTTACTACCAAACACAGACTAATCTAGATATTTTCAAAGGTCAGATATGACCCCCAAACTACTTGCCAGCATGCATGCCTCCATAAATATCGCAGGGAATAGCCAAAGCATTCAGGTAGAAAAGGGGTTTTGAATGAAGATGTCAAAAATCCTACTCTCCTGACTGAGACCAGCTGGGGTAAACAGTACAGTTTCATTGTTTAACCAGCAGAGCCATAACATTTTACACCAAATGAGGATATGGCTCATAAATTCTATTTAAGCTCTCCATGAGCAGAAGTTACAGGAATTTTCCACAAATAACCAGTATCAGCATCCAAATGAAAGCTCTCAGCGTTATGCCAATACTCTGCAGTGGAGAAATAATCTGGCTGCAGGGAGAGAATGAAAAAAAGATAGCTTGGTGTTCAATTGATCTATGAAAATAGAATGTCAGGGCAATCTCCAGCCACAAGCATACACAAACACACACTGTCCACACAAAAATATGATTGTCCAGTAGTGCATACACACGAGAAGCAGAAAGAATCACAGTAAAGAGCCATGTAATTTTTAGCCATCCTTTGCATAAATGGGCTCTCCTTACATTTTTTTAGCATCTCTCTAGCTAATGTGCTTCACCAGTGTTTTCCTTGGGATAAGGAAAGCATTTTTTCATTCACACTCAACATGCAGCGTTCATTTATGATACTGCTCCTAAGGAATTCTAATGTATTTAAATATTTCCCTCAATAGGTGCATGGGAAGCTAAATGAACAAAACCCCAAATGGGTAACATCAGCAGAAACATATTTTTGAGGAATGAGTCAGTTCCAGATGGCTATTGTGTTTGGACTAAGCTGTGATTGAGCTTTCACTAGTGAAAAGGACTGTATTTGGACCAGCGAGGCCAAAATCAACCTGCCTCCACCCATCAGCAATGCTCTGAACTAGTATCTGACCCCAAATAAATAGAATCACAGAACCAACCAAGTTGGAAGAGATCTCCAAGATCATCCAGTCCAACCTAGCACCCAGCCCTGTCCAATCAATTAGACCATGGCACTAAGTGCCTCATCCAGGCTTTTGTTGAACACCTCCAGGGACGGTGACTCCACCACTCCCTGGGCAGCCCATTCCAATGCCAAACACTCTTTCTGACAAGAACTTCCTCCTAACATCCAGCCTAGACCTCCCCTAGCATAACTCGAGACTGTGTCCCCTTGTTCTGTTGGTGGTGGCCTAGCAGAAGTGACCAATCCCCACCTGGCTACAGCCCCCATTCAGGTAGTTGTAGACAGCAGTGAGGGCACCCCTGAGCCTCCTCTTCTTCAGGCTAAACACCCCCAGCTCCCTCAGCCTCTCCTCACTGGGCTGTGCTCCAGGTCTCTCACCACCTTAATGCATTTTTCCAGAGACTGGGCCCCTTGATTCCCTTGAAAAGAACAGCAACACGCTTCATCCAGTGACTGTAAATGTCAGCATGTGAAAACTTGTATTCTCTTATTCTTTATATTGCTATTCTACTCAATTAAATGTTTTCTCTGCATTGTGCCCCAAGAGTAACATCTTAACACACAGCTTGCCTAAAGGTCAAAGACATCTCTTTGCAGAGATGGCTTCAGGTGGAACAGCTGGAGGCCACAGAGAGCTATCAGGAAAGTCCTCTGATAAAACCAACTGAGCTCAAAGCTAACATTTGGAGCTACTGGGAAGTCTTAAACTCTTGGTTTCTTGGCATATGCCATTTTTTCTGAGCGGGACTAATGCAGCCTGAGGGCTGTTGCAGCTTTGGTGAAGCTAACAGAGGGCAATGAAAACACAGGGGAGAATGGCATGGATGCAGAAAAGAAATTTTCACTAAGTCACGCTCTCTATTTTTGGCTCTCATGTCAACAGGGTAGAAAACAAGTGCCAGACATGAGAGCTGTTAGCTACCAGGCTAGTTTTAAAGTGGGATCAATCCAGTCATTCTTTGCAAAATGAATAGGGTCACAAGAGGCAAGGGACATGCCTGCCTGAATAACTCTCAAAGCCCCCCAGACAAAGTGTATAAGCACAGAATTTTAAATGGCTGTAGCTCTTCCTTACCAACACTTTACTGGTTTTTTGGTTAATCACATGGTTTTGTACAAATATGAGGATTCTATGTTCACACAGGCATAGCAATTTCACTTTCTTTCACAACTGCAGAAAAAGGTGAAAAAAATCCAGTAGCTCATCTTGAACGACTTAATGCCAAAACAGGATTACTGCCTATCATGAATTTTCTAATTCTTTCCTACCCTAAATGCCCCTAAGGATTAGGATTTCACTTTGTTTCTTTTAGAAGATTATTCAAATTGGACAGAAACTGTTGTTTTGAGTTTTTTCTTTCTTTCCTGATACTTGAGCTAAATTTTGTTTCACCTGTTATAGAATCATAGAATCAACCAGGCTGCAAGAGATCTCTGAGATCATCCAGTCCAACCTGTCACCCAGCCCTATGCAGTCAACTAGACCATGGCACTAAGTGCCTGAGCCAGGCTTTTCTTGAACACCTCCAGGGATGGCGACTCCACCACCTCCCTGAGCAGCCCATTCCAATGGCAAATCACTCTTTCTGGGAAGACCTTCCTCCTAACATCCAGCCTATACTTCCCCTGGCACAACTTGAGACTGTGTTCCCTTGTTCTATTGATGATGGCCTGGGAGAAGAGACCAACCCAGACCTGGCTACAACCTCCTTTCAGGTAGCTGTAGACAGCAGTGAGGTCCCCTGTAAGCCTCCTCTTCTCCAGGCTAAACAACCCCAGCTCCCTCAGCCTCACTTCATGTGATGGTAAACTCTCAGTTCTGTCTACAATCAAGAGTCACTCTTATTTGTGACTGGAATTTAGGCAGTACTTGGCCCTAGAGGAAATAAAGGCACCATCTACATCCACGCTGCCATGATGCTTGCTGAGGCACTCCTGCAACAGCCTTTATCCTCTCTATATTTCTTGCAATATTTGAAAAGAACATACTGTCTAAGCATAGCACACTTTCCTCTAAGGCACTGTCATGAGTTAGCCACAAAACAATATTAGTTGCAGTACTTGCTCAGACTTGATGGTCTAGAACATAAACTCTCTTCAACCACTTGAGCAATTCACAGTTAGAACAAAAACAGGAAGGTATCATGTACCTCACATCACTGCACGAGGCTGTAATCTCTCTGAGAGATTATGGTGGTGTGTTTTGTTTATTTTCATGGTGGAATTACAAGCTTCACTTATGGAGGTACCTGATTTTCAGTTCTTAGTTTAAAACTAATCTGATCCTCTGATTAGTGTCTTATTTCCCGCAATCTTATTTCAGCCAACCCAGAATCCTGTGCTCTCTATCTGGAAATCAATGATAAGGCTCTATTCATACTTTCTTAGAGATCATTACAGACTTCAAATTACTCTTTTGAGACATGAGCTTCTTTCTTTCTCAGTTTTTTTTTTAAACCTGTGTTTCTCCTTCAGAAGAGAAATTCTCCACTCACTGCAATTTGTAATGGTTTGCAAGAAGTGCTCCTGGAATGAATGACAGAGGCAATGTATTCATGAGATTCCCTGATACATTGCAAATTCCATTTGCAAAGAAGCAAAGTTGCTTATTCTAACCCCTGCCTGTGTATCCCAATCCTCCCTCCCCCCCCCATCCTCCCCGTGGTGGGAGATAGCCCATCTCTGAGTTACAACAGGGCAAGAGCTGGGATTGACTGCAGACTGCTTTAATGCCACTCTTAATGACAAGTTGTGAAGATTAGGAAGTTGTCAGAATCAGATATCAGCAAAAGCTCCAGCTTGCTTTGTGAAGTCAGTTTGAATTAATTAATGGGTACTTTCCCTTTGATATTGCTTTGATATTTAGCTGCAGCTGGATAAAAATCAACCACAAAGCAAGCTACATTTTGTTTACCACGGCTTAAGACTCTATTTAGTTCAATGTTCTTTTTCTTGTGCAGTTTTTGCTTTTTTAAGTTCCCTGGCACAAGGCAATAGAGACAGGCTTTTGCTAATAAATGGAGTTATGGTGGCATGTTTTTCAATGACTGCTGCTCTCTGCTCCTGGAGATACTCAGGCTACATTCTGGGAGCAAAGCCATGACTGATTTCAGCAAAGCTGCAAGTGAAAAAGTGGACTGTTCCAAAAATTAGACAAACATTATACTTGCCCACTCTGGTAATGCTTTTCCTGTTAAAAGGTATTTAACACTTTAATGATATTTACTTTCTATGCTGATCAGTTGTTGCACTCACTGAGGGCCTACAAATATAAGCTGAGAAGTAGGGGTCTTCCTTAACTTTTCACTGTGAGAATTTATGGCCTATTATAGTGTCCTCAAAGAGGTGCACTCACTCAAATGAATCCCTGGATATTTCTAGCAGCCCCAGTGACTCTGCTGGCAAAAAGATAAAGGGTTGCACTGAACACTACTGGGGAACAGCAGACAAAGAAGTGGCTCTTCCAACTAAACTGACAATCATTTCTTCCACAGAATGAGCAAAAAATCAATTACCTCTCTGGGTCTGCAAAGAGTTATTTTTAATTAGGCAGAATATAATTGGCCAAAGTGTGTTATTAGAGTAGAAGGCTCAGTCAAATCACCTAGTTTCACCTGGCTTCTAACAACCACAGAGAAGAAAGAACTCACGTTTTCTCTCTCAGCATGTATGTTGTCACATACAGCAGCATGGTATATCTAAACAGCGTGGTTCATTACCTGACTGAGAGGGGAGAATACCAGCTAGAGATGCCTCAGCTTCCTGCACCACCGTGGGAGTATAAACAATAAATGAGACAACATCATAGAATGGTCTGGGTCAGAAGGGACCTCTTCTCCCAGGCAATCAGCAACAGAACAAGGGGACACAGGTTCAAGTTGTGTCAGGGGAGGTATAGGCTGGATGTTAGGAGGAAGTTGTTGGCAGAGAGAGTGACTGGCATTGGAATGGGCTGCCCAGGGAGGTGGTGGAGGCACCGTCCCTGGAGATGTTCAAAAAAAGCCTGGATGGGGCACTTAGTGCCATGGTCTAATTGATTGGACAGGGCTGGGTGCTAGGTTGGACTGGATGATCTTGGAGGTCTCTTCCAACCTGGCTTATTCTATGACCCCTAGAGGTCATCTAGGCTGGTCCCCCTACAGCAGCACCATCTCCACTAGACCAAGTGGGAATCACATTCCTTTGATGGCAATGCATAGAGGCACAGATATCACATCCCTTCGATAACAATGCACAGAGGCACAGACCACTCAGCAGAGGTCTTTGTAAGAGGCAGCACAGCTCATAGGGTTGGACATAATGGCAGAAGGGTGCTGAGTCTCTCTGCCATAAACACAGCATGAAGCCCAGGCTCTTTAGTCATAACTCAGGTCCATAGGTGTCAAACATTGCTATTGAGGCAGGTACGTGGCATCCAAGGGTATGCCTAATGGTGTTACTTCCTAATGCCTAAAATTGCTTATGATTTGCCTTTCTGATTTCAGTGTTGTAGGAGCAGACAGACAGTCACACATCCCTGAACCAGGTTTTCTTTATGAAGATAATTCTCGTGTCATTGTGGTAATGAGGCTAACAGAAGCACCTGCACTTTCTGTCCCGGATAACAGAAAACAGCTAACACCAGCAACAGGATAAATTGCTGTTTAAGAGAGTGACTGGGCTATTACCCTTAGCTAAGCATCCCAACCTAAATCTTTGTGAGCTTTGCAATACCCTAGAGTACTCCAGTGATGGCCTTTTGTATAGGGTTAACACTCCTGGGGGAGTGACCCTGAACCTGACCCTAGGGGTCTTGGCCCCTCCTCAGGGGTGGGCCACACTCCAGGTGATGGTTAGCCCACTCCCCCCACTTCCTGTGGTATAAAAGACAGGAGTTCTCCTGTCTCTTCCTCTTTTCGCCCTCTTGCTCACTACCTGCGTTCATGACCGCACACACACACTGATACTGTATACCAGCCACGAGGCAGAGACACCATCACACTACTCGGGTTGTATCCATCCCTGTTTTGTATTTTGCTGTTTTCCCTTCCTCATCCTTTGTAAACTCCCCTACCTCCAATCCCTTTTTTCTAAGTTATTGTTAAACTTTTCCTTTTTAACTTCCAAATCGAGTGAGATTGATTTATTGGGGTGTCCCTACCTTTTATCTCTCTCCCTGTCTTTTGGGGAAAGGAGGGGGAGGAGGGGAGGGCACTCTATAAATTCTATAAATTCTATAAATTGTCATTGGGTCTACCAAATTTATAAGAGTCTCTGGGAACTTGCATTTGAACCCAAGACACCTTTCAATTTTGTTCAGAGCTTTCCATTCTGATGTGCACAGGAAAAGGTTCCCAGTCAGTGATTTCTCAGTACCCAGCTTGAAAGTAATATCCTGTGAACAGATCCTCCAGTCTAGCTGAATAAGATGTTCTAAGTTGGGTACTAAATTCTGGAGACATTTTGTGAAGTCATGACCTCAACTGTTTGCAAATACAAAAATCAGAGGTAAATCTCAAGGCCAGACCAGTTTGGGGATGGGCTTCACATTAGGGAACATTTCTGAGGTTAAGCCAATATCTTTTGTTCTTTAGTTTCCATTCAACCAGGGAGGTGGTGGTGTCATTGTCCCTAGAGATGTTCAATAAACGTGTGGACATGGCACAGCGAGACATGGATTAATGGCCATGAGTGTGTTAGGTTGAGAGTTGGACTTGTTGATCTTTGAGGACTTTTCCAACCAAAACAATTTTATGATTCCATTATACTACAAAGCTGTGCAAAAATAGCCCTGAGGTACTCCAGAAGAGCTATCAAGAAGAGAGAGTGTCCATCTAACTGCATTTGCAGTTGGGCTAACGTGCCCTTGCCTCTCAGTAGCTCTGCTGCACCAGGGCAAAGCAGCAGTCTGATACAAACATCTAGGAGCTGAAACAGCTTAGTGATGCCCATAGCTGGTGCAGCTCTACACCTTTCTGACATACTCCAGGGATTAGGCTGGGGCATTAGCCCTGCACCAAGTAAGGCAGATCAAGGTTTAGCCTCCTTCTCCCAGTGTCTGAGGGCAATGGATCTTTCCATAGTTTCCAGCTCTTGGACAGTATCTTCCAAACATTTGAAGCTTTGCCAACTAATAAAAATACTTATAAGAGCATTGACTTATATTAAAATATCACAATTCCTGAGTCACTGCCTTCAGTGACAGTCAACAAAGTCCTTTTACTTGCTTTCTCTCCATCCCCATAGAGCTTGGTATTTTCATATGCAGTGGAACACCTTCAGGAAGAGAAACAGCGACCTCCATTCTCAACTAGGTCCACTGGTGAAGTTTCTGTTGGGTCAATGCAAGTTAAATCCTTACAACAAACAGGCCAGAGAGAATGAGAACTGCGTTCTTCTGCATGCCAGAACACTATCCTAAAAATGGGGCTGTATGGGAATACAAATATGCCTCTCACCTTTCACGGAGAAAAAGGGACAATATAATTACAAATTAAATGTTTTGTTCAATTTAGAGAAGTTATTTTCAATCATTCCACTCTCCCTATGCCTGTACAACACACATTGTTCTGCCATTAATTTGCAAATCCAGCTATTTAGAGATCTTGCTGGGCTCCTAAGTCTTTTTCCACCGTTTTATGAATTCACAGAATCATAGAATCAACCAGGTTGGAAGAGACCTCCAACATCATCCAGTCCAACCTAGAACCCAGCTCTGTCCAATCAACTAGACCATGGCACTGAGTGCCTGAGCCAGGCTTTTCTTGAACACCTCCAGGGATGGCAACTCCACCACCTCCTTGGGCAGCCTATTCCAATGCCAATCACTCTCTCTGGCAACAACTTCCTCCTAACATCCAGCCTAGACCTCCCTTGGTGCAACTTCAGACTGCGTCTCCTTGTTCTATTGCTGGGTGCCTGGGAGAAGAGACCTACCCCCACCTGGCTACAACCTCCCTTCAGGTAGTTGTAAGATAGCAGTGATGTCCCCCCTGAGCCTCCTCTTCTCCAGGCTAAACAACCCCAGCTCCCTCAGCCTCTCCTCATAGGGTTTGTGTTCCAGGTCCCTCACCAACTTTGTCACCCTTCTCTGGACACATTCCAGCACCTCAACATCTCTCTTGAATTGAGGGGCCCAGAACTGGACACAGGACTCAAGATGTGGCCTGATCAGTGTTGAGTACAGGGGAAGAATAACCTCCCTCGTCCCAGCCACACTGTTCCTGATCCAGGAATTCATGGCTGGTGATCCATGCTGTGTTTCACAGTAACAGTAGATGCAAACCCAACCTTTTTACTATGGTATCTGAATTTAGTGCAAGTATTGCTTTTTCATATAAGTGACAAAGTCATGGCACTGTTTTTTTGAGGGGCAGAGATGGAAGTGGCATTTATGCATAACTGAAAAAAAAAATCACTTCTGAGCTGGGAAAAATGCATCATTAAATGGTTCCACTTGCACAGTATTCTAAAGGCAGAAATGGGCCAGATTCACTTTCCCAGCATCTGTCAATGTCTTACAGCTCAGTTCCTAGGAATAGGCACTCCCTGGGAATTCTCTGCTTTCCCATCTGGCTATTTTTATCATTTAAACAGTTCTAGAATTTTCCAATCCTTCATTAAACAGTATTTGGCCATGCTATATGGGTACTGAATTAGTTTAATTTCATGTCATAAATCAATCACTCCAGTTCCTTAACTAACTTAATTGCTCTTTGAGCTCCCTTTCTGTTTGTCCAAATCTAAGTCACTGATATCACATATTCAGGCCACTATTCAAGTCATTCTGGATGATTACCTTTTTATTACAGGTGATTTTTACATAATATTCATATAGTACTGACAATTCACAAGGCCTAAAGCAGAGAATGAAACTGGGTATGAAAATGTTACTTGAGAAAGGAGTATACCAGGATACTCATCAGAAACAGTGAAATTTCATTACAAAATGAACATCTGAAATATACTTGGGCTTTTTTGCTTCTTGTTGGGCAAACAGTATTTTATCAGAAAGTGAATGTGGATTCACAGTAAGTTGTCATGGATGCCTGCATTTTGAAATAGATTACTCTGAAGGTTAAATAATCTGCTAAACTGACTCAGCACAGTGCTCTGATGTTTACAGGATCAGAGGATGTTAGGTGTTAGAAGGGACCCAAGGAGATCATCAAGTCCAACTCCCCTACCAGAGCAGGACAATACTATCTAACACAGATCACAGAGGAGCACATCCAGACAGGCCTTGGAAGTCTCCAGAGGAGACTCCACGACCTCTCTGGGGAGCCTGTTCCAGTGCTCTGTGACCCTTACAGACAAGAAGTTCCCCCTTGTCTTGAGGTGGAACCTCTTGTGCTGCAATTTACACCCGTTGCTCCTTGTCCTATCCCAGGGAGCAAGTGACAAGAGCCTGTCTTGCCTCTTCTGGCCTGCCCTCAGATATTTATAGACATTTATCAAATCCCTTCTAAGTCTTCTCTTCTCCAGACTAAAAAGCTCCAGGTCCCTCAGCCTCTCCTCATAAGCCATGCCCTCCAGTCTCTTAATCATCCTCATAGCCCTCCATAGGGCAGAGTAGAGGGGGAGGAGAACCTCCCTTGATCTGCTGGGCACACTCTCCCTAATACACCCCAGGATCCCATTGGCCTTCTTGGCCACAAGGGCACATTGCTGTGCCATGGGTAACTTGTTAGCCACCAGGACTCCCAGGTCCCTCTCCACAGGACTGCTTTCCAGCAGATCACCTCCCAGCCTACACTGGTGGAGTTTATTATTCCTCCCTAGATGCAAGACTCTGCACTTGTCCTTGTTGAACCTCATCTCATTCCTCTGTTACAGCCTCTTATGCCTTGGTGCCCCTGGTGAGGCTGTGGTGCCACTTGCAACACCAACACCATGACATGTAGCAAGACCAAACGTGGCTTACCCTCAACATTAAAGCTGAGCTGGGCTGTGCGAGTGAAGGCAAGCCCCAAAGCAGCCAAGCTTTAGGCTGATGATTGTCAGTCTGGTGCAGGGCAGAATGAACCTCACCAAAACAGAAAAAAATACCTAAATTCCTCTTTAAAAATCAATTTTCATATTGAACACCTCTATCTGGAACCTATGGTTTCTTTACAGTCAGTGTAGAATACTTAGGGAAAAGTTCACTCTAAGACAGTCCTGTTTCGCTATCACACAATCAGCATTCCATAAAAACAGTACTGAATCTTAGAACTTAAAAAAATGAATATCTTTCCCTCAACTTTTGACAAAACAGGAAGCCATTGATATTTTGGAAGGCAGACATATCCTACAAGTTCTGTCTTGCTGTTAAAATTTTAAGAGCTTTCCCAAAACTGTATTTCTCCATTGTTAAACCCTTAATTAAATTGATTCATACAGCTAATATTCTAATTTCATGCCAGAACTTCAGTACAAAAGGTTTGCTGCTACTTGGAATATGTATATCCCACTTAAAATAAGAACCACGTAAACCATTAGCCTCTTAAAAGTGTAGAAGTGCTGTGGCCTAAATCAGTGCAGGTTGTTAATTATTTCCTGTGATAACCTCAGCTATGAGGATATATGCAAAAATATAGAACCACAGATTGGTTTGAGTTGGAAAAGACCTTAAAGAACACCTAGTTTCAACACCTTCCATCAAACCAGGTTGCTCAAAGCCCCATCCAGTCTCACCTTGAACACTTTCAGTGATGAGACATCCATCTCTTCTCTAGGGTACTTGTTCCAGTGTCTTGCCACCCCCATGTATACCCTCACTGTATAGACCTATAGGCATAGCTGTGACCATGTCAGATCAGTCCAACTTCAAAGACAGAATAAAGATTCCAGAGATTTTTAGGTGTAGATTTTACAAATGGATTCTCATTGTTTCCTGAGCTTGAATAGCTCCTGCATGAGACTCCCAGCAGGAGCAGGGAGGTCATTCTGCCCTGTTTAGCCTGGAGAAGAGGAGGCTCAGGGGTGACCTTATTGCTGTCTACAACCACCTGAGGGGTGGTTGTGGCCAGGAGGAGGTTGCTCTCTTCTCTCAGGTGGCCAGTGCCAGAACGAGAGGACACAGCCTCAGGCTGCGCCAGGGGAGATTTAGGCTGGAGGTGAGGAGAAAGTTCTTCACTGAGAGAGTCATTGGACACTGGAATGGGCTGCCCGGGGAGGTGGTGGAGTCGCCGTCCCTGGAGCTGTTCAAGGCAGGATTGGACGTGGCACTTGGTGCCATGGTCTAGCCTGGAGCTCTGTGGTAACAGGTTGGACTTGATGATCTATGAGGTCTCTTCCAACCTTGGTGATACTGTGATTCTATGATTCTAAAGGTGTATTTATACATCTATGGAGCTCCAAGAATCCAACCAACCCACAGTGCTCTCATGTTACTTATCTGCACTTAACTCTTGCTAGGAAATCCTACGTGATTCATTAGTTAGAAAAACAAAGCACATTGGGCTTTTAAACTAATGCATGTCAAAGCTAAAATAAAAAAACATCAGTGCTACCAATGTGGCTAAAGCAGACTCTGCCTACAGCTCTTTGTGGTTTGCTCTCTATACAGAAGCCAATTTTCACTAAGTAGCAAATTAGAGCACAGAGGGACTAAGATTATTATATGTAACTGAAGATACAGAACAAATTTAGATGGGTGGAATTTATTGGATTATTTTGTTTAGGGAATAGAAGTTAAATACCTCCAACAAAGCCATGAGATTCTTAATGAAGATGAGACTGGTTAAAGCCTCAGTTCTACATCTCATCCCAAGTAAGCACTTTGCAGATCATTATTACATTCAAATTGAGTTTTCTCTTTTTCTCCCTTCCTCCTTTTAAACCCAAATCCAAACCAACGTTTCAAGGCAACCTGACTGCAAGTTGAATAATACAAACTGCATCCCCATGAGCTAGGATCTGAGCTATGCACTTGCATGTTATATTTGAAAAGACACATCTGGAAATTCATGTTGTTCATTTACAAGACATAAAAGCTCCTTGTGATGCCAGCAGCAAGTAAACAGAAGAGAACCATCCCTATTTCATTGATATGTATCATATATACCAATATGCCTGTATTTCTCAAACACTCTATATCTTCTTCTCTGCCTTGTAGCAATCCTACTATAACAAGTGATATCTAAAGACATATTTTGGGGAAAGATAAAAGCTCTATTATATGACAAGGAATATTGTGACTAACAGAGAGATTATACTAATCACGAGTGAAAAAGATGATGTTTGATCTTCCCTATACTTAAAGTTTTTAAAAATGAAAAAAAAAAATCTATTAAATGAATTTTATCCTCAGGAAAAATGATTAAAACCAGAAAAGCCTTGAGATGTCAGCTGGTGACATGTTTTTCTTCTTTATCTTTCTTTTTTTTCTGTTGTTGTTGCTATGAAAAAAAAATATATCTGAGAGAATACAGCAAAGTGCATCATTAACTTCTTATTAATTTTATAATACAAAGGCAATTCAGTTAAAATAGTGGTGCTGCAACTTTAAATTACAGAACTAGCTTGGTATTTAATGAGAGATTTAGCACAGCGGGGTTTCTGTTAAATTAAGTTGTGCCTTCACATCACAGTGGGAAAACAGGTGTATATTGGTTTAGAATTATGGAAATGTTGACTAATTCCAAGGCTTGTAATCAAACAGCAAGGCACCCTGCAATATTTTCTTCCAAGATTCTGCATTAATCATTTATGTCTGGTTTTATTTTCTTCATGTCCACTAAAAGGGTACAGCTCAAAGGAAGAGATAAAGTGCTTGTGTTTTCATGTCTCTCTTAAGGATGAGGTCCATGCAAAAAGCAGAGATAGAAACAGACCACTGCAGGCTTTGCTCAACTACCCACCTCAGTCAAACTGAATGTGAACTCTTGGAAAGAAGATGGATTTTACACTATAGTTCCACTTTTTTTGTTTTGTGAATCTTGATTCAAAACCTGCTTACCAAGCCACATGGAGCAGGTCTGCACTTAAGAAATGAAGAGACTAAGCCCAGCAGTAATTTGGCCTCTGTCATTTAATGAACATAGACATCCTCCCCTTCAAGTTTCTGTAGCAGTATGAGTTACATGCGTGCACAGGCAAAAATAATAGGTGTATTCCAACTACCACACCATCCCTGCAGCCCCCTGCTCCTGCATCTGCAATCTCTCCTTACCTTACACTAATAAATCACCTGTCTTTGCCTTTTATTTTCTTCCTGGGACATTTAAAGATGCTTCTTACCTGATGCATGGTGGTACTACAGTAAAGTGGAAGGCACAGATTCTTTTGTTTACAGGAGACCTCTTATTACAGAGCCTCCTACATACCAGGTCTCCTTTACAGGAGGCAAGCTGACACAAATGAACTTGATCCTTATTCATGCCTTGCTGTAACTCCGCCAGAATATTGCTTCCATTTGCTCCAAAACTGTTTCTCACACAGACCTATCTGCTACTGATTCTGGCTCATTCAGTGAAAGCTGCTCATTGGGCAAGAGCTAACAACATGGAAATTACTAAAATTCATATAAAGAGAATCTTGCTAACGTGAACTCTTTTCAGCACGTGTGCCATAACTTTAAAGTGTGCTTAAATGAAGTTATTCTAGGAATATGCAGATGTAGCACTTCAGTGTCACTATACACTCTGAATGTCAGCATACAGCATGTACAAAATACAGAATATGGTATAGAATATATGGTGAATGGTTTCCCAAAGCGAAGTAATAGATTTGTATTTGAGTCATTTGCTTTTGTTAAAGGTATCCCTTTAAGAAGTTGCTATAACAACTTATCTCAAAGTAAAAAATCTTAACATCTCTGGCAGTATCAGAATATTTTTTAAAGCCCAGGCCTAAGAGTCATGGGAATGTAATTTTTCTATTTCCTTAAAATAAAAGTTTGTAACCTCACAGTCAGGACAGAAAAACACATCTTGAAAAAAAAAGGAAAAAAAAAAACTTTAAATGCCAAAGAGGTAGGAGATAGCACTAGAAAAGAAATATTTTTGAGCTTTAAGAAAAAAAAAAATCAAAAGCTACAGTTGTCTCTCTAACTGCTGCATGCTTGTTAGCTGTTCAAAAGCAGAGGAGAAAACGATGCCCTGCTCAAATAAGATGCAATACAGAGCTGAGCCAGCTTTGCCACCCGTATCTAGGGAGGTCACAGAAGAAGTCTGCCCCTTCGAGTCACCTGCTGGGATAACTAAAATCTCTCCGAACATAGCAGCCAGCTCCTGGAGCTCAGGGAAGAACAGAGGAGCAGACAAAAGGATCCTCTTTGCTTCTAAGTGGAGTGATGTGTAAATCTCATGGTAGAGTTTCAGGGTGAGATTCCACACCCTACCTGGGCCTCAAAATGCTGGCTGGGCAGGGGACTACTCCAACAGCTCAGGACCACCTCTGCTGGAGTGTTTACCCTTCCCAGCCAGACAGCACAGCTGTTTTGATTTTAAAGCATGTTGGTGAGCAATTACACAACTAGTTGGGTTCAGTGAAACATTAGTTGAAATGTGTTAGAGAGCATTCATCCAAGGGCTTAGCATTCTCTGGCACTGGGGATGGGAACCAACAACTGATGATGCAGAGTCAGAGGATGATGAGATTCAACTCAAGCTCCAGAGGAGTCTCAAAGGGAAACATCCCTGATAACCTTCCTTTCTCTCTGAGGATGATACACTGATCCTCTATAATCTCAAAAGCCAAACCTGCCATTGTAAGGCCTTGACACTGTGCACTGCAAGGGCCAGTTGCTGGAAAACATCATTCAATCTGAAGTGCCACTATTTTCATTTCTTCCTCTAGTTGGCTTACTTCTGTAGATTTCCTACCACCTCTTCCAGCACTTTCACTTGCAAATGAGTGAGGACTCTCATTTTACCCCGATGGATTATCAGTTCTTGCACATAACTACCCAACATACTTCTCTTATGTTAGCCATTTCCATGACAGATGAGGTGGCTTTCCTAACAGGAACTGCATAAACTCCTGGCCAGCTGTGAATTTTTCAAACACACAGTGTCCAATTTCACATACAGCATGCAGGAACTAAAGCAGATATAGGCCACATAACTGTCAGTCTAGTCAATATTTATACAGTCTTGCATACATTTACTGATTTATTTTTGTGTTCATGATGATCATTCTGACCATATACTTAAACATTCTCCTTACACCAGGAGGGAATACACCTCCATCCTTTATATTTTTGTCCCATTCCAAATATATTTGGCTACATTCAGCAGAGGAAAAGAGAACATTAGAGAAAGAAGTTTTCAGATAATTCATGCAATTAGCAGTGATGTACTTCTCTCTGTGACTTTATTCTGAACTACTGTCTGATAGTGCAAACTGCATTTTGTACAACACAACCACAACTGTTTCACCACCAGTAAGAATAGGTTGCTCAGGAGAGGTGGTGGCAGGGAACAGGATGACAGTGTTCCAGCAGCTAAATGGCACCATGCTCTACAGTACCCTGACGTGCAGTCACCACACCAATGCAGTCAGAGTGTCTAGAAATCATGTTGATATAGACTTAGTTTAACGAAGTTGGCTGTATTTTGTCTTTTTCTCTTCTCTCCTTTTTCAAACTAGAAGCCCCAGTGGCACAATGTTTTTCTGCCATATGGTCTTTCCTCCCCCTCCCTCCCCCTTAAACAGAAAAAAAAAATTGAATCTACCTTTTACTTCAGTAACTGCCTCTAGTCAGGAGGAATCAGCACTGTTTCCAGCCAAGGGACTTTCTACAGAAAAGCAACTGCCTTTTGAGATGATGCCATTGCTACAGGACTGGCACCATCACAGGACAAGACCATCAGGTTAGCCACCCTCCATGAAGAGATCAAGGTCAATTGGGGCATCAAGCAGCATCTTGAGCAAAAAGGCTATTTTTTTCTGGAAATAAAATAATTAGGATCAGAAAATAAATGTACTCACCCCAGGTAAAGTTTTAATATTGTGCAGTGCATTCTGTGCCTCAAGAGCAGCTTTTCTTGTATAAAATGTTACGAAACAACAACCTATGGAGAGAAATGAAAAGCTTTCAGAAATTAGTGAGTATGATTTGTGAAAGTACAATAGGGAAGGAGAAAAAAGCAGTGATTGAACAACACATCATGAGAGCTCGTAATGTGAATTATCATGAGGCTGCCTGAATAACATGAATAAAAGAAAGCTTGTATGGTTTAAAATAAAAAAGTCACCCCCTGTGCATTGCATCTAAAGCACACCTATGTTGTTAATGAATTCCAATCACTTAAAAATTAGGTTAACCAAAATCCAGTTGGCTTTGTACAGCATAAATGAGGTTGTATTTTTCTGAAGGCTCCCCATTATATGTTGAATACAAGCAACATGGCAAGCTCAAGCTATAGGAATTTGTTGTTGCATCCCAGGCAGAAAACAAGTTAAAGTAGGACCCTATTTGACAGGCTTTACATGTGAGAGCTAAGGTTTGTTCTCTCTGCTTGAAACCAGGTAGGACTCATTTCATCTGTAAGAATGAAACATAAGCTACAAGAGAATTCACCTCAATAGTGGAGACCACTCATGGTTGCCAGTGTTAAGTGAGGCTCTGCTCACTCTGTATGTCTACCTTCAGTAAAGCAGTCTTAGTTGCCTGAATCCTGCAGTTTTCCTTATAGCAGGATGGTACACCTGGGTGGTCTGTGGGACCAAACACAGCTGCTGACGCTTAGTTCGCCGCAAACCTTCAACCTAACTTTACCTGCAGCATATACAACCCAGGCAGCTCAGCAGCAGCTCCAGGGTGAGAGCAGAGCTCATAGATCCTCAGGGAAAAGCTATAACATGACAGGTGTGGGACAAAGAAACAAGGACCAGGATTTGACCTACTGCAACCTGTAACGTCCTACAGAAAAGAACTCTCTTCCTAGGCATGTGAGAGACATGTGCAGAGAGACTACTGCAGAAGGACCTTGCATCCAAGTTACAGGTGGGATGCTCAATTCCAGCTTCTGACTTCAACTTTACTTCCAGTGGGAGAAAAATTACTTTGAAAGCATCACTTACACACTTACATGTGCAATGCAAGATTTCAGGTATTGACAGATTGAAAATTCACACTTAAATAGCTCCCACCAAATGATGTAGAAACACCCTTAGAGATTAATCTGTTGGTATTCTGCCCATGAAAGAAATACAGCTGGGTTGAATGCAGACATGTGCAACAGACAGGGTGCTCAATGATCCAACCACTATGGGAAGAGGAAAAATGCGCTGGGTAACGCTGGTTGCGGGGCAGAAGTGACTACAGAAGTAAAAACCTACTTTGTATCAAAGATGATGATGTAAATTCTGCTGATGAATCAGAAAACAATCCTATTCTCTTATCACAGACAGAAATTAATTGCAACTCCAGGGAAAGGTCAAAACCAAACAATAAATAGAAGAAACGCTGGCTCTCAAGCCTCACTGTTCCACTGGAGTGTTACACATAAAATAACCTGTCCTTTGGGCAGTGAGCACAGATATTGCTTGCATCAGCTCCCTAAAGTTGACAAAGGTGAAACGCTGCATCCTGCCTGCTTTTGTTCAACCTTGCAGCATGCTTCTAACGCCAAAGAAGAAGCAGGAAAAAGCATGCATAGGAGAACACAGCTAGCAAATATCTCAAGCAACTGTGTGGAGGTGGCCCTCACCGCACCTTGGAAGGAAGGGCTGAATCCAGAAAGCCTCTCCACTGCCTCTCACTTGGCTCTAGCTGTACATTACACTGTGAATGCTCCCTCTGGCTTCTCAGCTAGGCCAGCAAGCAAAGTTAATGATGTATTCCCAGCTGGAATACAGTGAGGTTTTCCTTAATGCAGGGAAGTGATGGCAGGCAATGTAATACATGGGCAGGCAGGCAACTTGAGTAAATGTAACTGAGAGGAACATTTTCCATACCACTACCACCAGCTTCCTTAACATTTCAGGTTATTATAGAGATTGTTTAATGATTATTTCGATGAGCCTAACATTGTCTGTCCGGGACAAGTGGCATCACAGCAGCCACAGCCTGTTAAGGTTTGTGTTTCCTGTGTTCTTCTGTTCCACTAGAAAATGGCACAAATCCAAATTTTATTCCAGAATGAAAAAGGGAAACAAACCCAAGTTTGTGACATGTAATGGTGTCATTTTGAGAAAACATTTTTCTATCCTGTCATCCAGCTCCCAAGTCTGCCTTATACTGTTTCCTCATTGGTTTATTAGCTTTTCTTTATATAAAGCTTTTTAACCAGGAGAGAGCATTCAGAGGGGAAAATACCAAGCAGTAGCCATGACTTCACAATTATGATGTCCTTTGGTATGGGTTTGAAGAGTTTTGTTTTACGTTTCAGCTCTGTGCGTTCATTCTGGTAAGAAATTTAAGATCTATTGGTTTATCATTCTCAACACTACTTGCAAGAACTGCATTTGAAAGATGAATATACTGTGAAATATCCTTTAACTAGTAATTTTTGGGAAGTAATAGTGCAGGAGAGAAAAATGGCTCTGTGAATGAGGACTGGAAGAAAACGGCAGCTTAATGGCAAATGTGCAGATGTTTCAGGCAGGTCATTGGACCTTCAAAAAAAATGGAGGCTTCTAGGCCTACAGACTGACACATCTGAAAAACACACTTGATTTTTTTTTCCTCTTTTTGTTCATATCTTCTTAAAAAAACCCAAAACACAACAAAACGAGAAACTATTTGCTGTGGCTAGAGAGTGGGCACCAGTTGTGGACACCTGACTTTGCAGTTATCTGCTAAAGAGCTCAGGGCTGGACTGAAAAAAATGAAAGTAAGAAAACACTGAAGAAAAGAAAAGGCAGAAGTGCACACAGTCCCCAAAGGAAACACTACAGCTCAGATTATGGGCTTTCCAGAGGTGCTCACTGCCAAGTTATGCAAACCGCTGCAGCTCCAACTTTGAAGATGGCTCCAGTGTATAATCCCTTTGGCTCAGTACTACTATGTCCCATGGGAGAAAATATCAAATTCAGTCATTTCTGCCGAAATCTTGGAAGGGAAGACACCTGTGTAAGAGGACAGGACTAATCTGTGCTTTACAACTGGTAGCTGGCCCCCACTGAAAGACAAGGAAGCAACTTTTCTTCCTCCATTTTTGCTAAGAAAATGTAATATTGCTGAAGACAAATTAGTGACACTTCTGGAAAAGAAAAAGTACATTTCTGACTAAGAGAAAAGAAAGAAAAACAACAACTCTATTCACTCCAGCCCCCTGCACACAATCTTGGCTTCATCACTAACAAATTTGACAACAACTTGAACCACAACTAAACTTTTCTGACATCCAATAACTCAAAGTCTTACAGTGATAATCTTCTCCTCTGCTAGCCAGGACAACTAAAAAGGTGAATTTGTTTGTGGATGTGGTTCTGCTGATGCTCATCAGCCTAAAATACAGCCCAATTTAACTCCATGTGGGTTAGTATCTTCTTGACCAAAGGAACAGGACTTTGTGCTGCCAATCAGTGCCTCCAAAGCAGCAAATCTCCTGTGTTTTGGTAAGCTGGTTGTGCTCTACTTGGAACTGTATTTACTACAGCGTAAGACACTTCTTCTTTGTACCTAGAAAAAAAAACCTGAATGAATCATGTGGATCCCTACAGTCCCTTAAGGACACTGGCAACAACTTCATGGCTATTCTGCCAGATGCTTGAACAGACTGAGTAAAACCTGCCACCCCATGTTGCACAGTTTCTAACAGCAACAAACGAGATGCCTGAGAAACAAAGGTGGAAACCAGCCCTACTTCTCAAAGCATCTGATGAGGAAACTGCAGTGTATGCACTACAATGCTCAATTTCAACACCTCACAAAAAAAAGGGGGGGGAAGTTCTTTTTTTTCAGCTTATTTTCCCTTCCTTTTCCTTCTTTTTTTCCCCCCCAGATTTAGTGCCAGAGAAAGACCTCAAGGTCCCAGCCACTGGGGGAGAGTTGACACGTTCTATTCTCCATGACACATTCAATTCACAAGCCCTTGCTCAGGCTGCCAAAGGCAGCAATTAGCAGCAGTGGTGGAGATTCTATTTATTTAATTTCCATGTAAACATGTTTAGTAAGACACCGACAGGAGCAAACAGCCTTGCGTATGACTAGAAATAGCTTTACTGGAGTCACTGTCAGAGATGGCAGCAATGGACTGCATGGAGATCACACAGCCACAGCTTCACTAAAGCAACCATTTACAAGTTAGGGATGGACAAAAAAGATAAGAGCTCATACACTGTGCTCACGAATTTTTGCTGGGAATGAACCTGGGTTTCTGGAGGACATTTGTGGTGTTGTAGAACTAAGATAAACTGCAGAGCTTTCATGATGAAGCTTCAAAAAATGCCATTCCTGGTAAGAGCAAGATGACTTTTTCAGAGAGCTGTTAGTTATCTCCTGTAATGTCCCTCCCGTGCGACTTCTGCTCTAGAATCCACACTAGCCACCTGTGACACCCTTGCTCCCATCCACCCAGCAGCCCAGAAGTGGCTTTATTAGGCTGTAAGATGCAGCCATACAACATTGCTAGGAGATGCATCATGTCATTACTTTTATCACTGTCTCCCATTTAAAATACAGACTAATTATTCTATGAGAGCTGTTTACGCTCCTGATTTTGAACAACTAACAGAAGGAACCTCTCCTCCACTCAGAGATGTGGCTTGCACAGTCCTCACTGGCATTTAATGGCATTAGGAACTGTGTATGAGGTTTAATCACTCAGCCAAGATTGCATGCTTCAATGAATACAGAAACCTCCATCTTACTTCAGGTGAGAGTTTCCTAAACTGAATATACTATGTCAAACTGAATTGCTAGGTTGAAGTCACCAAGAACTGCACATCTGCAGCAACATGAGTAATTAACTCTTGGATGTGGGCAGGAATGAAAACATATTGTTCTACAAAATGTTCTGTGGTTTTGATTTGCTTGCTGAAAAACGTCCTGCAATTTCTCAGGCCTGAAATTTTCAACTTTGAGAAAAGAAGTCCCTCGTGTTTGTTGCTCTGATTTATGAGTTTCTATAGTTTTCAACTGCCAAAATTTGTCACTTTGGATCTCTCATGTGTTGTGCATATTATCACCTGCTGCCAGTAAGTGAACCCGAACCATAGGGTATAGAAATACAAGAGCTTATCAGTGTGCCTGGCAAAGTCTGCAACAACTTAAAAGTATGAAATTTACTTTACCTTCTAGACTAATAAAATAAACACTTCAAAACAGCTATAATGATTATCTGATGATTGAACTCTGTATTATTTTAGCAAGTAATGGAATCCTGGCAGACAAATTCAATTCAAAATACATTCACATTCAGGACATCAACAAAGTCATCATGTTGTGAATTGAAAATTCCTTTAAAGGCCGTGTTTGAATTCTAAGGGGCTGACAGATCAAGAGACTGAAGGCCCTGGAAGGCTAAATGAGTGAAGTCCTGCTATGTTCCTTTCTTTCTGTGAATGAAGCTCACTTTTGTGTGTGCATTTGCAAGCAGAACAGGTGCTGGTTTCATACAAGCTTGGAATCTCAATGGGGATAGTAGCTCCTTGTCAATCCAGCACAGTTCAAGCTGGTTTAAGTTAAGGAGGGCTTTTTTTTAAAAATTATTTTTTCCCCCTCTAAATGCCCCTCTCCTAATTTCCACATTCACTCTTCCACTACCAGAATGTAAGCATAAAACTGATTTAACAAGGTTGCCTTTTAAAAGCCTCTTGCATTCCAGCTGTTCACCCAAATGCTGAAATATGTGCTCTGTAAATCACAAATAGCTGCTGCACAGTAAGTTTGAAGCCAAACCCATCACGACCTACACTATCACTTTCCAAAAGGCAATGAAGACCTCAAAAATTCTCTCCCTCTAAAGCCACTGAAAAGACCTATTGCTACAGGAGTTCATCAGGTGCATGGCTGGGCAGTAAGCTTTTTATCATTCATTAAATTTGGTGCAGTGCCACAGAAGCCTTGTCCAGCATTTCTTCTGCATCACAAATTTTAGTGCAATTAGGTGCCTTGCATGGAAGACATGAGTCCAGAACTAGGTGTTTCAAGCCTTAGGGATTTTGGTTGTTTTCCATACAAAAACAGAGCTGCCTGAACAGCAAATACAGACAGGCCTGACATAGAAAAGCAAAGGAAAAAAAAAAAACATTTCCAGAAAAAAGAATCCAACTCTTCCTGTAATTTTGCTGAACAGCAAACAAAGGTGGCTAAGGCAAGGATGCATTCGATTCCTGCCTGCACCATCCTGTTACTCTACTGCATATGGAGTCACTTGAGAGTACAATGTCAATGGTTCCTTCCCAAAGCAATCCCTGATAGAATTGCCATATACTGCAGAAATCAACCTTTAACGGTGCCGCCTCCCAATTAGCTCAGGTTTGCTAATAGTTTGATATAATTGGCACCCTGATGGAAACCGCATTACCAATCCTGTCACCAGCCAGGAAACCGCACTGCCACTCTAATGACAGCACATATTATAGTGATGCCACTTCTAATATTAATACATTAGCTGAAGGTAGGCAGGGGCTCACACACGAGAAGGATTCACAACCGGGACGTGCTAAATCTCACCCTGTATGTTATTTTTCCTCCTGGTTGTAACATTCGCAGTGGTCACGCAGCAGCCCCAGCGTGCCCCAAACCGCCCCTGTCGCATTAAAGCACAAATGCTGCAGGCTGGTAACAGCCCTGTAAATGGCCAGTGAAAAATGATCCCACGGAGCTCAATTTTTTCTCTTCATGCCTTGCAAGTTATGACGGCCTTTCTGTTAATTGGCCACAAGTCCTAGTTTGCTGTCAGCCTTCAGCTGCACCGGGGAGCTCTTTTGGAGGAGTCGCACTCTGTCATTCCCGTACCCTTGTGAATACAAATGCTCTCTATAAATGTCCTCTGCCTACAAAATGGAATTTTTTTTCTTCTTCCCCCTCCCCTCCCCCTTCCTTTTTTTTTATTTTTTGACCTAGATTAAATCTGCTGCATTTTCAAGCCTTTTGGGAAAGCAACTAAGAACTAATATGCACGGGTTCATGTGCCACAACACTTTTCCCACCCACCGTTATGTAAATTTTGACTAAACTGCCACACAGATAGAAAAAGATAGCAAGGACAAAACTGTCAGAATCTGCTTTTCTTGTTTTCTGAAATAAGCCACTTACATTAAACAGTTTTAAATGGCTAATAGCTTTAAAAGTACCCAAAGAAATCTGATGTACATTTATTCATACAGAATCACAGAAACAACCAGGTTGGAAGAGACTTTCAAGATCATTCAGTCCAACCTAGCACCCAGCCCTATCCAATCAACTAGACCATGGCACAAAGTGCCTCATCCAGTCTTTTTTTCAAGACCTCCAGGGACAGGGACTCCACCACCTCCCTGGGCAGCCCATTCCAATGGCAGATCACTCTCTCTGGCAAGAACTTCCTCCTAACAGCCAGCCTATACCTCTCCCATCACAACTTGATGACATTCCAGCCTTTAGGTCTGAACTGTCTCCCAATGGGAAGTCACAGTACTTCCCACCTGCAAAGTACAGAAAAGAGTATGTACAAAATACAGATAAAACAATAAATATATACTTAATTTGAAACAATTTGAAGCAAGGTCTGCCACTATGTATATAGATTATATCACAAATAAATCTTGACTTTGGGGGGACATCTAAGTGAAACTACAACATAAGTAATCGCTTATTTCTTATGCTGCCTTCTCTTTAGCCCTGTGCCATTTCTTCTCTTGTTTTCCTTCCTGTTCTCACACCAATTCTCCTTAATCTTTAACTCATTTTTCTCCCCTCATACAAATCTTTATTGTTTTCTTCCTAGCAGATTGTCATTGTTTCCTTTTTCCTTGGCCAGGTAACAATTACTGATTTGAGTTTAGTGGCTTTGAAATGAATTAACATGTCCTCTGAGTAAGTTAACCCCTATGTTTGTCCATCTGCTGAACTCATCTTTGGATATAGTAGAGAGTTCAGAGCACAGGTGCTAAAGAAAAAAGAAAGGAAATGAAAAATTAAGACATCCTCCTTTATTAATCTATTCTTACAGCAGAAAACTGGTGTGACACTGTATTTCAATTCAAAAAGACTCTACAAAGATCATGTTTACATAAATTAATGTAGGCAGGGACATATCTTTCCCTAATGATATTTCAAAAGCCCTACAGTCTCCAACTGTGATATTCACTAGAAGCAAATCAAGCTTCCTAGCTTATAGTCTTGGTTTTCTTTCTTTGGTTTTTTTTTTTTTTTTTTTTTTTTAATGATTGTTTGGCTGTTTTTTTGTTTGTTTTGTTGGTTTTTCTCCCCCCCACACTTGAAAGCTTGAGAAAGATCACTAAAGACTACTTTTTCCCCCATAACACATTCAGACCACCTCTCTGATGAAACCTCTAATTGCACTGCAACTCCTGAGAAGCCACTCAAGTCCTAGTTCAACTAGGAGGTATCCTGTGGTGAAAAATACTCAGAATGGCATAGCTTTACCATAAGATTATGAATTTAAAGCAGTCAAATCTTTGAGAGCTAATTGCAATTTATAAGTCTACAGTGCCAGTACGACAAACCTATGTTATGTACTGGAAATTATTTTCACTGGATGAATGCAAATGGCATCCTGGGCTGCATCAGGCAGAGTGCTGCCAGGAGAGCAGTGAAGGTGATCCTTACACCCTGCTCAGCTTTGCTGAGACATTTCTGGAGTGTGGAGTCCTGCTCTGGTCACACTTTGAGTACTGTGTCCACTTCAGGGCCCCTCAATTTAAGAAGGACATTGAGATGCTTGAGCGTGTCCAGAGAAGGGCAACAAGGCTGGTGAGAGGCCTTGAGCACAGCCCTACGAGGAGAGGCTGAGGGAGCTGGGATTGGTTAGCCTGGAGAAGAGGAGGCTCAGGGGAGACCTTATTGCTGTTTACAACTACCTGAAGGGTGGTTGTGGCCAGAGGGAGATTGATCTCTTCTCTCAGCTGGCCAGCACCAGAACGAGAGGACACAGCCTCAAGCTATGCCGGAGGAAATTTAGGCTTGAGGTGAGGAGAAAGTTCTTCACTGAGAGAGTCACTGGATACTGGAATGGGCTGCCCAGGGAGGTTTGTCTAGTTGCCGTCCCGGGAGCTGTTCAAGGCAGGATTGGACGTAGCACTTGGTGCCATGGTCTAGCCTTGAGCTCTGTGGTAACAGATTGTACTTGATGATCTGTGAGGTCTCTTCCAACCTTGGTGATACGGTGATACCAGTACAAGAGAGGGTTGGACATACTGCAAGAAGCCCAGTGAACAGCCAGGAAGATGGACTGGCACATTACTCATATGAAGAAAGACTGAGATAGCTGAGACTGTTCAGGCTGGAGAAGGAAAGGCTGAGGGGGATCTCAATGTGTATAAACACCTGATGGGAAGGAAATAAAGAAGATGGAGCCTTCTCAGAGGTGCCCAATGACAAGAGGCCATGGGCACAAATAGAAATATGGGAAATTCCATTTAAAAATTAATAGTGAAAAAAATGCTGTAAGAGTGATGAAACACTGGCATAGTTTGCCCAGAGAAGTTGCAGACTCTCCATCTGTAAAGATATTTTGAATCCTGCCTGGATGCAGCCCTGAGCAACCTGCTGCAGGTGACCCTGCTTTGAGCATGGGATGGATGGGACTAATCCCTAAAGCCCCTTTCAAACTCAGTCAGCCTATGGTTTTGTGAAATGGCAATGCTGCAATTTAAGTGGCTTGTCCACAAGATCCCTCATAACACATTGTAAGCTTATTTAACTTTAGCAGACATCAGTTGAGATACTGTTGTTGTAGCCATCAGCTGTGAACCAGCTCTCATTCACTAGCAAATTTCACACACATGATGAGTTTTTTTCATAGCAAGAACATAGAAATTAAACTTTTTTTTTTTTTTTTTTTTTTTTCAGAAACAGAATCAGAAAGATTAAAATCTGAGTATGGCCCACGTAGCCACAGACATGCAGGACAATAATAATGCCTGGTATCACAGCTTGTTTCTAGAAATACATCAAGAAACTTATTAATTCAAAAGTTGATATTATGATGACTTTTTTAAATTACTGCTTACCTGGCCCCCTTGTATCTGACATAATGAAGTTTTGCACAGATTCCTTCAACGTTGCAAGGCCACCAACCCATCTACAGCCCTGACAGATCTCAGATTCTGAGCTTGTGTCTTCTAAAGACAGCATAGTAAAAGCCAGATCCAGCAGCACAAAGAGATAGAGGATGATTGGAGGAGAGAAAAAAAAAAATGCATAGGATTGAAAGATTTCTATTGCTAAAGCTTAATGAAAATCCATTCCAAGAAAAGAACAACAAACCTCCAATCTTCTCCCTTACCCAGAAACTTGGTAAGAACACAGTGTACAAGTTCCATTTACTTGGTAAGACTCTAATGTGTGCATGCACTTCACAGGATTTGGAAAAGCTGGCTTTTTGCAAAAGAATCTAAAATTTGACCTTGGATAACTCATTTCTAGGAATATGGTGTTGAAGTTCTGAAAATAATGTTCAACGCCCATCTGAATCTTTTGGTGCCTAAGTGCTTTTAAACAATTTGGCCTTTAATCTCTCCATGGCCTAGCTCCTGCTTGTAAAATGGAAAGAATAAAACGTCCTGAGCTCAAAGGAATATTGTAAAGAGGCTATTTAATGAGGTAAAAAAGTTCCTGCAATAATAGTGACCTGAGTAACAGCAGAGCAATACTTGTAAGCGCTGCTTCCATCTAACTCACTGCAGCCTGACATGCTTTCTCCATGTATAAGTTTGCGTATAGGAGATGGAAGAAATCAATATAAGACATTTCAGCTGGCTTAAGAGGCACTTAAACAGGATGAAAAGAAATTTGAGGTTAAATATTGCTTCAGAATGCCCTGAACTTGGATCAATGAGGACCTATTTACCCCCTCAACCCCATGGTTTTTCGCTTTTGACCAAGCCGCCTAACATCGGGCTCCTCAGGGGGGGACCTCACAGCTGTCTACAACTACCAGAAGGGAGGTTGTAGCCAGGTGGGGGTTGGTCTCTTCTCCCAGGCAACCAGCAATAGAACAAGGGGACACAGTCTCAAGTTGTGCCAGGGGAAGTATAGGCTGGATGTTAGGAGGAAGTTCTTCACAGAGAGAGTGATTGGCATTGGAATGGGCTGCCCAGGGAGGTGGTGTTCAAGCAAAGACTGGATAAGGCACTTAGTGCCATGGTTTAGTTGACTGGCTAGGGCTGGGTGCTAGGTTGGACTGAATGATCTTGAAAGTCTCTTCCAACCTGGTTGATTCTATGAACTCAGTCTCCACTTTGAGTCCTGATTTGCTACAATAAGCACGCTATTTTCAGGAAGCTAGTTTTTATCTGTAGGAGAGCTATTATTCTTAGAAATCTGTTACTTTTCCTCATCTGTACCACTTGGCTCTAAATCCATTGTCTGAAAACATTATACGCCCTGCTCCATTTGCCAAGACGCAGTCAATCGCTTTCAATTCTTTCTTGACTTCCACATTATAAACTCTTACAAAGCTCATAGTGAAACTGTGAATGCCTGGAAATCAATGTCACAGGGTCACAGCACATGTTAAATCTTTCCTACACTGTGTACATCTTCAAATGTTTAGGAGGGACACTGAGATGCTTGAGTGTGTCCAGAGAAGGGCGATGAGGCTGGTGAGAGGCCTTGAGCACAAGCCCTACGAGGAGAGGCTGAGGGAGCTGGGATTGGTTAGCCTGGAGAAGAGGAGGCTCAGGGGTGACCTTATTGCTGTCTACAACTACCTGAAGGGTGGTTGTGGCCAGGAGGAGGTTGCTCTCTTCTCTCAGGTGGCCAGCACCAGAACGAGACACAGCCTCAGGCTGCGCCAGGGGAAATTTAGGCTGGAGGTGAGGAGAAAGTTCTTCACTGAGAGAGTCATTGGACACTGGAATGGGCTGCCCGGGGAGGTGGTGGAGTCGCCGTCCCTGGAGCTGTTCAAGACAGGATTGGACGTGGCACTTGGTGCCATGGTCTGGCCTTGAGCTCTGTGGTAAAGGGTTGGACTTGATGATCTGTGAGGTCTCTTCCAACCCTGATGATACTGTGAAATAGTATTTCATCTAAGGAGCTTCCCTTTCCCTGAACTTGCTAGCAGGGCCATCTTTATTTCTCAGATAAGGGCTTTTTTTATTAGTATAATAGAAAAGTGTCCTGGAGTCCTGGATACCCCAAAATTCCTCTCACACCGTGGTTTGAATGTGAGAGGAAAGGTGCAAAACCCTGTTCCCCCCCTGCCCTGCAGGCGTGAAGGGGGTGCGCAAGGGGCCCGTCCCACGCGAGGGGAGCCTGTGCAGTGCCCGCGCTGGGATCGGGCTGGGGACTGTCTGGGCACTCCACGCCTCGGCAGTGCTCACTCGGCTCTTTGTCAAGGAAAGGTATAAATATTGGGGTGCTTCCTACCTTAGAGTTCTCCCCCATCTGGATAGTTCCTGCAGAGAGTCCCGGGGCGCTGCGAAGGACAAGCTGCTGAGGGACAGGACAGTCCCCGTGTAGGACTGCTCCCACGGTAAGCACCTCTTTTGTGCAGGCTTAATAAGCCCAACGAGCCTCAGCTGCGAAGGACACGCTCCTGAGGGACAGAACAGTCCCCGTGCAGGACTGCTCCCACGGTAAGCACCCCTTTTGTGCAGGCTTAATAGGCCTAACGAGCCTCAGGTGTGCTTTGAAAGAGAGCGAGCTGACAAGCCTCTGCCCGCCCTTTCTCTCCGCCAGCCTGCCTCACCTGTGAGGGGTGAACCTTCTGCCCAGCCTGATTAGCAAGTGCGGAAAGCTGTGTTCATGGCGTAGCCTTCTCCATTTCCCGACTTCTAAAATAGCCAGATTTAGCCATAGCAGCCTTTGTAAGATATTCTCCATTAACTGAGTCTGCTAATTAAACTAAATTAATTCCTGTAATAGTTTTAGGGGCAGGGTTACAGGAAAATAAAGCAATTCTATTTTTATATACATTCCCTGCCTCCACAACAAAAAGAAAGAGGAAATTCCTGGCAACTCTTCTGTCTTTCTAGCTGGTTGAGAAAATGTTATGCAGATGAAGATGCAACTCCACAGAGCCTTTGAACTTTAAGCATCATCTTTACTTGGCTTTGAACTCTCAACAAGGACCATGATCTTTCAAAGCAATGTACTCTGCTTGTGGAAGCTTCAAACAAGGGGGAAAAAGGCATGGTTAGGAAAAGAAAAATCAAAAGATTAAAAAAAAAAAAGCTAGATGCTCCTGGAAGTTAAAAAAAAAAGGCAACAACTGAGTGGTATCTGAAGAAGTGCATTCAGCACTCAAGTGTCTCCCTAATTAATTGTTTAGATGAGTGCTAAAATAAATGCAGCGGCAGCAAAGATAAACAAACCACTTTAGTAATAAAGCCATATATTTGTGCAGACACACAAAAATAAACAGCAGCCTTTAATGAGCACAAGCAATGAGAACGAAGAGCACACTCAGTGTGGGGAATCCACGCTTGGAAAGCTCAAGCTCGAAGATATTTGAGAAGTGTCTTGCGACAACCTCCCATCTGACTCATGCTTGCCCCTTGTACAGCATCTTGGTTTGCACAGCGTAAAAATAAAAAGTGTCCTGATGAAGAATTACAGCTCATGTTTCACCTTGCCTGGGCAGCCTCACAGATGCAAGGAAAACACTTGTGGTAAAAGTGTATTATTCCTGTTCATAGAATCAACCAGGCTGGAAGAGACCTCCAAGATCTAATTTTTTTTTTTGTCTTGATGATTAATGTAAAAAAATCAATAAATGGACATGCAGAACAGCTGTGCCACACATGTGTTTCCAAAATGAGAGAGAAAAGCTAAGATCACTCATACTGTCTCTGTGACTGGAAAATGATCCAATGAAGTATGAATACTGAGGGAAGCAGTTGTCTTGCAAATCTAGGAAAGCAGTTTTAGTAGAATTGTAAGACTGTTAGAGGCAGGAAAATTCAGCTAAGTTCCCCTCCCAGAAACAACAGCATTGTGCTTTCACATCTAAGTCTTCCAAAACTTTATCTGGTTCTATCTGTAGATTTCCTAGAATCAGACTTTCCATGATTTCTTAGTCTCACAAATATTAAAGACACTTTTCACAGTAAACCCTTTCAGCTTTCCTTAATTTTCCATTGCTATTTATTTCTTGACAACCTTTCTAAAGACAGCTACTACTTTCTATAGATGATTCAATAAGCAAAGCAAATCAGTAAAAAGCCCATGTATGATACATATAAATATGTTATTCATTCCAGAAGTCTTTGTAAAATTGATGGTTTCTTTATTGCTGCTATCAACTAGGTGTGACCTGGAAAAGTGATTTAAAAAACCTTTTCACCAGTATTTAATGTCTATTAAGGGAAGAGAATAACACGAGTGTGTTGGATTACCCATAGGACAGATTTCAACTCCTCTAATTAATACCTGTTTGGAGTAGTCCAAACAAGATAGAACCATGATATATGTATAGGTCTATGGCTCTCCAAAGATCAATTCGTGGCATTTAATCAGATTGAGATACAGAATAAATCTCCAGCAGCCTATTTCCAAGTTATGACAAGAGAAATACTTGGCCAGAGAGGTATAGCCTGTATGAAATGATTGGCATCTTATCAAGACAAGAAGAGAAAGAAGCTGGATGATTGGCAACTTAATCAGAAGGAAAAGGAAAATAGAGAAAAGGAACAAAACGAGTGCCTAAATAGCTATGTGTTGGCTCCTGTGGTTGTCAAAAGTAGCCTTGAGCAGATAGTGGCAGGAGGGCTTACACTGAAGCTTGTCTACAAAGGAGACAAAACTATTCAGTGTTCCTTTGCATCAATAGCACATGGATCCTAAATGTATCTGATCACGTTTGGAGTAGCGTGATTCTGTACAGTGTTGTCTGCAGGTCACCATGGCAGCCACAAGAACACATCCAACAACATATCACGGACGCGTTGCTTAACTGTGCTTCGCTACTGAAAAACTCATAGAGGTTTAGCACAAAGTCTCCAGACTTACCTGAAAGCTAAAAAAACTCCACAAAATGAAATAAAGTCCTTGCACAGTATTTTGTCTTCAGGCCCTGCTTGCTGCTTTAATCAGTGTTCATTTCACATGAAGCCCAACCTGAACAATCATAATATTTTGGTAGCAGCATTCTTCCGTTAGTCTTACAGTGTGCCCCTGTCTTCTATTCAAGATGTTATTATTGCTTAAAATACCTAGACTAAGCAAAAGCTACACAAACTTTTCCTGAAGAACTGAGGAATGGTGGGCTAGAGGTTAGATTGTCAAATTGGCTTTGCAGCACTAGTACTTACAAGTACTGCTTGGTCTGTTCACAAAATACCCTGCCCGTGGATGACTTGTATTCATCCACAGAGCACAGTGGGTCAACAGAGAAGCTGAAAAATAATGCCTTAAAAACATAAAATTTCTTTTTCCACTTGAGATGGGGAGGTAGGGGAATAATGGTATGCTTGGAGGGAAATCCTAGTAAGATAGAGACCCATATCTTGTACAATATTTTGGCTCCTGCTAAGCCTTATTAGGGCAAATTTAAATATATTTCCAAGTAATTTGAAATCCTCTATCAGACTGCAGCATTACTCACTGTTGCATTTTATATGCCAGAAAGATAAACCTTAATGTCTAGGAAAATTGTTTCTGGAACTGTATATTGCACATTTTCACTAGAATTCATATCATGAGCTTTGACACAGAGATAACTAAGCGATTACTTGTCAACCTCTTCTCATTTCATCAGTCTTAAAAGATAGGATAAAAAAAGCTTTTCATGTGTAACAACAGCCAACATATTAGTCCTGCAGAGTTATCAAAAATGTGGAACTAAATATCAGACAAGCCCAATTTGAAATGATGAAACACTTCTGAATTCTAAAACAATTAGGCTGATTTACAGCACATGGCCTGATACACTGCAGGTTTGAATCTCTTTTTTACTTTTTAAAAGCCAACACATTTTTTTTAATGCTAGTCATAAATTAGTACAATTGAGATTTATTTGTGGGGGGGTTTGGTTCATTTTTTTCCCCCTGAATATTATTCAAAAGCAACTATTATATGTCCCAGGGATGCTTGTGGAAGATTCATATTTTACCTGGGAAGAAGATGTACAACACAAGTGAGTTACAGACCTAAGAAAGGCAAACCATAACTATAGCTGAAGGACAGCAAAATCTCCTTTTTCTGTGGCTTTTCAGTGATGCTGTGCTACAGATTTACTCAGTTTTCATTCCTAGGTGCATCATTTCTGCTTGTAAATCAAGGACACTGGGGTGCTATGAAGATTAGTCAGGTGAGGCAGTTTTCTCCTCTACTCTGCATGATGGTTGCTTCCAGGAAAAAATATGTGCACTTACTTCTGATTCCACTGAGGTTGAGATTCAAAGCAAAACTGACACCAGCAACGCAACTCTGCTTCATCATGGTACTAAAAACTCACTATCTGTGTTTCAATATCCACCTGATTATTACCTGTGCTCTAAGACAAATAGAATCCTGGAGAAACTCTTCTTTCAATTACCACAAGACAATGCCAGTGATGGCACTGATATTGCTCAAAACTACTCTGAAGAACACTTGGGCTCCTTTTTCACAGAACACTGGCATTTACAAGATAACACATAAAACAAAAAGGTTCAGAGTGTCCACAACATTCTTTTAAGGCTTTAACTTTTGCAACACATGCAATGCTTTTTTAAATGAAAGTTCTGTTTCTCTATACTTAAGGGTATTAATATTTTAGTATGACTGCATCTGTGAATGAAGACATTCAAAAAGCCATTATGTTTTCAACTTAGGTTAATAATAAGGCTATTTTTCCACCCACTCTCTGGCACAGCTGTAATGTTCTTGGCCTCAAGTGGGAGGCAATGTGGAACAAGGATTAGCAAGATAGATGATATAAAACATACAATGCCAGTTCATATGAAATATTACTAGATTGGAAATGACTGTTTACTGTCTCACTGATTACATGACCACTTTTTTTCCATCCAAAGAACACAGAGTATGTGGTGCTCCCCTATGCCAATAAAGCTTAGTGCATAGCACCTGGGTAATGACAAATTAATTCTTGAGCTAAGCCTGGTGCAGGGGTCAGCCAAATTCTTAGGCAGAGTTTATCCCCAGTACTATTTTACATGACAAAAAATGCATCCCTCCCATTCATCAGTGTTAGCACAGAACAGAGATTACACAACAGAAAATTAATAAAATGGGCGGACCAAAAATACAAAAACAAAAAAGTGTTTACAGTACGATAATAAAACATTTAATCTTAGATGAGGAGGGAGTTGGAAACAGCTCCCCGTGGTCAATTTCCAAATAAAATTGGACAAAACATTTAGGAATGCACAAACAGAACAAGTGTGGAATTGGCAGGCAAAAAAGCTGGATGAACTAGCAGGTCTTTTTTCATTTAGGTTAGATTGCCAAACCTGAGACCTTTGCATCCTGGAACATGAGATCTCTTGCCTGATCTTGAGACCCACCTCTCTTCACCAGCACCACAGAGGCACAGGCATGAGCAGTCAAGGACACTGAGCCCTGGCTCCCAGGAAATCTGGGTACCAAGGTACCTTAATTCCAGAAAACCATGTGGGTCCAACTTCTATACCCTGTCTAAACATAAAACTTCTTTTACCACAAAGTCAACACAAGCTGTTTAAATTCCAAGTGCTCAGCAGTTCCCATTACTTGGACTACTGGCCACAGCTGCTGCCAAAGATCAGCTTCAGAGCTGAAAAATGTTTTCTTTAATAATTTTAGTGAGAGAGCATTTCCATGCGAAAGAGAAACAGAAGTGTTTCAAAATGACAAAGTAATTTCCTGTCCTTAAGCAAAGTTCTTCTGAAAAAGCTGTTTGCACAATCCACATACCTCCATTTTCATGTAAAGAGCTTAATGATTCAGTAAAACATACAAACAGACTTATTTCATTACTCTTCCAGCTGCAGATAATCTGTATTCGCTGAGCAATCTATTCCCACCCCCAAATATTTTCACTGAAATTAATCTTAATGTTCACTCCTCCTTCCCCCAGAAGCTAACATCTAGGCACTCTGAAATGCACATTAGCCACTTCAATAAATAAGTTGAGCAATTTTTTGTTTTCTTAACTGCAGCATAGGGCATAAGTGGATGATCTCTTTACATGCCCTGGATGACAGGAAAGACATTAAGTACTAGAATTTTTCCTGTTTGACTAGCCCAGTGAGAGCAAGCCAAGTTTGCTTCTAGTTGTCATTTCCAGAGCATCAGAGTTTCCATAAGCAGTGCCTCATCCAGAGTAAGGTCACCAAAGCCTCAGCCCTGTGCACCCCAGCCTTTTTTTTTTTTTTTTCAGGGCATTGCTCCAACAATGTGAGCAACTACCCAGACTCAGAAAGTCTGCTTCTCTGGCACACTCAGTTTATCAAGTGTAGGAGAAATGTTAGATGAGAAGACAGAAAAAAGGAGAAGTATGCACATTCCCTTCTCCTACTCACTCTCTAATGATCTTTGTGCTATTTTCTTTTAAATCTTACTTAAAATTTCAGCCCATAACAGTAAGATCAGCAAGAACAGCTCACTGCTTCAATGAAGATGCACAAAGCCCTTTTTTGTTGAGGACATGGGTCTAAAGCTCTGGCATCTGGGCTGTACAGCTTTCAGTCCTCTTTGTCTATGCTGTCAGTGTTTCAGGACAAAGACCATTTCACCAATCTGTTTGTGTAGCATATTGTACAATCTGCTCTGTGCATCCACAATACAAACAGCAAATGGTAACAAGAGCATGTGGACGATTTTGGGTCCCTTTGTTATTTGCAGTGCATGGTCCTTGGTCCACAGGGAGCGTGGCTGCATTCCTGACTTGCTGCACACACAGTGTGCCATAGCCACTCTCCATGAAATCTAAGTGCTGTAATATTGTCTATAAAACTATCCCAAAAGGTTGTGTGTCCACCCCACCCCCCTCCTATTTTGAGGGAGTGATTCAAATGTTAAAACCATGACCATACAAATGGAACTGAGACATCAAATTACCTTTGGTAATATCCTCCTTAAATACAAAACAAAGCCATGACACTTAGTGAGAAAGAAGAACAATTTGTGCCAGATGCTACCTAAAGAATATTCAGTCATAAATGCTACATACAAATGTATGGAAAAAAAACTCCATCTTTTAAACAGATGGCTCCCCAAAATCACACTTGACTGCAACAGTAATAATGTTTCTTACCCTTACTAAATATTTGTCCTTTTTTTCATTTTAATATAGCAAGCACTTCTGACATTTGCTGTACAGAACATCACACTCCTGCTCCTTGCAGCACAGATTGCTAGTCTGATGCTTTACAAGCTGATTTCTCTTTTGTGAACTGAGACCTTGAATATTTTCATGGGGGGAAACGCAGATCAACGATTTTTTTTAAAGTGAGCGAAACAATTCTGTGTAATGAACATCAGTTGACATGGGCAATTACTCTTTTTTTTCCCCCCAGAAAATAAACTAACCCACAAAACCAAAGAGGAGACTGTAACTCCTCTGAATGGCATGTGCCTTACTGATTGTACCAGAATGTCAAGTGCATGCATAAACACGGGGTGTGTGTGTGTGTGTGTGAAGTTCAGCAGTGACACATGGATCATTAAAATGTAAGCTATGTAGGAGAATAAACACGTTTGTTATTTGATTTGGCCAACAATAAAGAAAGTTGCTGTAGAAACCATTCCACTGTTTCCCAATTTCCATAAGAGAGGGGTTCAAGACCTTTATTTCCCCTCTCCTTTTCATTTTTGCTGCTGAATGGAGAATAAAAGATTTTTTTTGGGGCTAGATTTCATGTATTCACTTTTTAAAGAATAGCTATGAAAGAAAAATGAAATAATAGCAAACATAAAGGAGATGTATACTTGAATGGCATTTTTGACATTCAAACATATTCTGTAAAAATATCCAATACATCACATTTTCTGCTTAATGATTAAAAACACAAGAGCAATGTAGAAAACTGGTTATCTTGATCACTGGCTTTTAACACGTCTCTGGCTATATCCCTGTGTTTTCATGTGTCTGAGTCTTCCATTTATATGATATGAATATGTTAAGACAGCTTATTTGCATTTCTACTTTTATGTAGGAAGTCACACAAAATACCTTCCTGGATCTTGTTGTGGCATCTCCGAATAATGTGAGAATCCTGCATTGGTAATAGCACTGAAAATACCTCCAGGATCATTCAGTGAAATCCTTCTGCCATCATGATCAGTTACTGTTCTTAGTGGAAGGACTCTAAGCCCTAGAGCAGATCACCCCAACACCCCTCTTATTGTACTTGAGCTCAGGCTGCCCTTCTCCATTGCTGGTGCATCCATTATAGCTGCACTCCAACTAGGAACGACACTTGTGCCAAAATCACACATTCGTTAGACACTTGGAAAATCATCTGTAAGAGGAATGCCCACAAACAGCTTTCTCAAGTAGTCTCTTCAAGTTGCTCTGAGAAACCTGGTCTAGTTGAGGATGCCCCTGCTGACTGTAGAGGGGTTTGGACTAGATAACCAGTTCTGAGCTCCTCAATTCAAGAGAGATGTTAAGGTGCTGGAACATGTCCAGAGAAGGGTGACAAAGCTGGTGAGGGGCCTGGAACACAAACCCTATGAGGAGAGGCTGAGGGAGCTGGGGGTGTTTAGTCTGGAGAAGAGGAGGCTCAGGGGGGGCCTCATTGCTGTCTACAACTACCTGAAGGGAGGTTGTAGCCAGGTGGGGTTGGTCTTTTCTCCCAGACAAACAGCAACAGAAGAAGGGGACACAGTCTCAAGTTGTGCCAGGGGAAGTATAGGCTGGATGTTAGGAGGAAGTTCTTGCCAGAGAGAGTGATTGGCATTGGAATGGGCTGCCCAGGGAGGTGGTGGAGTTGCCATCCCTGGAGGTGTTCAAGAAAAGCCTGGATGAGGCACTTAGTGCCATGGTCTAATTGAGTGGATAGGGCTGGGTGCTAGGTTGGACTGGATGATGTTGGAGGTCTCTTCCAACCTGGTTGATTCTATGATTCTATGACCTTCAGAGGTCCCTTCCAACCCGGACCATACTATGATTCAGCAATTATGCATTGTGTACACAGGCCTATTGGCTTCAGTCTCTTTCTAGCTTCAAGCCTATCCCTGTCAGCAAAACTATGAAGAACATGCTTTGACTTTAATCACTTGCTGAAGTCATCAGGACTGTATGCTTAGTTGAACAGGGGTCTTTATAAGCCAAATATTATTCTTAGTAATAAGGAGACCTGGCAATACACTAGATGGAGCATTTGATAGTAAGTAACATTAATTTAATTAAATTCTCTTACAGCATACACTCTGCAGCTAATGCAGTTTACAGTGAAATTTTCTCCAGCACTCATTTAAATATAATTGCTGCACTTATCTTGTCATGAGGAAATTTCTGAAGGTTACTTGTGCTATGCATGTGTAAACCTACAAGCTACGCTGACCTTTAATTGTGAGGGTTTTTTTTAGCTACTTAAACTGCAGCATCTAAATAAGGATGATAATAATAATTATAATAATAATAATTCCTTACTTTCACACAGCACCTTTAACTCAATATATACCCAAGTGAGAACTAACAAGCAACAAAGCACAGGAAGGCATTGCATGCTAAGAGGTCAGGACTGAGCAGAAAAACTAATGTTGTTAGAAACAGAAAGGCTGGAAGATAACACACTCAGAAACCAGAATTTTGAGTGTTTTTCCTCAATTCTTCCAAAAAACATAAAGGAGTACTCTACAGAGATAATTTCATAGCTACCTTTCAAATATAAACTGGAATTACTAACAGCAGCATCTCACTGTGTCATGAGAAGAGATTCACAATCTATTGACCCAATTGTCTGGTTCAGGCATTTTTCTATAGGCAACCCAGTGCTGCACTGGAAAGTAGCCTACATTGTTTATCAAACTGGAAATGGAGAGGTGTCAGCCAAAAGAAGCTCCCAAAAAAACCCAAGTAAAACTTCAGTGCTCACAACTGTCCACAAGTCTGATGCCTAGAGAGTTTAATGAGATTGAGACAGGTGCAGAGGAAGGACTAGAAACCTGCTGAGCATGATAGAAACAAGCATTTGGGAAAGCCTCACCTGTGCACAGTGGACATTTCAGGCCCTTGTCTATAGTTAAACCCTCTTCTACATCTCTATTGTAGACTCTTTTTCTTGTCTTCTCTTTCAAACAACAATTCCAAGCGCTCTCAAAGACCTGCTCTATTTCCCCCTTTAAAAACAGGGAAGAAACAGTACATTTTGAACTGCTCAGGCAGAGTGCAACCAACCAATCCACACAAAAGTGTCAGGGGCCATGGCAGGTGAGAAATGCCAAACCTAAAGGAGAAAAAACAAATTTTCAGGCCACTCAACCTCTGCCCAGCACTCACCACTGCAGAAGGAAACCCAGCTTCTCAGTTTTTACTTCTCTGTATGTGTAGCTAGGTGGATGCTTGCAAGAGTGAGAAATTTTTGACATGATGTCTATTTGGCCATCAAGGCTTGACAAGGTACTATTTTATTTTCCTTTTTGGAACCAGTAAACAAAAGAGGGAACCAAGGATTTCTCTCTTCCCATTCCCCCCCTCCTGCTCAAACTCAGATGCCTGTCACATTAAGAAACATCAAGTGATTTTGTTCAGCCCTTATGGCACACAATAGCAGACATTCAAGGGAAAACGTGGGACTGTGAAGCATTTTAAACTTCTTAAATAAAATGTGGACTAGAGGAGACTCTCATTCAGAAGTAACATTTTCCCTTCCACAGAGAGTTCCCCCACGCTCCAGTGAAGTGAATTAAAATTGACACTGAGAAAAATCTAATTGAGCCAGAGACAACACAACACTTTTCACTATAGAAACTGAAGCCCCAGCGGAATTACTCGGGTTAATATAGTCCATTTTAAATCTACAATGATTTTTATATCCCATGATCTGCAAATAATAAAAGAAGTCTGTTGTTTAATACTCATTCTTTTAATTAGGAGAGGCATAGGAAAAGCGGGAGCCGATGCCTATGGGTCTGCTCCACACTCCTTTTCTAACTGCAGTCCTCATCAGATCCAATTAATACATGAACAAAGCAATGCAGATCTCACCTGGGCAGTGTTGACATAACAAAATCTTTGTGTCAGCTTGCTGAGGAATTCAAGCATTGGGAATGAAGGGAGCAGATTTGATTTAGGCAACACAACAACAGCAGAGACAGGATATCATTCTCTGCATGATCAAAGTCACTCGAAAATTTTGGGAAAAGTGCCCCCAGACATCTGTATCTCACTTCTTCCAGCTGGTAAAAATTGAGTGATGATATTTGTCTCCCTTTGCAAAACATGGGGAGATCTATGTCTGAAGCAGCAGCGCTGCTCCTTACGGTGCCACATTCATTCTTGCACCTCAAAAGCTTCATTTATATTAATCTACTGCCTAACGTGGTACAGCTTCCCTAAAAATGCAGTTGAAAGCATGACATCTTGAGCTACTAGGACAGTTTAATTACCCTTTGAAATATAAATTTTACAAATTCAGTTAGGCAAATAAAAGATGTGGTGTATTAGAAAACACCTTCCACCTCTTTACAGCTTCCCTTATTCTTTTAAATGAATGCATAACTCATATGTAGTTATTTTAAATTAAAACCACAAGGTAGTAGACATCGAAGTTTTTTCTTCCACAAATAATAATGAATTTATGCACCACTGAGTTTAATTTGCAGAGTGAAAGTTTAACGTCCCACTTAAAACTGCATACTCATGGGCATAGATTAGGCAGTAATTAGGTTCAGTGAAAACGTGAAAAAATCCACTGGAAACATTTAAATTTAATTTATTCACTGGCTTGTCTCAGAGTGTTTTTATAAGCAATTAGAAAGACACAGATTCCTCAAAATGCCTTCTTCCTAGAGATAGATGCACCAGGAGATAGACACCGCATATGCAGCCTTCCACCCATAGCTCACTGGCTTGAGTTAATCTCACACCAGGCTCAGAAGCCACAACCAGACTGGATGCTTAGGGAGTTATTTCCTATTCTTTTCAAATATGCTGATGGTTGCAGTGCACTATGGAACTAATGTCTTAAAAGAACCTGGCATGGCACATCCTTTCCTGGCATTTGTATCACAGAAGACTGACACTGAGGAGGGTGCAGGTTCTACCAGACCCAAAGCATGCCCAATCATAGAATCATAGAATCAACCAGGTTGGAAGAGACCTCCAACATCATCCAGTCCAACCTAGCACCCAGCCCTAGCCAATCAACTAGACCATGGCACCAAGTGCCTAAGCCATTCTTTTCTTCAACACCTCCAGGGATGGTGCCTCCACCATCTCCCTGGGCAGCCCACTCCAATGCCAATCACTCTCTCTGTCAAGAACTTCCTCCTAACATCCAGCCTATACTTCCCCTGGCACAACTTGAGACTGTGTCCCCTTCTTCTGTTGCTGGTTGCCTGGGAGAAGAGACCAACCTCCACCTGGCTACAACCTCCCTTCAGGTAGTTGTAGACAGCAATGAGGTCCCCCCTGAGCCTCCTCTTCTCCAGGCTAAACACCCCCAGCTCCCTCAGTCTCTCCTCACAGGGTTTGTGTTCCAGGCCCTGCACCAGCCTTGTTGCCCTTCTCTGGACATGTTCCAGCACCTCAACATCTCTCTTGAATTGAGAACTGGACACAGTACTAAAGGTGTGGCCTGACCAGTGCTGAGTACATGGGAAGAATAACCTCCAATATTGTCCTCTTACTACTCTTCTCCAGCAGAAAACACAGTGACAAGATCTGATGCAGAGAACATGGAAGCAATGAACTACCAACTAATTTACACTGCAAACACTATGCACCTAATCATTTCTTAACACATTTCAAAATTATAGAACAACAGACACTCTTTCAAAGCTTTCCTGGGGTTTGAATTTCATGTTAAGAATGAGCAAAGCTGATGACATATTTATGCTAAAACATTTTACATGGTCTTTAGGTTTTTATTGGGACCCATCATTCTAACATTTACGTGTCTCTTGCATCACCTCATCAGTGACAGAGCAATGCGTATCGCCTTGGAATCTCCTGCTATTCTTTAAACAGCAAAACTTCTTACACTGTGGGTTTTGATTTCAAGCTTTTATTTATTTGTGTATGTGTGTGCATATGCACTTATGCATGACTTTATTGGGGTGACAGGAGCAGAAGATGAAAGCACTAAAAGGCTGCTCTTGCGGTGGAAATGAAAGACTTGGAAGCTGCAATGCAGCTGAAGTATGTGCTCATAAGGCTACTCCCCCATTACACTTCATTTTTGACATTGCTCAGTTGTCAAATGCTTTCCTCCTTTGAGCTCAGTGCCAAAGCATGTGAAGATTTCAGACAGGTTCTCAAATTCTTTGCAAACTCCCCCCCTATGTTACGAGCAAATGATTCAAACATTAGAACAGAATAGAATTAGAGGCACTACATAATAAGAGAAGGGTTGTGGCTTTTTTTCCTTAAGTCATTGTTCTTTAAGAAAAACATCATTTTTTTATGTGGCAGGCAGATAAATATTGTATATTTATTCATTTAATAGAAAATTGGGAGAGGAAAGAATTTCAGAGCCACAACAACATCATAAAAAGATCGAAACTCATTGATGTGAGCTTTAATATGCAACTGAAGAAATTGAATACCATAAATCTCAAACTGACAGTATCTGGCATTATTACAGAGGTATATATTTTTATAATATGGGCACCAATCTTGAAAATGCTTAAACATGCATGTGATTTTATGTCTGAGTATTATATCCATTGATTAATTTCTGTGTGCAAATGCGTGCATGACTGGAGTAAGATTTTTTCATGCATTACAATTTTTGCCTTTAAGATTACAGATTTGAAAGGAGGGTCAGGGGTGGCCTCGTTGCTGTCTACAACTACTTGAAGGGAGGTTGTAGTCAGGTGGGGTTGGTCTCTTCCAGGCAACCAGCAATAGAACAAGGGGACACAGCCTCAAGTTGTGCCGGGGGAGGTACAGGCTGGATGTTAGGAGGAAGTTCTTGCCAGAGAGAGTGATTTGCCATTGGAATGGGCTGCCCAGGGAGGTGGTGGAGGCACCGTCCCTGGAGGTGTTGAAGAAAAGCCTGGCTGAGGCACTTAGTGCCATGGTCTAGTTGGTTGGACAGGGCTGGGTGCTAGGTTGGGCTGGATGATCTTGGAGGTCTCTTCCAACCTGGGTGATTCTATGTAAGATCACGGTTTAAGACATTATTCAGAGTCAACAACGCAATCCGATTAGCTGCTCTTTTCCATATTATTGACAGTTCAGGCTGTTTTACCTGCCTGCCTGTGTGGTTTTTTTTGCTGATGTAATTGGTGGCACTAGGAAAACACATTGTCCACTTATACTTTAAGAACATTTGTGATGTCTTCATAAAATCATAAAATGGCTTAGGTTGGAAGGGACCTTAGAGATCATCTACTCCAACCCCCCTGCCACGGGCAAGAACACCTCCCAGACAGACTCTGCTGCTCAAGGCCTCATCCAGCCTGGCCTTGAACAAGCCCAGGGAGGAGGCATCCACAGCCTTCTTGGGAAACCTATTCCACAGTCTCACCGCCCTTGTACTGAAGAACTTCTTCTTAAGATCTAGTATAAACTTACTTTCCCTCAGCTTAAAAACATTCCCCCTTGTCCTATTGCTAGGCATCCTTATGAAAAGTCCCTCTCCAGCCTTCCTGTAGGATCCCTTCAGGTATTGCAAGGCAGCTATAAGGTTCCCCCCAGAGTCTTTTCTTCCCTAGGCTGAACAATCCCAGCTCACTCAGCCTATCACAGGATGTTAGGGGTTGGAAGGGACCTCTGGAGATCTTCGGGTCAAATGCCGCTGCCAGAACAGGACCATAATCTAGTGCAGGTCACACAGGAACACATTCAGATGGGTCTTGAAAGTCTTCAGAGAAGGAGACTCCACAACCTCTCTGAGGAACCTGTTTCAGTGCTCTGTGACCCTTACAGTACAGAAATTCTTTCTTATGCTCAGGTGGAACTACCTGTGCTGTAGTTTACACCCACTGCCTCTTGTCCTATAACAGGGCACAAGTGAGCAGAGTCTGTGCCTTCCTTTGTGTCACCCAGCACTCATCTATTTATGCATATTTATTAGATTCCTTCTGAATCTTCTCCTCTCCAGACTAAAAAGCCACAGGTCTTAGCTTTTCCTCTTAAAGCATACTCCTGTCCCTTAATCATCCTTATAGATTTCTGTTGGACTCTCTCCAGTAGATCCCTGTCCCTCTTGAACTGGGGAGCATAGAACTGGATGCAATATACTAGGTGGGGCCTCAATAGGGCAGAGTAGAGGAGGAGGAGGAGAACCTCCCTCGATCTGCTGACCACATTCTTCTTAATGCACTCTAGGATACCATTGGCATTCTTGGCCACAAGGACACATTGCTGTCCTGTGGATAGCTTGTTGTCCACCAGGACACACAGGTCCTTCTCCACGGGGCTGCTCTCTAGCAGAAACCTCCTAACCTGTGTTGGTGCAGTTTATTATCCCTTCCCAGGTGCAGGACTCTGCACTTATCCTTGTTGAATATCATTAGGTTCCTCTGCGCCCAGCTCTTCAGTCTGTCTGAGTCTCCCTGCATGGCTGCACACCCTTCAGGTGTATCAGCCAAGCCTCCCACTCTGGTATCATCAGCAAACTTGCTGAGCAGACATCTGATAAAGATGTTGAACAGGACTGGACTCAGCACTGATCCCTAGGGGACTCCACTAGTTACTGGTTTCCAGCTGGAACTGGCACCGCTGGTCACCACTCTTTGCACTCCATTGTGTAACCAGTTCCCACACCTCCTGAGCTTGCTCACAAGAATGGTATGGTAGACAGTGTCAAAAGTCTTGTTAAGGTCAAGGTAGACTACATCTACTGGTCTCTCTGCATCTACCTATTCAGTTAGGACACCATAGAATGCTATCAGATTAGTCAAGCACAATTTCCTCTTGGTAAATCCATGACAACTACTCCTGATAACCTTCTTCTCTTCCAAGTACCTACAGATGACCTCCAGAATGAGCCACTCCATTGTTTTTCCAGGGATGTAGGTGAGGCTGCTTGGTCTTTAGCTTCCTAGAACCTCTTTCTTGCCCTTTTTGAAGATTGGAGTGACACTGGATTTCCTCCAGTGCTCAGGAACCAATCTGCATATCAGAGATATCCCAGTCCTTAGATCATAATTTTGTCCCTCTAGACTCACTCCAACAGCTTTGTGACCTTCCCATGATCAAGATGCTAGAACTAGATGCAGTATTCAAGGAGAGGTCTCACAAGAGCAGTGCAAAGGAGAAGAACCACTTCCCTTGACTTGCTGACCACACTCCTCTTGATAGGCAATTGCTGAAGAGTGTGCTGAAGAAGTCAGTATTATAGGAATGAATTCCCTGCCTTTTTTAACTGTTGTGCAAAATGGTCTTTTACAGAATTGTGATGACAAAAACCACACTATTGTTTAAGCTCCCTAATTCTCCATCATTAGCCTCCAATTAGCTTTAAATATTATTTAAACCACAAATCACCACAAAGCCAAACACAGACAGATATCTTTCCTTTTTGAGTTGTTGTTTTTTTTCCTGAACTGTCTGGAACATGAAACCCACATTTGCACCTGTATTCTTAGAGTCATTGAAGGCACTTGGAAAGCACTTGGATTTATTTCATGCCTGAACTGAAGTTCAAACACCCCTTTACATAACTTACCTTTTCCCCAAGTGTTTATCAGACATGAACATTAGAGATCAGTTAAGAAAACCACAACTGGAATATGAAAGTCCTACTCTTCTAATGGCTGGTCTGCATATGGGTTTTCTATCAATGTAACTAAAGGAACTTATGCCAGGGATGTTTATTCACTCTTTCAGCATAGATGTAATTAGTAATGTGCTTACACAGTTTTAGCTTAATTTGAAAATTCATATACAGTACTAAATCATAGTTAAGCTGCTACAAAACTGCGACAAATGAGCCCCAAAGTGATATACTTTAATCCCTTAGAAATGTGTTATTTTTATTAATTTCTTGCAGCAACACCTAGAGTCCTTATTTCTAGACATAGCCTCCACAGTGATTAATACTGTAAAAACATGGAGTGAAATGATGCCTATAAAGAAAGTTTAACTCTGCTACAGCTCTAGTCATTCATATGCTGTCATGAAGTGAGTTGAATCTGCTGCTGCTATTCATACCATGCTGCACTTATGCCAGCTTCAAAATCAAAGTGCTAACTGGAGTAAAGTATTTTGGGGGCTTGAAGTTCAGATTGCAACAAGAAAGCCTTCCTGTGTCAGTTGCTGCTTCTGGGTTGTGGGGCGTAGTCTCTTCTTCTGCAGGCAAAAATCATAGAATCATAGAATCAACCAGGTCGGAAGAGACCTTGAAGATCATCCAGTCCAACCTAGCACCCAGCCCTATCCACTCAACTAGACCATGGCACTAAGTGCCTCAGCCAGTCTTTTCTTGAACATCTCCAGGGATGGTGCCTCCACCACCTGCCTGGGCAGCCCATTCCTATGGCAAATCACTCTCTCTGGGAAGAACTTCCTCCTAACATCCAGCCCGTATTAAACTCTTATCTCTGGATCTCAGCCCTGAGTTTTCACATGTTACTGCTTCCCTTACTTATGTGTTGGGGGATCAGGCAGGTTAGCCCTAGCACTAAACTGTTGCAATAGGAACTTCAGAAAAGAGGCTGAGGAAGGTTTTATATAATCTCATTCTTCATGTACTAAACCTGAAACCCACAACCTAATTGCTCCAGCATCCTCCTCTCTTCCTGTTTTGCAATCACAAACCTCTACTCCTGTTATAGTATCTTCGCAAATACTTTCCACTGGTTCTGCATCATCTGGTTGGGTTTGATGTGATACTCTTTTGGTATGCAAGAGCCTGACTTTCTTGCCATAGTTAATAATGGGAATATACAGTGAAACTGATTTATGTGGGCAACAGGTTTGCATTCAAGTATGCAATGAGATGTCCTCATCTGCTCCCTCTCTTCAACGAAATGCAAAAATATCAGGGGTCACCAGAAATCTCAGCCAGTCTTCATGCTGGACAGAGATGAGCCACTGTCAGCTGTCGTTCCCATCCCCCTCTGCCATAGCCTTGGCACCTTGTGCTGTGGTGAAACTGTTCTGGGCCAGGGGAAAGAGTCCTGTCATACCCTGACATGCTATATCAAAAAAACTAATCGAAGGAAGCAAGAGAAAAGTTTCTACAGGAACTTTTCTTACTGCTACTTCTGGAAGACTGTTCTCTGCTCTTCAAGTGGAAGAAGAAAGTTTGCCTTAAGAAGTAGTATTTTTCTTTCCTGCTGGCCTGCTGTTTCTCAATCTTAAGCCTATGCTGTGCAGTCCCTGGGCTTAACATTAATTGAAAGAGCTTATCTATTCCTGCCTTCAGTACGCACTTCAACATACTGCAGAAACTTCAATTGTATAGTGCTGCAACTTCTTCATTCCAAACCAAGGTACAGTCCTGTGTTCTTCCTCAGATTTTCCCCTTTTAGCTTTCTTATAAGTCAATGCTTGAAGTCTTTTACAAGTTAGCGTTCTTTGACCTTTTACCATGGCTTAACCCTTCCTGACTTCATACAAAATCATGCTGCTCTTCTCTGGACCTCTGCCCTTTTCTATAGAACAGTACTAAATGCTGATAACTGTAGTTTAAACACGATTGAAAAAACATCCCTCGCTAAGTGGCACAGTATTTCCTTGAAAGCTACATTCAATGCTTCTATTTATATAGCTCCACATTGTCTGTGCCTTTTTGATGGCATGGACACAAAACATCACACCAGTCTTTTTATGACATGCACACTCCTCAATTCCTCTCCTGCTTTGGAATATTTGAAAAGCCTACTTGTGCAACATATGTGCTCGCTCAAAACTCAGATTTACTCCTCTTGCTCACGGTTCCTTTTACCCGGCTGAATGTCTCTGCATTGGATTGTTTTCTCCAAGTTATCAGGTGGCTTCACCCCAGTTCAGTCCCCTTCTGCGTGATCCAAAAAGTTGTATAACAAGTTGGTGGTTCATTCTGTCAAAGCCATTTACATAGAGAGTGAAAAAGTATTGATCTCCAATAACAGTCGCTGTTGCTCTCCAGTCATCATCCCCTCTCTTCCCCTGGCCCCTAACCTTTCCCCATTCTAATCTGCCCTCGATCATCTAACCAGCTCCTTTCTCCATTTGAAAATGGGCCCTTCTCTGCTTCACCAGCAACTGTATGTATTAGTCTCCTGTGTGAGACTGCGTGAAATGCCCCTTGGGAAATCCAGCTTGATTATATACACAATTTCACACCTGTCCACTGTAGGAGAAACCTCCTGAAAAATTCCAGCAGATTTGTTGAATAAGAATTACCTTTCATAAAAATCAGCTCACAACTATAATATATTTTATAGTGCTACTTATAATCCTTATAAAACATATGGAATTGAAGTTTGTTAAGTTTTAAACATCCCAAAGTCAGAAAGGGGAAGTTAATAACAACTTCATTTCATCATTATTTGCTCTCTCTCCCCATTGCACTTGTACCTTATGGCAACATTTGACTTTTGCCAGCCTTTGTGGTATGAAACTTTGTACAGTGCACAAGGCACCTTTTCGTTCAGTGCATGAAAGACTTCAAGTGTGTGATTGTAACAGACGATCTCTCAGTCAAGATCACTAAAATTTAGCCTAAACCACACATTTATAATGACTAAAGTTCTAAGCCCTGCAGTTTTAACAGAATATATGGTCATGATGCAATTAAAAAAGCTAAACAATATCTGTGTGGACCTGGGAGAGCATCCAAAATGCAAAGTAAGTCAAAATGTATAAATGTATAAAGAAACCCTGACTTCTGGAGCACTGGCTGAAAGAGTACCTAAGATAGCTTAGCATACCACAAAGCATTGAAACTGCAATCAACTTAGCTGTGACACAAGAGCAGACAAAGAACAGTTGGTGTTTGCTGCCGATTAGAAGAGTCAGGATGGATTTGAGTGACAAGCAGAGCACCGCAGCTCTGCTCTTATGCAGGACTGTCTAAGTTCCATTTATCCTCTGACCACACAGGAAATGGAACATGTAGAGCAGGGACCTGCTGAAGTTCAGGAACCATTCTCCTTGCCTGCACCCTCTTGCCTCTCTGAAGGGCTAAACTGTGGCCGAAACGGTCCCCCGACAAGCCACATAACCTTTGTCTCCTGTGTGTCTTGCCCATCCAGTCTCTCCGGTATGCAGCAGATGAATGCCTCATTATCAGATCGCTCTGCTTGCTTCCCGGTAGACCTAAATTACCATGTTAAATAGGATAATAATAAACACTGGCCTTTAACTACAGCACATCCTTGTTCACTCAGCAGCCTCATTCGAATCTGATAAAGGGTCTGTGAAAGGCCACAAGGAAACATGGCGTTAGTTGTTACACGGGTGCCTCACCTCTGCTCCCCACAGTGTGATTCTGATGGTAGAAGAAGCAGGCTAAGGTTTACAAAGCTGATGAAGGAGTCCTTGATCCCTGTGAGAACTAGCACGTTTTGAAACAGGAGAAAGGTATCAAACAAACATCCTGGATCTGCCCCAAGATTCTTCTGCTGCATTTCAAAAAGCAAAAGTAGCCCTGTGCCATCTGCTTACTTCAGCACTCAAGATTCCAGGACAAAAGCAACCAAGGAAACCTTTCCATGTTAGGAGAACAGTGGGAAAGAAGAGAGATTCTTCATGGCAGAGTATGCTGTCTTCTCATATAGCTCACTGTATTTGAGCTATTATAGCAGCCCTCTTAAGCAACTACTCTGAAAAAAGTCATCTACGCACCCATAATAAATTATAGACTGGAAGCAAGCTGGATTGTGAACTGAGCAGGCTGTTCTGCCTAGACTTTGGATGCCCTTAGTCCCTAGAAGCTGCAAGTGCAGTTTATTTCAGTGTTACAGGATTTCCTGTCTTTTTTCCCCCCATTTTGTTTACCTTATCAGGCTTTCTCTTGTTTCAGAAAGAAGAAAAAGCCTTACAAACCAACAAAGGATTAACACAAAGTCATATTACTTTGCTGAGCCATTTCACAGATCCAAAGAGAAGTGCAAACTCTGGAAAGCATGAGGAGTTTCCTACCAACAGAGAATATTCCAACCATCGCCCATCCAAGCTTCTACATTTGCACTAGCAGTAATATTTGGAGAAGTAAAACAGAATATCTATAGCAGCAATATATCTGTGGAAGTAAGATGATGCCGTTCCTCTAGTTTTCCAAAGTGAGTAAAACTTGGCCTTCTACCTGTCTCCTTCCTCCTCTTCCTCCAGCTTCAGTTTTGCAGAGCTGGCAAGCAGTGCAAAAAGGAGGACAGACACGAACTAGGCCGCCTGTCGTTGGAGGGTATGAAAGGCACTCTTAATGACAGCAGGAGAGAAGGAAGCAGCCTATGGTTATTTTTGACAGAATCAGGAGAGACTCAGTTTGCAGCTTCATAAACAGTTCATCAGAGAAAAAATCTGTCCAAATTGGAGAAGCCCCTTTGGCCAAGCTAACAGAAATACACAACCTCTGTCTGGTAAGAGAGAAAGTCTTTTGAAAATCCAAATGCCTGTCTTCAAAGAAAAAAAAAACAAGTCACCACCCTCCCATGTGGTTTAGTAACACTAACTTGATGTTTGTCATTGCAGTTTATAGCTTGCAGAATATTAAAAGGACATTTCTGGGGGATATCATCTTGTGAATGTTTTGTAAGAACACACAGCCACGATCATGCAATGAAATGTGAACTGAACTTTTTCCAGTGTCGCCTGACCATAAGGTCCCCTTGCTACACTGTTCCACAAAACTATGAGTGATGCAGAGAAGAGGCAGCAGACAGGAAAATGTCTGGCTTTACCCCAATCCACCCAGCTCCAATACAATAAAAATGGTTGTTTTGTGTGGGAGAGAGCACAGAGACAGCACAGAATTCAACCACACCTCTGGACAAAAAGTCAAACTCAGCTTCATTATTAAATGCCAATTAGATAGCACAAATATTTCTCATGCATTGTGATGACAACGAGACTATGTGACATTTTTCAGGGCAATTTGTTTGTTTGTCTGTTTCTGATATTGGTGAGAATCTCTCACTCATCTTGAATACAGTATTCAGTTTTGGGATCCCCAGTTTAAGAGGGACAGAGATCTGCTGGAGAGGGTTCAATGGAGGGCTACAAGGATGACTAGCAGATTGGAGGACATGGCTTATAAGGAGAGGCTGAGAGACGTGGGGCTTTTTAGTCTGGAGAAGAGAAGAATTAGAGGGATTTGATAAATGTTTATAAGTATCTGAAGGTTGGCCAGGAGGAGGGGGACAGGCTCTGCTCACTCGCTCTCTGGGATAGGACAAGGAGCAATGGGTGTAAGTTGCAGCAAAAGAGGCTCCACCTCAACACAAGGGGGAACTTCTTTACTGTAAGGGTCACAGAGCACTGGAACAGGCTCCCCAGAGAGGTCGTGTTGTCTTCTTCTCTGGAGACTTTCAAGGCCTGTCTGGATGTGTTCCTCTGCGATCTGTGTTAGATAGTATCGTCCTGCTCTGGCAGAGGGGTTGGACTCGATGATCCCTTCCAACCCCTAATATCCTGTGACCCTATGATCCTTTGTGCTACTGGATTAAGGAAATAAAGACCATTCCTAGCCAAAAGATACCCACAAGACACTCAAGAGGTTTCTGTATCTGCAGCCTTGCTGGCAGACTAGCCAGGAGGAAGGGTAGAGCTAACATGGAGATATTCTTCTCCAAAGCTTCCAAAGGAAAAGCTGACCATCAAGAGGAGCTTGCTGCTGTTTCAGGGAAATACAAGTCTGAAGGTTATTCTGTCTTTCTTGAGGATTAATTTAATCTATTCATTAAAACATACAATGCCTGAAGTGGTATAAAGGTATAATTTCTTCATGGCTCAAAAGAGTCCAAGAAAAAAAAAACAAACCCAAATCCAAATACCAACCACCTTTCAGAAGAACAGTGCCAAGAGGGGGACTACAAGGGTTCATAATTAGTCAACAAGGATTTGCATGACCTGTGCTTAAGCTTCATGCCTTCCAGCAGCCTGACAGACAGGTACAGTATAATGGAAAACACTACAGAAATGGGAATCAATGGCTTTCTTCTGTCTAACCACAGTATCATTCTCACTTCATTTACTGCTTAGTGGGAAGGCATTTCTGTGGCCTGGGGATCAGCTCTTTCTAAACGGACGAGTCTCAAAGTTCAGCATTTGAGTGGTTTAAACTAAGTAGGAGTTTGCTCATCCATAGCAGCCTGGACTGCAGAAAATCCAGTTGCTTGACCTCTTAATGCTGTCTTCTATCCTGCATTACAAGAAAAAGAAACCTGGTGAGGGCTCTGTGCTAACATGGCAGGGGGCTACGTGCTACAATACTCCAATCCTGTGAATGAAAGGAGTTGGAAGCAGAACCACACTGAAGCATTCCAACCGAATTACCTTTTGCTTCTGAAGGCAAAAAGTATAAGGCTTTGCATAGCAGCAAAGCATGGTGAGATGAACCCCCTTCTTGCTGCTGGTATCACACCAGTGCACCTAGTCTTTTACCCAGAAGCGACAGATACATGCAATCCAAAATGAACTAGGACCACTCAGTGCACAAAACTGCTTAAATCACAGCAACAAAGAAGAGGCCCCTGAGATGATCCTCTGTCCCATACCCAGAGCAAGGAGGACATGCTGAGCCTTGTCAGTGCTTTGCACAAAAACACAAGAGCACCCAAAGTTGTGCTGTGTGCCTCACATGACGGCAGTCACCTCTCAGTGAACTGAAATCTCAAGTGAGTGTTGTTTTGCTCTGTTAGTTAGCTGCTAGCCCATAAAATAATCCATAGCACGTGTGCTTTAAAGGTTCTTAGAAGCAATGGCAGGGCTGCAGTAAGAATGACTAACTATATAGTAACCTTACAGCCAGGCACAAAGGCATACCTAGTTATGCCTCCAAGCTGCACTAATTATTTATAATGCTAGCAACATTTTCATGGACCAAACCTGAAGAGTAAATGGAAGTATACAGCTGCTGAGGAAGAAAAATGCACTCTGTGAAACAAAGTCTTCTCTTTCAGTCTACAGGTAAGCATGTGTTTTACTTACATAGCTATAATACATAAATAATAATCTCTCACATGCCTCAATCTGCATAGATGTACAGTGAAAGAAAGCAATATAATTAAGGATACTTTACATGTATCTAGAAAAAAAATGTATGAAGGAAAAATGAAACCTTTCTTTCAGAAAAAAATGCCCCCCCAAAAAATCAATCCTATAACATGAGAGCAGAAAACAAATCAGATTTTTGGAGAAAGGGCAGGGTGACTCTGTTTTGTAAGTTTTATTGCCTCTGGAGCAATGACGTAGGAAGAGCCCACTGCCATCATTTCTCCTCTTTTCTATACTTAAAACCATTCCCACCTGGGGTGCAAAGTAAGGAAACAAAAGGCAGTAATAGAAAACTGTACTTTTCACAAGTTAATCCTGGGAAAGTGACCACTCAGGTTTCCACATTACTTGGCAATAATAATTTAAACAGGAACGGCAATCTTTTGTTATTTTTGCACAGTTGGAAACCATGTTTCCAGATAATAGACATTTAAACTGCAGTTTAAGAAGAGGAGGAAGACTGTAATCAATAGGTATTCAGCAGTCCTCTCCTCTTAGGACTGCTGCATAGCTCAACACAGTACACTTCAAAACAGACAGCCTAGATGCAAACATCTCTGGCAATCCTGAAGGCAGGCGAGAGCATCAGAAAAAAACAAACTGAAAGCAAAGAGAACACAACTACTGTACCTTTACTTTGGGGAGGGTTCTGACTTCTGTCTCGGAGAACATTAATCTGGTAGACAGCTCCATAAGGCTCAAAAAGTTCTTTTAACTCTTTTTCCGACCATGAACGGGGAATCTGTCCAACAAACATCTTAATGGCATCTGGGTCTGGTTGGTCTGAATGATCCAAAGCTCCATTCATCTTGTTAGCTGTGCCGTTACTAGAAAGTGGAAAAGGAGATTAAAAAGAGAAGGCAAGTTAGGAGACGATGCAGTTTTCATGTGCACTAGATGCAGAAGATGAAGTCAGTTGGCACAAAGTAGAACAAAAAGTCACTATTTAATGAATAGCATAAGTATTACAAACAAAAAACCCAATGCGATTACATTTTTCATTGAGTCTGGTTTTCTCTGCAGGCTGCTGCTTAATATCATTATATAAGAAGAGAGCAGCACAACTCAAAGCAGGATTTTTGCATTTTGGAGCAGAGGACAGTTGCAAATAAGTGCAGATTTCTCTCCATGGCTGTTGTAAACAGAACTGCAGTGAATTCTCAGTAAACTGTCTACTGGCAGAAATAAGGCAGTGCGTGTGTGAGTGTGTTTTGTAATAAAGTCACATGAAAGGAATATGAAACACTTGGCAATCTGTCAGATGACTAATGAAAGATGCCAGCGATGAATTTGCAGATTCTGTGAAGCATCCATGTGTGCATCAAATTAGTACAATATTGCCTAGAATGGAAAACACTCCAGCTATGTGGCTGTTTGCTGCCGATTAGTTGCCTACGCTCTTTGAAAAGGAAAAGCAGTCTGGAGAAGCTCCAGTTTAAAGCACATTGTTTATTGCACCCTGGTATTGGGGGAAAAAAAAAAAGGAAGAGGGAAAAAAAAAAAGGCAAAATTCAAAATGAGAAGGAAAAGGCTAAATTGCCTGTTTGCTTGCAAAAATGAAAATGCTCCTTTGAAAAGTTTTTCTCCCTGCAAAAAGACATTAAACTTTTTGATTTTTTCCCCCACACACTGCAAATTATTACCTCTCTGATCTACAAATGTACATCTAAGATTAAAACAGCCAGGAGAAAAAAAAACACAAACAAAAACCTTAGTGAAAAAAAAAAGAAGCTATTCTGTGAGACAAATGATATATTACAGTTTAGGAAGTACTGAACTCATAATGAAAACAGGTAATTTTAAATACCAAAGAAAATAACCCAAAACCCCAAACCAAACAAAACCCTGCCTCACATTCTTATTGATAGTTAAGGACAAAAAGTCCAACTGATTACTTGCTAGAGATTCTCTACCTGATGATAATTTCTGGATACTTCAGTTCCAAGAAAAAACCAGTAATGAGCTGTGACATTTAGAGCATTGCCCCTATCTTTCTGCAGCGGAAGGAGGGAAAGTCGCCTGTGTTCAGCAACGTTGAAAGCTGATCACTGCAGAATTCAGGTATTTCAGAGCTACCTGCCAGTTTCAACAAAGGTTGGCTTTAATTACAGTTTCTCCATTTGATGATTATTCAGGAGAGAATGCCCATAGGAGGACTTGGAAGAGCTCAAAACATGCACAACCAGACAAAATTCATATTTTGGAAGTGGAAAAAAAAAAATCATCTAAGAATAGCAAGGAAAAAAACCCCAACCCTGTGTAATTCCCCTGTCTCACAGCTATAACCTGTGCAAAGTCAAATTATTTGGTTTCATGTGTTTCATCTCCTTGAAAGCATAATTCACCTGAACACATTAATATGTCCATATTAACTTTAGCACTTTCCCTGTTTACAGCAGGAAGGAGAAAGTTATATGAAAGGTACATTTTAAATCAACGACAAGAAGTTTGATGGTTCTTTGTGAAGTCTCTTTGACAAGGATCACCAGACAACAGGATTTATCACATTAGACAAATCTCCTGTTGATTCTGGTGGGAGTTTTGTCTGATGAAGAGACTGAAAGATTTGGTCCAACCTTTTATATCACATTCCATGCACAAATTGTCTTATATGTGCTCTTTATTTTGAAGATGCTGTTCAGGTCACAAGCACACCTGGAGAAATCACAATTTCTCCAGGCCTTTAGAATCGACATTTTCCATATATATATATGTACCACTTAAACCAAAGTAAAGAACCAATCCCCAAGAATCTCAATAAAACCAGAAATGCCTTGATTGACTCAGGTTAAAATAACTAACTTACACATTATTTTGGATCTGCAAAGAGAAGAAAATGTAAAGGTTTAGCTGTGTAGCCCCCATCTTTGCCCTGAACTCAGACAACTATTTCCTTTCATAAACTGACTTCACTTTTTGCTTCATTTATTTTCTACATTATTTACATTAAAAAAATGAATTGAGTTAATTTTTAAATTATGCCATTCACCTCTTCTCTGTTGGATCCCTTCTCTAAGAAACCCATAAATGATTATTCCTTTAGCTCAAAATTACAGCAAATGCAATATTTAATAAGGAATAATGAGGTTATTTGTTTGCTTTTTCCTTTACCCAAACCTCCTTTAGCACCAAAAAGCAGAAGAATTTCCATGGATAACAAGCCAATTTCAAGGAAATGACAAAACCAAACACTTGTACTTGTTTTCTCAGGTTAATGACATCACTAGCATCAAGTTCCTGCTCTGAGCTAAAAGCTTAGGCATAGGCCATGATCTCTTCTTATTTCACATAATGTTTAAGCCCTTTCTCTATTCGGTGGAGCTGAAGTTGAATTATGTTGATACTGTTCCTGAAATGCTTTATGGGAAGAAGATGGCTAAAGGCTCTGACTCCAGGCACAGGCTACTGTAACACTGAGTGGCAAAGCTCTGGGGGACAGGTTTTGTGACTCACTGCCTGAATTAATTGGGTAGGTCATTAAATCTTCTTCAGACTACATTCCACCATCCACTGACTGCTATGCCAATCCACCGATTCCTGCAGATTTAGGAATAAAAAAACCAGGTGCAATTTAGACTGTTCTTTATAATCCTTTTCTGCCACAAGGTAGAGGTTTCACTGAGCTGCCAACATTTTGGGGGTTGATAGGCAAGTTCAGCCTGCAGAGAGAGCACTGGCTGGGCTCCTCTTTAAACTGTATTTCCTTTGATGTCATTGCAAACTCCCAAGCACCCTGGAGGCATCCCACTCTCAATGTCAGGGTTTTGAGGAACACATGAGGACTTTTGTAGCAATGGCATTTGCAGTAGCATCCTCATCCAGCTTCAGCCATGGCCATCAGACTATAGTTAGTGCAGAGAAACTGAACAAAGGAATAAAACAATAGGGAGATAACAATTTTTATAGATTCTATGACTCTAATACCTGCAGTGTGCTTGAAGGTTCCATTGTGGAATGCAACCACACAGCACACTTGTCTGACAGTTCAGTTGTCACAAAGTTTATTGGGTCAATAGGAAATCCAGCCAAATATTCTTGATCCCTTGCAAATAATCTCTGCTAAAGATTAATTCCCTTATCTTCTCTCAACCTTCATCTTCACCCAAGGGACATTACTGCTCTGCACTGAGACCTCGGGTGCCAACACCTGCAGGGCTTTGTTTTGCTACTTCTCTTTGCCAACGTAAGGGCTCTCAGAAAAAGTGGCTCCTTCCCTCCCCCATTTTCACCTTCTGCTGTACCCAAGAAATAACCAGGCAAAAGAGAAAGCATGTGTGAAACTTTCCAAGAGGAAAGTTTGTAAAAGCTGAGGACTGTTTCTTGAAAGCATGAGCATCCAGAGATAGCTGTGTCTAGGGGACACTAATGAGAACGGGATCCCTTGACAATTACTGTCAGTACCCAAATGATGACATACATTCAAAAAAAAATTAGATTATGTAGCTTTCTCTCTCTACACTGCAGCAATCCTTCCCTCCGTGGCCAATTTAGCCCATTGGACTCAAGGCTGACCCAGCACATCATCTTCACTGACAAGGTGTCATCTGTATTGTAGAGAGCAGCCCGAGGGCAGAGATTAAGCTACTGAGTCTCTGGCTGCTTGTGGTTGCAGCCAGAGCATCCTCTCTCTCTCAATTTGTGCCAATTTTCCTTCTAATAACCTAACTACCATTCCATCATTTCAGCAAGTTGACAGGGCCACTCTTTGAGGAGCTAGAGACTGTTTTAATATCAATGCTGCTTAAGCAAGAACACCAGAAAAACCTACTGGATGTCTTCTCTGTCTCTCCATTCATAGACATAGTTACAGCAAGACGGTTAAAAAGCAAACTGACCACTAAGGAGGGACTTCAGAAAGTATGTCTGGATCATAAGGGACTCTCTTAAATTCATCACTGTTAAGAGCTTTGCCATTAAGCTATGTTCATTTCCATTAATGAACTAGGTGCCAAGCCAGGTACTGAAAATCAGCTCTTAAATGGGGACCAAATGACTTTACAGGAGACCCACTTTTTAAAATCTGTTTTTAACTCCCCCCAGAACCCTTCTCACTCTTCTGTTTTGGTTACTTCATGCCTCAGCCTTCACTTTATTTTAGTGCTTTTACCATTTTGATGGAAATTTGCCTTTTCCATATTACATGGTATAATACATCTCTAGGAGAACACTGAGTTCCCTCTAAGAGAGGGAAACATAACGAGAAGAGCATGATAAGAAATGGGTTCCAAGTGTAAAGACTACTAAATCCACCCCAGTGCAGAGGCATTTGCTGGTATCAGAGTTTCACAGTAATATATTTACATCTGAGCTAGGGACTCACTGCCAGGACAAAAGGGACAGCACCCACCAGAACGACTCCAACTGCTGTCGAGAGAGACAAACAAGCATCACCTTACAGTACTTGAAAGATTGTAACTGCTAGTTTATGAGCAAATTCTATCTGGAAGGACCCAAAAGGGCTTTATAAACTCATTGTTTAGAGAGGAATGACTTCATCGTAAGGTGACAGACGGCAGCTGTTTAATGACATGGAGCATTATCGCACAACAATTTCAGCCAGGAAGGGCAGAACAATACCATACCCAATTGAAAACTGCAGGGGGTTGCAATTTATAGGCACAGATTGTAATTACCTAAACTGGATTTTGGCCAGAAAAAAAAAAAAAAACAAACAAAAAAGGGTCAGAACCTCTGACAAATGAAAAACCCCAAAATCCAGACCAAACCAAACCAAAGTGCGAAGCTGTTCCATATCTTTAAGCCACAAATAAATCCAGGATCTGTGTGGTGTGGTCTATCAGCACTTTCATGGCACAGTTGCTCAGAAGCAGCTCAAAGGCAAGAAGATGTTTCAAAACTCATTAACTGCTCTCACTGTAGCCTCTTGTACGATTTTTGACAGAACTATTAAATGTTAATAATATTAATAATTATTATTAAGTAACACACAATCATAACAGCAATTGCTAAATGAACCTGACATCATGCTCAATGAATAAAGTAGCACATGGCTGGGTGTTGGGTCCTGTGCATGCAATAAAATCTACAAAATCATTTTTTCAAGGCTTCTCTGCACCCATCAGTGAGGCTGACGACCGAGGAGTTACAAGACTTGCAAAGCTGCCATTCTGCTACACTTGAAGGACAACTGCAATTGCAGGAGGGATACTGAAACTCAGAGCTCACAAAACATCCTCCCTTACTCCATCTTAGAGACCCATGAAGCCTTTAACAAAGAGCTGAACAATTCTTCAGCCATCCAGCAGAGAGCAACCGCACTTGCACTCACACATACACATGAACTACAAAAAAATTCTGATGGCTTTTAATACCTGACATCCAAGGCTCAGATTTTATTCTTCTCAGTAGCTAATAATACTCAAGTGCTTGTGTAAGCACTGAATGGTAAATGCAAGGATTTTTTTCTTGCGTTGCCTCCACGTTGGCAGAAATTACCTGTAAAAGCATAATGTTTCTTAAGACAATGGAGTTCTTATTACTGCCCTGATAATTTAAAACTCACAGTAATTTTTCTGCTGAAATCAGTGATTACCTGCAGCCCAGCTTTGCTAACTCCCTGTATATTACATCATGCACTCCATTGTTACTATAGAGAACACTTCTTTTCTGACTAATTCTAGATTTAGTACATGTGAGTGCTTTAATGCCTTAAATGCAGATTTTAAGGAAGGCAAGCAGGTAGCATTCTGTCACAGAGGACAAATTACTTGAAAATCTAGGGTAAAAAAAACCCAACCTTTTCCTACTATATGATCTCCAGAGGTCCCTTCCAAACCTATCATTCTGTTATTCTGTGAAAATTGTTTTGATGGAGAACAAATTTGAGTGAAGGAGCAGCAGAGAGAAGCTGCCTTTCAAGCAGGTAGGTCAGACTGCATGATACCAATGGCAGTATGAACTGGGGAAACTAATGAACAAAGTACATACTCATGAAACATAAGAAGTGAGCTGAACCCACCTGAGATAAATATTTCTACAGGTATAGATGCAGATTCTGCATTAATATCATAGAAAGAAATAAAGGACACAAAAGCAAATCATAACAAGAGCTATAGTAAAGTGTAATAACCTTTTCAGCTTCTAAATTAGCCCTGAAAGTTCTTCTCACCAAAGCTAATGGGAGAAGGTTCTTCCCCACATGGCCTCATTAAAAAATATTCACCTCTGAAGGGTGGTGGTTCTCCAGGTGCTCAGCCTCTGTATTGCTACACCACTTCCATTACAAAGCAGTTTGATTTCAGCCTAGGGTTTTAATCTCTTGTGTGCACATTCAAAACGACAAAATTATGTCATCTTATTATCCTGCTTTTGGTAATATTTCCTGCAACTGTAAAGCTAAGCAACAGTAACTTTGCAAATGTTCTTTTTTCTTTCTGTACATCTGCTACATCACACCTTCAAGATTACACTCACATGCATCTCCAAAAAAAGACAAAACAAACCAACCAAGAGATGCCCAATGCATCTCGAGACTATCTCAACTCTTACTGCTGGGGTATGGATCTATTTTTAATCAAGCACATTATCTTTTAGAACATGCAGCAGTGCTTAATGATGTGCATGTGCTGTATACAGACACAAGTAGAGTAACTCATACAAGTTAGAATCTATGTAAACAAGAGAATGAAAAAGCACAGAAGTGAAGGCAAATAGGGGGAGGAAGAGGTTAAGAGGTTTGGTTTAAGTACTCTAGCTGGGAAACCAATTAAAGATGACTGTTAGTTCATCCAATAGTGGAAGTAAACAATTAAACACACCATCTGCACAGGTCTGAGCTGGATAGTGTTCTTTTGTTGATGCTGATAAAATTCATGACAGTATTTCCAGTAGGTTTAAGGATTTTCCTGCACTGGCCTATGGATTTACTAAAGTGAAATTAGTAGAAGCTCAACAGCCAGCGACAGACATCTGTCCTTTAACAGCTGAAGAAAGCCAAGCACACCCCAACTTAGCCCTTAATGCCAAGTTCGTTTCCCCTTTTGTTCAAGTGTGAATGAGGATCATAAATATGTAGCGATACATGGTAAAAATTACTCAAGTAAGTGCTTGGAGATTCAAAGTAACAGCCTATGTATTAACCCACAGTCTTGTTCCTCCAGGTTCTGTAGTCTTTAGGAACTAATGACTTCAAGGCTAGATGGAGTCTGCCAAGAAATAATTTTCTGCAAATAAAGCTCTGCTTAGGCAACTCCCCAATAAGTAATTTTTTTTGCTTCCTGTGCAGATTTTGTTCTTAAACTCTTGAATAAATTGGATCCATCTTCACCAGGTGTAAGGCAGTTGCCTTTTTAACTCTATGCAACGGGAGAAGAAGTACCACAAGAGTTAAGTCATGTCCAATAAATACCTATTTAATGAATTTTAAATATTAGGCAAGGCTTGGATGGTACCATGGTCTGGTTGGTTGGCTAGGGCTGGGTTGGGCTGGATGAGCTTGGAGGTCTCTTCCGACCTGCTCGATTCTATGAAGGTAGGAAGACTACAAAGGGACCTGCACAGGCTGGATTGGAGGCCTGAGGCCAATTATACGAGGCCACGGGTTAGATCCTGCTTTTAAGTCACACCAACCCGGGTGTGACCAATGCATCAGGACTGGGGCAGAGTGGCTGTCAGCAGAAGAGGAGAAAAAGGGACTGGATGTGGCACTGTGTGCCATGATTTGGTTGATTAGGTAATGTTGGGTGATAGCTTGGACTTGACGATCTCGGAGGTCTTTTCCAACCTGGTGGATTCTATGATTCTGCTGGCATCTGCACATCTGGTTTTGAACCAGACAGCTGAGCATTAAAAGGCTTCTGATTTATAACCTGTCTCTAGGTAAATCTATTACGGCAGCAAGAGAAACCTGATGGATCACTATGACTATGATGGTCACAAACAACAACAGCAATTTACTGTTCCACTCTTCTTGTGCTCCTCACCAGCTTTGTCTTTTGTTGTTATCTCTTTGGGGCAGAGGTTATCTTTCTGCACGTATATCTGTGCTGCATCTAAAAAGGACTCACACTGCAAAGGGTTTCCCTCTGCGTTAGGGGACAGCAACATGAGAGAGCACTCATGCACTTGCACAATACTATAGTTCTGGAGCACCGATTGATGTAATTTTTCACATGAAGTTGCATTGGAAGCAGCTGACTGCTCAGTATTAATGGCGTGGATTATTAATGCCTTGCTTTGCTGATTACACATATTTGCAATGAAGCATACTTCTTTCTGTGTGTCAGGGAACATTTATCTGTATTATTAAAAAAAAAAGAGGAAGTATTTGCTTACACCCAAATGCATATATATTTGTGCCATGTCAACAACTGAATTAGAATAGTTCCAGGATTTTAAAATTCAGGACACATAGGACCATCTGTTTTCTTGTCAACAACCTCAGTCTCTCTCTCTCTCTCTCTCTCTCCACGTTCCAAACACTTACTGCTCCAAATTTAGAAAACTGTTACTCAATTCCCTGCTTCCTTTTTGCCCTCTCCCACAAATGCTTCAAAGGCATTAATGAAAGGTTAAAAAAAAACCAAGAAGTTGTTTTTCTTTTTCATTTGATAACTAATAACATGACTATTTCATCCAGTTTTATGTCCAGGCTGGCAGTTATCTGCTAGTTCTCGTGAGGTTTACAAGGACTTCTCTAGTTTACAGCAAACTGTGTCCTGGAGTTGGGGTTGTGGGGATGGAGTGCACAGAAAGGTACTCTCCAAATATTTGTTTTAAACTGCAGCCATTTCTGTGTGCTAAAGTCAACCAGTTATCACAAGAAGTAATTCACAGCCTGACACATTTCGAGACTGGCACCCATACAAACTCAGACCAGCTCACAGCTGAGCTCCACAAAGTGCAGAGAGCTATTTTCACAAGGTCCACAAGCATATGTCCAAAGAGAGGGAGGCCAACAGCTCATGCCTGACGTGGCTGCTTTACCTAAAGAGCTTCCTTAAAAAGGGAGTGGAAGATCACAGCATTTCTCCTATTAAGGGCAGAGCCAATTTTGGTTAGCTGCACTTATTTATGTGAGATCTTAAATAAACAATCAAAGCAAGCTGTGATGTTCCATTTTCTCACTTTAAACATCATCTCAAGCTCCTCCATACTCCCTCCTTTTACAGATCTGAATTCAAGACAAGATTATTGTCTAAAATGTGATGCAATTGCAATTTTAACAAGTTGAGCATCGTTATGGCAAAAACCTTCTCAGCTTTTTTTTTTTTAAACCATTTCTTCATTTTTTTTTTTTCACACCACATCTGGCATATAGAATACAGATGATCATTTGTTTATATATCTGTCTAAATGCCTTTTCCAAACACAGCCAGATGGAGCCTTTCAAAATCAAATTAATTTCAGATTAATTCACTCTGGACCCACTCCAGTTTCATGACTCTATGCTTTGAGGCACCATCTAAATTGATTTAGAGTCACGAACTTAGAAAGTCCTTAGGTATAGAAAAAAAAAAAAAAAAAAGACTAACCCCTTCCCCCCCAAAAAAAAATCTTTCTTGCATAATGAAAGAGTCAGCAAATAAAAAGGGTCCATGATCACAAGTTTTGGCTGCTTCAAAAAAACCCCAAACTGATCTAAGAATGCATCGGCCTGCATAGTGCCGAAATGATATATTAAAATTTCATGTCTCATCACAGAAAAATCACTCTAGAATTTACATCTTCAATGCATCCCTTGCTGAGTTCAATATAATTTATTGCTCTAATTAAAAACCAAAATAAATAAATAAACCCCCCAAACATGTGCTAAACCCTGCAATAAGCAGCAGTCATAGAAAGATAGGAGACAGGTAATAAAAATCCCCACTGCAATGGATTTATCTAAGGAACTATAAACAAATGTAGCCTGCAACACTGTGGGCTTGCATACTGTCAATCCTCTATGGATGCCTTTATTATCTCACTTGTTTCAATTGCAATTTGGGTTTCCATGGAGATGTAACAGTCAACTCTGGAAAATTATAAGATAAATGTCAGGCAGTGATAACAGTGTTAATGAAGCTTCATTGACAAGCAGAACTATGCTTCAAATAATAGGCATATTTCTATTAGCATATGTATAACCTGTCCAGGAAAAGAAAGGGGGGAAAAAAATCCCAACAACAGGAAAAGACAATATTAAAAAATTAAAATGAAACCATGTGTATAGATACGAGAAGATACGAGACACACAATGAAATGTTGCATCCATATGAAATGACGAATTCCTAACCAACAGAAGAGATGTGGGTTTGAAATTTAATTGCCTGATTCCTCTTGAAATTTCTGCGCTCAGCTATCATGCTGAAAGAAGCACTTTGCTGACACGCGCAGACACACTTTTACATGGCACGGCTCTTGTTTCCTTACAATACGAGGCTGGAAGGATCTGCTTCACAAGGCACTTTAAAACATGCTATTTTATAATGTGCAAATACAGCTGCAGTGAGCTGTTAGAAAGATGCAGAGCTCAGTGGAAACACTAATAGCAGATACACAAACACGGCGTACGCTACCAGAGCTCTCGGGTATCGTACGTGCTCAGATCAGGGTGGCCAATCCAACGCATCTTGGTACATGATGAGTTTAATATGATACTGCTGGGGTGACAACCATAAGTACGTCAGACTACAGCATGGGGTGGTCTTGACCTGCTTTCAGGCCAAGCAAGTCTATAGGAAGGATGTAGAAGATGCTGACATCTCTGCAGCCAACTGCAGCCAACGTTTTGCCATCCGCACATGGAAAACTTCTAGTGAACTGGATGTCAAAAAGGTGACAAAGCTGATTTCCACAGCACGGGGGAAAACGTGGACCATCATGCTGCACTGTAACAAATGGGTAAGTGAACTTAAACCAGCAGCCAGAAGAATGAGATGGAGTTTGGTTATTCCAGCATCTGAGTTTCCAGTTTGCCACACTATCCAGGGTGGGGCAGGAGTGGGGCAATCCTACCCCCTAGGACTACACAGCAATTTTTGCAGGTGGATAAAATGTGCTAAGGTATACAGTGCCTCCTAATTAGGCCATACTGTCTCTGTCTGGAGAACCAGGAAGTGCTAATGGTTGTTCCCATCTTTTCTTAACTCATTATCTGGGGTAAGAATTTTAGTCCTTTGCCTGCCTTCATAACTCTTTCAAGCAGAATCAGTTCTCCCATAGAGAATCATGGAGAGCAAGGTTCTGGTATTAGCCAAGTGCTAGAGAGGCTACAGGCAACATAATGGAAATGAAAACAAGGATTAGGCTTCATTAAGAGGTCAGTGAAATCTTAAACATGCAAACATACAAACAAGAAAATCTTTCTCTCTCCCAAGGCTTGAGGGCAAAGCATATGGGCAGGCAGAACTTTGGAAATCCTGAGAATTACTGGGCTATTCTGAATAATCTTATGAAACTGTAGCTCAAATGAGCATCCACATGCAAAGCTGGAGACAAGATGATTTTGTCTTTTAAATGAAAAATATAGCTAGGCTGTGGGGTTGAGGACAGAATCTTTTTGCTCTTTTTCTCATCCTCGCTACAGAACACCTCTGTTCCTCTTATCTCTTCCAAATTTTGCTTGCTTAGTAAAGAAAAAAAACATGAATGTTGTCTGGGAAATACTTCCCAGTTCTTCAGAGAGGAGTCATCTTTGTCTAGATAGGTTTTGAGGGGCAGAAAAGGGAGTTGGAAAAGGGCCCAGTCTTTCCGTAGAGCAGGCTTCATCTCTGATCAGATATCTAGACAAGAAGAAAATCAATAGAAGATAGGTTTTTTAAAGCTGTATTAGAGAGAAGCTTAAAAAGAAAAATTCAAAAGTTTCCCCTTTCTGATTCTTTTCTAATGACTCCTCAATATAGCATACTAGAAAAATCTAAGTACCTCATTAGACTGCTACTAAAATGTCAATAGATACAAAGTGATTTTCCCCAGTGAGTTTTAACATACTTATAACTCACTCTAGTGCTTTTGAGGGGAGGGGGAAAACCTTGAAAACCTAACATCACTGTTAGTTGATTCTATGTTATAGCATGAATCGTTCTACCAGCTTCATGGAAGACAGGATAATGGGTTGTGCTGGAGCCTGGCTTCGACGCCAGCTGAGCAAGTCTTACATGCTATTGCTTGCACCAAATGGTGGCAGAACCAGGTTCCACCAGACGTGTCATTGTCAACACACGCCACTGTGATATGTAGATTACAGAAGAGAAATTCACTGTGAAGTCAAAATACCAAACAATTTGTACTGAAATAAACACTGCGTGTGCTAGATGGAATGCAATGCCCTGCACGCAGCAAAATGCTGTCCCCATTCCACACTTGTGGAAATGTCTAAATCCCGTTGCAAAGTGTGATCTAAGCTCTTCAAATTACTCACTTTCCTTCGTAATTTGGGTTGCCAGTAGTTATACTGAGAAAGTAGTTACACAAATGGCTAAGTAGTATTGGCACACAAACAGTCAATAACAAACCTGAACCTTTAAAGTAAACTCTTGTTATAGTACAAGAGCTTATTTAGTTTCTTATTTTTACCCTATTATTGTAAAGAAGTTATTCTGCTCTGCTAGTTACGCTGTTCTTTTGAGGCTCACAAAAAATAAGCAACTAGACATAATCAGGAAATGAACAATTCCCCTTTCAAAGGCATCACTCAGAGAAAGAAACAAAGAATCAAACTGGTTTAAATTTTCTTAATAAACAAACCATGAAAAGTCCTGACAAAACCAGACCCTAACACACACCCTTCCCAAATCATATGGCAGTCATTTCTGGGGACAGTTCTGACTTTAAAGACAGACCTCTGTCTTCTAGCTGTGAGTTTCCAGGGCGCTCTGTGCAAACGAAGCAACTGGGGAAACAGCAGAATGTTGCCATTCAGAACTCGTTTGTCAATTGTCAGGAAAGCTCATCTTGAAAACTTTGCAAAACTCATGTTTTTAAAGTCATGGTAAGTACTTGCAGAAAGAGAAATTTAAAAGGACGAGATAACTTCTTAACTGTACATTTGGACAAAAGCTTATCTTTGTAGGCTGTTATTTGTTCTCGAGGTTTTAGTCACAAGTGAAAATGGACCCAGGTCTTGATGACTTGTTGGCACTTCTCCAGAAGAAACAGGAAAGGAGGAGATGGGGAAAGTGGAAATACCACTCATGTCCCTTTGACCATCCCATCATCTACAAAGCCTCTTAACTTTAACAACATCATGCAACAGAGAAGGCAGTTAAACACTTGTAGATGTGTTTTTAAGCTCCCTGTAATGTACTCGACCTGTAGAAAACTGGCCGGCTCAGGTTTGGCTGGCTGTCAGAGGCAGTGTGAAACACAGTGTGATTTATAGAGATGTCTGTTGTCACACCACAGGGTAAATTTCTTTCCTTCCTTTTTCTCATTCCTTCTCTACCCTGGAAGTGGAAAACTCTTATTTGTGATGACAAGACTTTGGAAATCTGAAGGATTAGCAACATCACGTGGTTAGATCCCTAACCCTCTTTCAACTCTTTTTCCATATAGCTCTTCTCTGTACAGTCATCAGCACCTTTGCACAGCAGATGGAAAAAGGAAAGAAACCTACCCTAGGGCAGGTGGAAGAACCTGGATGTAGCCAATGGGAGAATAGAAACTTGAAGCTCACATGTCTCAACTGGTTGATAGAGAAAACAAGAGGGGAATCCAAGCATCAAATACAGAACTTTAATAATATGAACATTCATTTTAATGATTTGAAGGCTGAACCTGCTGGGCTTGTCACTGTAAGTTAGAGATATGGAGAAAAAAATGCAAAGCCTGAATTTTTGTTCTGACTGCCACCACTGGAGAACTGTAGACTTGTGCTCATTTTGATTTAACATGAGGAAGGATAACTGTACCTCATACCCAGGCAATCACTCACAATAGACAGCAACCAGCTGGGCAGCAGGTCAGCTATGAACACTAAAAGTAGAGCTTTACTTGGGCAATTTCAAATTCATTGAGAAGGATATTACTTACAGATTATTTTAAGGCACATCAGTTCTCTTGCTATAACTATTCTTCAGAGAAGACAAAATCCAACAGAAGAACGAAACTAGGAACTGTTTCTAATGGTAAAGAGCAAATGACTACACAACAAAACAAGCCATTTCTCATTTCATAAGTCTCTTCCCTTTGCTGTATTTATCTCACTTCACCTAGGCATCAATACGTTATGTTCCCATCCCAACGAAGAACTCTGAAACACTCAGAGGAAAACACTACATGGATGTCAAACCATTTTCTTATTAAAGACAGAACCCACACACAGCTTTTATGATATATTTTTTGCTTTAGCTTGATGAAATTCTAGTTTGTCTTTTAGAAGCAGCATGTGAAAATTATGCAATACAAGCAGAAGTATTTTCCAAAGTCACTATTACCATTTGCAATGCAGGAGCATCTCTGAGACCCCAAACAATGCTTGCTAATTTTTAAGTATCAGACCTAGTTTCATTTGCAAGTGTAGAAGTCTTCCTACAATTTTCATATATTAGGAAACAAAATACATGCTCAGAGTACCTGAATAGGTCACTAAAACAACAAAGCAGGTCTGAGTTCACTTAGCCTACAAAGTCAGGAAACCGTAGTCTATTGTATTCTACCAAGTTCTTTAAGGAGACCAAGATCTTGAATTCTTCTTTACTTGTCTGTGCTTCCATCTTTCTATGATAGGACTGAATCTCACCACAGCTCACTGAAACCATTAATGCCTTACGAGGAACAGTCAGAGGATCCTAAGGATATTCCTAGACAGAGTGGCAGCACATTCTGTGAAATTTCAAGACAGAAGGGAACGCTGCTGTGGTGAATCAGCTTACATCTTGCATTCCTCCATATTTTCCAGTCACTTGTTCAGTACATACTTTGCTATCCTTTCTTGTTTAATTTGACGATGCATTCCTGGACAAAGTTGCATTAGATTGACGTGCTAATTAAAACTACCTTGAGATACTAGCAGCTATGTAACATCTGATTGATAGAAGAAAAATAGCTGATTATGAAAACCAGTATTAGCTTTTATATAGAACAAATTGTTATTTCATAGATTTTAATCACTGGGGACATTTTTATGAACAAAAGGGATTAACAAATAGAATGCATATGACACATTTGTCTATGTAACAAAGAGAAAGCCCAAGCCTGCTTTTGCTTATTTCAGAACACAGGCATGGCTCACGTGGAAAAGGAAACAGATTACAAGATGCTTTCTCTTAGCCACATGGAGCTGTAAGAAGCTCAGTCAGCAACGACAGCGTGCTTACAGCTGCGGCGTACGCGCCCCTGACAGTTAAACCAAACCGATATATCCTTGCAGAGTCATTCAGTCTAAATCACAGCTTGTGAGTTCTCATCTTACCTGGTCAGTGGGTCTGCATTTCTTAAAAATAGCAGTATTGGTGGAGATGGGATTGAGACTTCAGGAGAAGTGCTTTGCTAGCTCTGTTCTATGAGTGCTGCAGAAACGTACACAAAGCTTTACAAATGACCTCATTCTTACCAGGAAAGGACAGCTCAGCTATGTTCTATATTTTCCTGAACTGAAAGGAAGGCCCCACAGCCAAGCTGTCATGTCTAATCACTGTGTTGCTTGAGAGTGTTTAAAACAAATAACTTTTTTCCCCCCTTTTATTTTTAAATAAAAAGCTACAGAGCAATTGTAGTATTTTGAGAGAGCACATTTTATCATACAACCAAGCAGTTTTGCCCAGTTTAATGACTAAGACTTATAAGGATCAATTTTCACTTCATTAATGATCTGAGCTGATTATTCCCTTCCCCCACTTTTCCTTTTAGGTCATGGATCAAATGTGACCTACTTTCCTTGAATGCTTTCCCACCATCTATTTTTCCCATTAGAGCAGAAAGCCAGTTGCTAAGGACACATTACAAAGCAACCACGCAAGCACTAAATATCTGCCCCCCAAACACATGCACACACACACACACACACACTTTTCTTTTTCCCTGCTTTTATGATATTTCCCCCCTCTCAGCATCTACTTTGTACAAGATCCTGCTTTACATTCAGGAAAGCCAACAACAGAACTGCTTATAAGGACAAGCTTAGCACAAGAATAGGATTTTCTAATGACTACAGAGACTCCTGGGGCCCTTCATATTTAAAAAAATATAAAGGCAGCAGCCTTGGTTTTTAATTACTCCTAATTCTAAATCTCATGGCCTTAAACACAATAGCTCTTTCAACTCAGAAAAAAAATGACACTAATCAGTAACAGAGTCCCCTGCGCAACCTGCTAGTCCTCTGATGGCATTGCAATGTTTGCACTGTTATGATTTTTCAAGGTTGACCAATGAGTCAGCAAAGCCAAGATGACTTTAAAGCATTAAATCATGCAACTAAAATGGCTTTTTTTCCACATACGGCATTGGATAGGTTACAATTAGCAAGGGGAATCAGTGCAAGGCAAATATTGTAAGAGCAGAGAGAGACAAATAGGGAATTAAAGGCGACGGTGTTCATTTTGGAACAAATGAGCCCCAGATGTTAATGTATTTGTAGTTTAATGCAGCCCTTCTCACTAGCCAGGTAAGGAATGTAATTAAAACACATTAAACTTTAGTTGCTGAGGCTCAACAGAAAGGAAACAAAGATTTAATTTACCTGCCCTACTTCCTTTGGAGTAGTGTACCAGTACTCCTACTTCATACAAAGTCCCGTGATATGGAAGACTTGTGTTCTCCTTCAATCCTTTCTGTGAAAATCCTTCTCCTTGGCATTTGTAAAAGGCAAGATGTAATTCCAAGTGTCTCATTGAAAAATTAAACAGAAGCATGTAACACTGCAGCTACTTGGACCTCTCTGACCATTTCAGCTTTCTGTGTCATTTATTATATTTCCTAGTATTACTGCTCAACACTGTAGCGTTGCTTTCTATAGTTAGCATCTTGGTTCCTTCAGTAATCAGAGGCACATTATATGACTAAAGCTCACATATATAGATTCTAGTTTAAATTATAGTTGCAGACTTGGAGAAGAGCAGGCTCAGGGGAGACCTTATTGCTGTCTACAACTACCTGAAGGGTGGTTGTGGCCAGGAGGAGGTTGCTCTCTTCTCTCAGGCGGCCAGCACCAGAACGAGAGGACACAGCCTCAGGCTGCGCCAGGGGAGATTTAGGCTTGAGGTGAGGAGAAAGTTCTTCACTGAGAGAGTCATTGGACACTGGAATGGGCTGCCCGGGGAGGTGGTGGAGTCGCCGTCCCTGGAGCTGTTCAAGGCAGGATTGGACGTGGCACTTGGTGCCATGGTCTAGCCTTGAGCTCTGTGGTAAAGGGTTGGACTTGATGATCTGTGAGGTCTATTCCAACCCTGATGATATTGTGATAGAATGTTTTGGTGAGAAGAACTAGATTACAGGCTCTGAAAGGGAAACAATGGCAAGGTCTACTTCACTCACAGCCTTGTTGAGGTGTATAAGAGCAAGAATTCAAACACAGATCAGGAAGATGCTCTCTGTCTGGGCTGTGGGCTCCATTTCTCTCTCTAACCTAACCTGCTGTCTCTCTGATTAAACCACCTTCTTCCTAACCCCCCTGGCCAACCCTCCAGTCTTCCTTGTGCATAAGGCAAGATCTGGGGTAAAGGAAAGGGGTGAGAGGAAAGGTGGAAGGGTGGTTGAGAGCTCCTCCTGGGGACTCAGGTTTCTGTGAGGGCTGTTGTGTTTCTGTATTACCTTTTACCTTGTATATTTCTGTATATAACTGTATATACTGTAAATATCTGCTTGTATATTGTGCTAAGATGTAAATATAAGCTTCATTCAATTTCCAGAGCTCGCTGAGTCTAGTCTGGGTGATTTCCAAAGTGTGGGGGGGCAGGTAACACCCAAACAAGATTGATGGTTTGGCAACAACCTGCACTTCTACCTCGTTCTACTCACTTTTTCTTCCACAGCACACCCACAACATACATTCTCCTAACTCTTTTACAGATGTCAGAAGTCATATCTGCAACATGATTTTCCAGTTAGCAAGATGGTGAACCTGCATATCAGAGCTGAACTGCACCACTGACACTACAGAAACACTGGAGCCACCAATATCCAAACAAAATGAACCGTAACTACGATTACTGTTGAACTATCAACAAGCAAACTAAGCATGGGTTTCCAGTTGTGTCAGTCTAAGTAACAGTCTCCTGGAGAAAGACAGAAAGAAAGAAAGACAGAAAGAAAGAAAGACAGAAAGAAAGACAGAAAGAAGGAAAGACAGAAAGACGGGAAGAAAGAAGAAGGAAAGAAGGAAAGAAGGAAAGAAGGAAAGAAGGAAAGAAGGAAAGAAGGAAAGAAGGAAAGAAGGAAAGAAGGAAAGAAGGAAAGAAGGAAAGAAAGAAGGAAAGAAGGAAAGACGGAAAGAAGGAAAGAAGGAAAGAAGGAAAGAAGGAAAGAAGGAAAGAAGGAAAGAAGGAAAGAAGGAAAGAAAGAAAGAAAGAAAGAAAGAAAGAAAGAAAGAAAGAAAGAAAGAAAGAAAGAAAGAAAGAAAGAAAGAAAGAAAGAAAGAAAGAAAGAAAGAAAGAAAGAAAGAAAGAAAGTCAGTTCTGTTGATTTTAGGAGTCTCTGAATTCATACATAAGATCTCCAATTTTGGATTAAAGGAACAATGCCATTAGTTTTCACTGAACAGACTTTCACTCTCAGTATGGACCAAGCTGCCCACAAGAAAGAGAAACTTGACAAATTACTGAGGCTTCCTGAGAGGGCCCATTGAGCTCCTTGGATGTGCACTGAAATGCTGAATGGTGCCCCTGAGGGAATTCAAGGGAAAAGGCATCATCTGTCCATCTGAAACAGGCACCAAACTTGTTTTGTGGACATTCAAGTAACTGTCTGTAAGTTTGACCATATTTTCTTCTTTACACTACTCCTATTCTTCTATTTCCCTTTGTATTCTTTTTTTCCCCCCTACCACTCTTTTCTGTTGTCCTTCACACATTGTTTATTTACATTTAACTTATTTGCTCTTAACTAACTGATGATTCCACTAAAACTGCACCAAATACATAAAAATAGGGAAGGCAAATGTGGTAGCTGGCCCTCATTATTGTTTTATTCCTGGATAGCATTCCAAAAGCAGAGCAAGTGACAGCAGCTTCAAAGCACCTGAGTACTCGGCTTCTAGCATCATGTTTCATCTTGTTTGATCTTTGTCTGGATTCCCAACAGCTCTCTTCCAGTCTGAATAACGATTCCACAAAACCAAATGTGCTGTACACTGCTGATCTTTTTTACCCTTTACTGTTTTGGTTAAATTGCTTTCAAGCACCTTCGATATTCTCCAACTACCATTGCCTGTTGCTCCTTTGCCTCACTTTGTGACAAGAAACACACCAATCAGATGCAGGAAAAAGTCATCTTATCCTTCAGCCCTTCCAGTAGCCAGGGCACAGCTGTTCTCTGGGGTGCACTGACTATCTGCTCACTTGATGAACTCTGAAAGATGCTTCACTTCCATTTTCCCCAGTCCACAACAGCGGCTGAGCTCCACCAGAGCTCCTCTGCAAATCAGAGTACAGACAGCTAGGCATCGGTTTTACCGTCGCAGTTTGGAAAAGAGGTATCAGCATTTAACTGCTCCATTTTGGTATTCAGTGCCTTGCATCATCATTTCAGCAGTATATACAAGCAGAGATTGTTTTCCAAATGCAGACATGGGGAGCCAGGTTACAATGCAGCAAAGAATATTCATTACTGTAAATTAAAATCCTTAAAGAAATCACCAGCAGTGAAACAATCTCTGCTTCAATTACATGGTTAGCTAGCACATCAAGTCTTTTCTTGATTTGGCCAGAAATACTGAAGTCATGATTGATCTAATCTGTAATCATGTTGTTTATTTCAAATTAGAGATAATATAAAAAGCCTAACAGTGTGTATGTATATATTCATAGCACCACTGCAGACATCCAAAAGGAACTCTATTTTATCTCTCCTGCTTTGCATTTTAGCCTCATTTCTTCCCCTTTTTACAGTCTATGGTAAATACAATATTTGCTTTTAGAGTTCTGACTCTCCAGGGATTACAAAGGAATAGTACTTAACACAGAGATTATCTTTCTGCTGTTGCACTGTACGAATGAAAATTGGTACATTAATGGCACTATACAGTCATATTCAAACACCATTAAGTACCTCTCTAGAAACCCTAAGGAAAGGGAGTGATGAACTCCAGCACAGTTGTACTTGGACTTGCAAGTACATTTGTGTGGCTCTCCCCCCCACCCCCGCCTCCATGCAAAGGTTACTCTGGAAAGGAATTTGCAGCCTGTCTTTTTCTTTCATTAACATAACAGCCTGTGTTCAGAGTAGCAAGAAATACTAAGAAAGCATGGGCACTTCCACAGGCGATTCTCTGAGCTTACAAGGTCTACAAATGGTACAAAACTTTCCATGGAAGTTCTGCCCAAATACAGGTTTAACATCAGCAGCTCAAACCAGGACGCTAATCCTGAGCATATCTGCTATGGGTTTAAAAGCATGTAACAAACTGCTTTCAAACAGCCCAAGACTCGCTACTTTGTTCTGTTATACATTCCTCTTCCATCATGGGTTTAAGACTTATTTTTAGTTGCTTTAAACTGGTAGAGGTCAGATGTATATCTGCTAATGAGTATTGGTAATTAAAGTTTCAAACCACACAGCAGCAATCCAACACTTTCATGTTGCTGCTATCTCTCTAAATTTGTGTATGTTTTCAGAGCAATTTCTGAGAGTCCTATTTGATTTAATTCCATTAAGTTCTTCAAGGCTAAAGTTACTAGCAAGAGCTCAAAACACCACTAAGCAGAGATTTTTTTCATGTCAGATTATTGTCAACTTTATTCTTTGAAAACCTTTTCAATCACTCTCTATAATAGACTTTTGTTTCACACAGAAAATGTGAGACATATATCCTGAGACTATACCTTCCAGGATTTTGTGTTTTGCCAGGCATTAAAAAACAAAGAACAGAAATTCTTGTGGTGGAGGGTCACATACACCCAAACAGGCTTATTCACATGCCTATGCTTGCCTGGACATGTTTTTCTGCCAGGACCCCTGGTTGTAAATAAGTTGTGTAAGCCCCCACACACCCAGCTCGTGTCTCCCTGGGGCAAGTCCATGTGATCTCCATATTTGGGATAGTCCCGGCAAGAGATTCTGCCTGTTATGGTAAGGTTTGGCTGGTTGCCAAACTGATTGGTCACTGTAGTGGCCAAAGGACCATCCATCTCGGCCCACATCTGATAAATAGGACGATTCAGGTAAACAAAGTGCCTCTCGCCTCCTGCCACCATCCTCCGCTCACCTCTCCCAGCCTCTTTGTTGCCAGGGGCCACTACCTTTATCGCTATATATGACTCTTTGTCCCACGGTACTCTGCACCGGTCCTTGGGCGACCGACCAAGGCGCTGGGGGCCGGCCGCCGCTCCAGCCCGCCGCATCAGCCCGGCCGGCCGCCGCTCCAGCTCGCCCATCAGCCCGGCCGGCCGCCGCTCCAGCCCGCCGCATCAGCCCGGCCGGCCGCCGCTCCAGCTCGCCCATCAGCCCGGCCGGCCGCCGCTCCAGCTCGCCGCATCAGCCCGATCGGGCCCGTGGATTCTTCTCAGCGTGCCCCAGAAATTTGAACTGAGTTGTTAAGATCCACGAGGATCAACTATGTGGCTTTTGCTACACATATTTGGGACCACAGAGACTGTGACTTCCAATTAGTGAGTAGCTGAACTCTCTCGATTTGAGTAGCTAAGGAATTTCATTGACTTTACCAGCGGCACTTTATGCCACAAGACTCTCTAACCAGAACCTTTCCAAACCTCTACCAAGCTTCTTAATTCAGCTGTAAATAGACATTCTGTAAAACAGCTTCACCAACCGCGTACAAAGAATTTGTGTGGGTTAGCTGTACATAAGTTTGGGGGAAACTCTCTTCGTATATATTATTAAATTATTTCAAAACCTTTCAAAAAGCAGCCTCATATCTTACCCCAAATGCACACAAAACCCCTCCAAAACAATACTAATTATTGTTAAGCAGCTTTTATTATTTGACTGTTGGAAAAAAAAACCACTACAGTAAGACCATGTAACTGTGCTGAAGAAGCTTGATTAGAAAGCTTGGCAAAACTGATTGGAAAAGCCATAAGCACAACTCAGTTACTTCTGGGAAGCATTTTAGGAAGACTCAGCATATCTCACTTTTCCATCCTATAAATCAGTGATATGTAGAGCTTTATCAAATGCTTTAGAAGAGGGTGTGAGCAAGCCAGAAGTTTTACAGACACAGAAAATGTGAAGGACTATAGCAAGAAATGCACTTCTTTCTCACAGAGGCCAACATAAGCCATGCACAGGAACTGGACAGATCTCCATGAGCAGGTCTGTTCAAACATAATTTCATTTGTATGTGTCTGCTCTCTCTTGGACAGTGCAGAAAATAAAGAAGAAAGGAAAGAAAGCCTCAGCATGATCCTGAAATTAATTTTCATGATAGGAGCAATTGAGTCCATCTACTAAGGTACTCATAATTACATTACACTGCTACTTGGAAGAAAAATGGCCAGCTATATTCTAAGAAAATATTAACCCCATCAGTCCAATCACAGACCACCACATTTAATGTATTCTTCCCTTTATTAACACCCACAAGGTATCCATTAGAGGCACCTTCACTACCTGTCCTAAATCACTTCTAATCATCAGACTAGCAAAAAACATGACGGAAATGTTGTTTCGTGTCTCTGACTGAAAGGCTTTTTGCTGTCCAAAAGACGTGTCAGCGCTGGATGGTTTAGTCCACGACTTTGTTTACTGCCTTCAACTTTCATTTGTGTTAAAAGCACTAAGATTGTTTCCCTGGCTGTTGAGATTTCCTAGGAGAGGAATACAGATCCACACAGATCAGTATCCACACAGACACTGAACTGTCCTCTGCCTGCCACAGGCCAGAAATGCAAAAAGCTCCTGGAGTGAGAGGCAGGGTGCAGTCACTTGTGCCTCTGCTGTTTCAGGTTGTGTTACTGCAGCACTGGCTTTCTAGAAAAGAGAGCAGGAAAGGGACAGGAGCTGTGCCTGGTTTGCCATACAGAGTTTGTAGAAGGTGCTGTGTCTTATTCCTGCCTTGCCATCTTGCCAATCTCCTGAACGGAGATTGACTTCCTCAAGGTTTTCCATTAGTCCCACATTCATAGAATAAACCAGGTCAGAAGAGACCTCCAACATCATCCAGCCCAACCTAGCACCCAGCTTTATCCAGCCAACTAGACCATAGCACTAAGTGCCTCATCCAGGCTTTTCTTGAACACCTCCAGGGATGGCGACTCCACCACCTCCCTGGGCAGTCCATTTCAATGCCAATCACTCTCTCCGGGAAGAAATTACTCCTAACATCCAGCCTATACCTCCCCCTTGGCACAACTTGGGACTGTGTCCCCTTGTTCCAGCCATCTCATAGCAAAACAAGCAGTAAATGTAAAGACATTAAGTGCCTGAACTGGTTATTTCACTCCTGGCAGGCTGTCTCATTGAGGATTTTTTGTTGTTCTAAAAAATTACTGGAATCAATGCTTGATATTTTTTTTCTTTGTAGAATACGTATCATTCCCTGATTTTAGCTCTAAGCTTTTGACTAAGCCTTCAAAAAACACTAGCTGCATTTCACAGGAGTAAAGCCTTCTAGCTGAAGAAAACAAGTGTTTCCTAAAATACCAGTCACCACATGGCTTATGCATGTTTAATCCCATTCAGACATATTAATATCCTCTCAAATTAGAACAAAGAAGGAAAGTATGACAACATATTACTAAGAGGGAATTAGAATATTTGTGTGTAAGACCATGAGAAGTCCCTGAGTAAAGGGACTGCTTCAGGGTTTACTGGTGGAGCAGATGACCCAGAGGTCCGAATTTACACTGCTCTGTGGTCTTAGACATCAGGACTCAGAGGAAAATGTACCGGAACTGGAGGAAGCAGTTTAGGAAGTAAAGTATATTTCCTTGAGCAAAAGGATATTTAATTCTTTTTTTCTATACAACTTGATATAAATTTGTCTTTTTAATAGTACCTTTTCCCTAGAGGTGGCATTAAGACTAAGTGAGGTCTGATTCCACAATCCAGTAAAGGTGTTACAGATAATGTTCCCCTTGTCCCCTCAAATGCCTCAAATTTGCCTCCAGCACTTTCCATTTCAACTCTGTGACCACTGCTCACTCAGTACATGCACAGTGGAATGTGCTAAGTGATGAGGGTGCCCATCATAACCCATTCAATCATGGAAAGCAAGTGCTAGAACTTCTGGTGTCCTGGAGTCCTGTATACCCCTGAATTCCTCTCCCTCTGTGGTTTGAATGGGAGAAGAAAAGGCATGAAGAGACCTGTTCCCCCCCCCCGCCCTGCAGGCATGAAGTGGGTGAGCAAGGGTCCCTTCCGGCAGGAGGGGTGCTCCGTGCAGTGCCTGCGCTGGAATCAGGCTGCAATTGGCTGTGGTCTTCGCGCCTAGGACGTGGTAAGTTTGGTCTTAGTCTAGGAAGGGTATAAATATTGGGGGACTTCCTGCTCTTGGGGTTCCTACCTTAGAGATTGTGCCTGCCTGAGAGTTCTCCCTCTCCCCCCCCCCCCCCCCCCCCCCAATAGATTCTACAGAAGGAGCCTGGTGCTCTGCTCCAAAGGATTGCTTCACCCATTAGCACCTTTTGTGCAGACTCAAACAGGTCTTAACGACTCTCATGAGGCTTCTGAAAGAGAACCCGAGAAGACAAGCAGCTGCACCACACTTTTCAGGCAGTCCGACTGTGAGTTGTTTGACTCAGCTTTATTATTAAGAAAAAATGCTGTAATTTAATAGCTAAAAAGCCTTTTCCAACTTCTGACTTCCAAAATAGTTGAATGGCATCCTGTAGATTTTCTCAAACGAGCTGAATCTGATAATTAAAACTAAATTAATTTCTGTACATAGTTTTGGGGGTGGGTTTTTGGGAGAATAAAATAACTATTTTTATATAAATTCCTGCCTCGGCTACATTAATTCCCTGCCTCCACAACATCTGAGAACCCTAAACATTTTCTCAGACTTTGGATAAATCATAACCTTTCTGTTTATCAAACCATCTTTCCATATCTCACATAAAAAAATGTACTTTCTGCTTAGAATCTTTGCACTCGAATCATTACCGTGACACACATAGAAAGATTTATTACATGGGTACTGGACTATGGCATTACTAGAGGAAACACAAATGTTATCCTGCTAAAAACTTCTCTGTGCCACTCCACAATGTTGTTATTAACATGCACACACAACAATCAAAACTTATGGGCGTTCACAAACAGTTGTTATACTACTTATGAGACAACAACCAAGCTGTACACTATAACTGTAATCTGTCAAAATAGGACAAAGGATACAAATTAAACAAAAAATCAATTATTTAAACTATTATGAGGTACCAAACAAATGAAATGATGCAACTGATACACACAGAAATCTTGAAATCAAAAAGCTAAAGACTGAAGACCATCAACCTGCACCTCCTCAGCCTATGCTGCAAAGAATGATTACTCTTGAGCTGATGTATAGCTGAAAAAAATTACATTGTTAGTGCTTCCTGGTCTTACTGCCCTGAAATTGCTAGGCCAGAAAAAGACAGAATCCAGATCCTCAAAGCCTCTGATTTTGATTGCAAAAATAGAAAGTTGACTTCCACAACCTCCTTTTAGCTTTTGGTCACTTGTCAATACTTCATAAGAAATGATAAATGATTTCTAGATGGAAATCGTTTCTCGAAACCGGCAAGTAACAACCTATGCAATTTAGTAACTCTCAGCTCTGTTTCTCCAGGGCTGGCCTGGAGCGGGGAATAAAGCAAGCTGCCAGAGAATGAATCCTTCTGGAGCCAGTGTAGTGCATGCAACTCATAGGCCAGTTCCTGGTCCAGTCCAGAAACAGCACCATAAGGAAATACATTCCCTGGCCTGATCTTTTATTTGAGCAGCTTGGGAGCCAGGAAAATCATCATGCTGGCTATAGTCCTTCTGCACACAAAGAGAACAGACAACACATACATAAACAAAAGAAAGGTTTGTAAAAAAGTGTTTTCCAAATGTAATTTTATAACCTGGTTCCACTTAGAACATAAAGTGCACTCCAAAAGTGATTTATCTAATTTTTCAAAAGTGAAAGGCAGTGATAGCATATTTGCATTTAATCTGCTGCATATGTCTTAGAAAGGCTTTTAGCACAGTATCCATATAAATATATATCATTGCAATAAACTTTCCCCTTGTTGTTGGTCGGACCATAAACCTAAACTATAACTTAGAAAGACCTAAACAATAAACAAGCATCTCAGCAGTTTACTATGCACAGAAGCAAGTGAAGCGAAAACCAGCAGAAGCATCTCCCATATGAACCAAAAGCTGGTGCAATTCACGTTAAACATGCTTCTCTTTTGGCTTCTGAAACACTACTTTGCTGTTCTCTTCTTGGTCCCTAGCTGCCTCTTTGCCAAATGTAACACATATTTATAAGAGGTTAAAAGAGAAAACAAAACACTACCAGCAACCAACCAAACAACTTAGTGCTGTGTAAGGAGGAGGACAAATAGCGGAGTTAGATGTAGCAGCTTGCTTTTACTGTCTCTTTGCTCTTGGGAAAATACAAGAGTGGCTTCTGAATATTAATCAAATAAGGAGCCATGCAAATTCCAGCTGTTGCCTGTGCAATCAGGTCTGGAAGAAGGATGTTTTCTCAGCCCTTGGTTTCATTTCCAGGCCTTCAGAAACTCTGCACATATATAGTCCTACAAGTTGCACAATTTAATTCTGTAATCCATCTGTGAAAGTCCAGTTTCTCTGACTCCAGTGGCACATCAACATTATGGGAACTGTAACTAGGATAAGAAACATATTTAACGAGGCTCTCCTCCACATGCTCTGGTTACATATGGTAGTAAAGGGACCAGGCTGCCAACAGAGGAACATAGAATGTGAACCCCATTTTTTAGGCAGTATGTTTAACCAAGTTGAAAGGCCATCAGGCAAGTTTATTGGACAAGTGTGCTCACCTTGATTTTCACGGGGTTTACTACTGAGTTACTTCAAGACATGCTACAATTTCAATGCAAGTCAGCACTGTAAATGGCAGTGCTGTACTACGAGCACCCTGGAGCAGGGATGTCCAACATAAACGCTCACGCCAGAAGTATGTGATGACTGGGAATTACTTAACACCCATACTCAGCTTGCAGGTGTCATATAAGAGATAGCACATATTTGAAACAATGTTTTTTGGAAAGAAAGTGAAAAATAACCCCAAAGGGTTCTTTCAGGTGTCCCATGCTGAGTCCTTGCACCACCGACCCACTCTGATCTTAAAGAACATGTGGAAGTATCAATAAGTGCAATCAGAGACGTCTTTAAAAAGACTTTTCAAATGACTTCTGTCTTTATCCTGTCACATTTTCTGGGCACTAGTACAATTTAATTTGATTTTAAACTGTACTGTTTGATGAAATGTCCTGTTCTTTAGTTCAGTGAAGTCAAGACACGATAAATGGATTTTTAATGGACGAAAGTTCAATTTCTCTGGCAGCAGAGGCACGTAAGGAGAAGAGACACAACGTACAAATGATGCACTCTACGCTGACTTTCAACCCCAACCATTTCATGACAGGTATAAAAATGAAATACTGGAGGAGAGGGAGGAGAGAGAAGAAAAGGGGGAGAGCTTTGAATGGCAGCAATGCTAACAGCCAAACTGCAGACAAATCATTTAGAATCATAGGTTGATTTCGGGGTACATCACCACAGACAAAACCAAGTTGGAAATTGTTGTGGAGGAGAAAATTAATGGATGTGAGAGGATATTTTCCAAAATTAATATTATTTATTAATTCTGTTATTCAGAACTCCTGCCACTCCTGACCACAAATTTGAATAATATTTTGGTTCTTACACAGTTATGGAAACATTCTATGGATAGTATCTACATCTAATATAACCACCAAAATATATAAGCATTAATTGAACTGTAAGAGAAGGTTCCTGCGGTCAAATTCCACTTGCCCAGTAGATGGGCTCAAGCTCTTTCTGCTCTATGGCAGAAGGCAGTAGAGAATTACAAAGAGGCATTTAAGCATTTACTCACAGATTATTATTATTATTACCCTTGCAGGGGCTCGCCACAGTCCAGATAGTGCTCAAATGCTTTCAGGGGACTCTGTCTTGTTGGACATTGAGACCTGAATCTTCCTGGCTTCTGGGGACAGGACACAGACAATCTCTGACCTTGTTCTCCTGGCTTCTTCTGGACAATCTGTGGATATGTGTCCAGGAATTCTAGGCAGGACCTTCAGGTGCAGAGGCAGGTGTGGTGCAGTCTCGGCACGATGTCACGCTGGCCACACAGGCCAATTGTGTGCATGCATCCAAGGTCTGCTCCTGGTAACTCACAGCAGTGGAGTTTACCAGGCAAGCAATAAGGCAGTGTGCAACAGCAGCAGGGCTGGGTACCGCAGAGAGAGCAGGCACAGAGCACGGAATCAGAAGCATGTTGTTCACCTGCCTATCTCCTTTTATCAATGTGGGTCGAGATTAATTGCCCTTTGGACACAAGAATAACCAATCAGGATGACAGTTAGCCAAACCTTACCATATTAGACAAAGCCACAGGCTTGCTTTTCCCTAATTTGGGAAGAGCACAGGCCTTGCACTAGGCAGGCACAAGCTAAGTGTGTGTACCTTACACCACAGACTCTGTGGCTCCAGGTTTTGTGTCCGTTTCCTGTGCTTGCCTCTCTGGTGGAGCAGAAAAACATGCCTAGGCAAGGCAGGACATATATAAGCCTATTTTGGGTCTATGAGGCCTACCACAACAGAAATGCTCTTCTCTCTTTTTATTTATATAGGAGCTAACTGACTTTCTACTGCAGGGTGTGTGGCTGGGTGTGTAGCAAAGCCAAACTGAGTGTTTCAAAGGGGGAGAAATACCATGGTATTATTAATCTTCCTATTATGTGATAGAATCCATAGAAATAATTCTATTCTTCAGTGTTTTCATTCCGTAGGAAATGAGTTCACCATTAGAGACATGGTTCAAGGCAGTATTTCCTCATTTTTGTTGGAGAAATAAATCAGGAAACAAAAATAGCTCTGATGGTGTCCATATTTATCAGGACTTGACTGAGCCACATTAATTAATGATTCTTTAATTGAAAATATGATGCGCTGTATCTAAAGCTCTGAAAGACCATTACAAATTATTTGGAAGCTCCAAAAATACTTCAAAAATCAATTAAATGATATTAAAATTGAATACAAATTGAAGAACAAAGCACCCATTCTGATCTATTTACTTCAGCTAGTTCAACGATCTCCAGCCTTAAAATCTCTGCTCATCTGCCAGACACAGACTGTGGCTTTTAAAACACAATGTCAACAGATTGCAACTGCTTACTTCTGCTCTGTGGCTCTGGGCTAGAAAATGCTACTTTCAGTGTTTTCCCAGAGAGGAGGAGAGTACTAGCATTTAAAGGTAGTACCACGAAAGTTTGCATTTAAGCACTATCACTGGATCTTCACATGGCCTGACTTACTCATCCCAAGGCAATACTTATCTTCTAGATTCACCTGGGAGGAGTTCTGGTGCTCTTTCTGTCCTGGAACAGCTCTTGCCAAGTTAATTAACAAATTTCCTATCACCGATTGCTCTGGCCTGCCACTCTGCCAGATGCTCCTGACCTCGCTGCTCCTTTTGATTTGAGCAGTTGTGTTGTTTGGGTTTTCCTGGCTCAGCAGCTCTCTATGTAGATGGTGCCATTACTGTTCCTCAAACATGGGTGATGTCTTAGCAGAAAAGAGACCAGGCTTGCTCACCCCCGGAAAAGTCAACCTGAGGGGCTAACACTGGCATTTCATTGGCCAAACAAGAGGCAGTGGTGCCTTCCCCTCTCCCACCGGTGCCAGTAGCTTTGAGAAACATTTTCATCAAAACATCCTGATGAAGGAGCAAGTTTGCTGCTCTGAGAGTATTGTGAATATCAGACCTAGAATGAAATGAGACTTTCTACAATAGCACAAAGACAACTTTTTTAGGTTGAGGTTTCTTTTTTTTTTTTTTTGGTTTAGGGATTGGAAGTGACCTCAAAAATCATCCAGTTCCAACCCCTCACCATAGGCAGGGACACTTCCCACTAGAACAGGTCACTCATCCAACCTGGCCTTGGAAATCTCCAGGGAAAGAACATCCACAGCCTCCTTGGGTAACCTGTTCAGTGTCTCACCACTCTCACTGGAAAGAACTTATTTCTAACATCCAGTCTAAATCTCCCATCTTCCAGTTTAAACGCATTACTCCTCATCCTGTCATTACAAGACTTTGCAAACAGTCCCTCCACCACCTTTCTGTAGGCCTCCTGCAGAAGCTGGAAGGACACAATAAGGTCTTCTTGAAGCCTTCTCTTCTCCAGGCTGAAGAGTCACAACTCTTGTAGCCTGTCCTCATAGCAGAGGTGCTCCAGGTCTCTGATCATCTTTGTGGCCCTCCTCCAGACTTGCTCTAACAGTTCGGTGTCCTTCTTGTGTTGAGGGCTCCAGAACTGCACATAGTAGTCCAGATGAGGTCTCATGGGAGCAGAGTAAAGGGGGAGAATCCCCTCCCTTGCCCTGCTGGCCACACTTCTCTTGATTTGCCTGTGGTGAAGCCATTGTTGGTTACCACAAATCACCTCTGCTTTGTTTTCCATTTGCCTTAGCAGAGACCTCAGGAGGATCTGCTCCATGATCTTGCCAGGCACAGAGGTGAGACTGACTGGTCTGTAGTTCCCAGGGTCATCCTTTTGTCCCCTCTTGAAGACAGGCATTATCTTTTCCAGTCAGCAGGAGCTTCACCAGTCTGCCATGACCTTTTGAGTATGATGGACAGTGGTTTTAGCAACTTCATCTGCCAGCTCCCTTAGGACCCGTGGGTGGATCTCGTCAGGCTTCATGGACTTGCACACATTCAGATTCCTTAGGTGCTCATGGACATGTTCTTCAATTATAGTGGGCAGATCTTCCTTCTCCCAGTCCTTACTTTTGCCCTCTGGGACTTGGACATTGTGGTTGGATCCCTTGCCGTTGATGACTGAGGCAAAGATATCATTGAGCACCTCAGACTTATTCATATCCTCTGTCACCAGCTCTCCATTTCCCTTCTGGAAGGGTCCCACATTCTCCCTAGTCCTCCTCTTCTCACTAATATACCTGAAGAAGTTCTTCTTGTTCCCTTTAATGTCCCTAGGCAATTTAGGGGGCTCTTCTCATTGCCTTATAGTCCCCTGACTCTTCAAGATTCTGTGGCCTTGCATGCACCCCAACGTTCCTATAGATTCTATTTGTTTAGAGTCTTGTTTGCACTAATTGATTAAAACATTTTCCTTTTTTTCCAGCAGAAGAGTCATATTTAGTCTTAAACCTTCATTTCCCTAACTAACTACTTCTTCAAATACATATCGCACTCGATTACAGTAAACCCACAAATAGAACGTTCCCTTTTCAGATGCATTCATTTGCATCTTGAGTTAAATGGTTTATAATGGAGCCATATCATTCAAATGTTAACTGAAAATTTAATTATCTCACACCTTTATAGATTTTTCAGGTCACCTCTCTTCTATTATGAAATGTAATCTGGGTATCTTGCTTTTATTTATAACCAATAAGGTTCAGAAAAGCTATGCATAAGCTCAGTCCATATCTTTATGAGGCTTGGTGCTTCTCCTTAGAGAAATTACTGAAGCTCTTTTAATGTTTACAACTAATTTCTTCACAGGAACAGTAATGCTTTTCCCCCTGCAGTCACAGCCAAGAGCAACCTTTAAACTGCCGAGGGAAAAACATTTTGAGGTTTGAGAAACATTGTGCAGAAGGTGCAAATCACTGCCATCCTTAGAATATCGTAGCATATCCCAACCACTGGGAGTTCAATCCTAAATCACTGCAAAAACACTATTCCACAGACTCTGCCTGAACCTCTAATCCAAAAACAAGTATTGATCTTTAATGCACACCTAAGGGTTCACAAACCGGGGGTGCTATGAATGTCTGGAGCAATGCTGATTCTTAGGGATGCAGTATCTCTGCTTCTGGGCAGAAATAGAGGGCTGCACAAAATGGAATAAAAAAGAATCATTATCCTAAATTATGTAGCAGGTCCTAAGGCTGCTGTACCCAGTATTGTGTCGACCAGTAGTATTTCATATTAGTAACAAGTCTGAATAGATTCTAATGAATCCACACTTTTCAGCAAATGTGAAGATAATCAGGAGACAACAGAGCACTCAAGTGAGCTGCTATATTAATCAGAGAGTAAAATCCCCATTTTTGCTTCAGTGGAGCATTACTAAGAGCTCTGATCTTCGACAAGCTTATTATCAGGGGTCAATAACAGACAGATGTAACCCATGGACATGAGAAGAGGCCAGTTTTAGAGGATCATCAGACTTTGCTGCTGTTCTTGACGAAAAGATCATCTGGGAGAAAGACTGAACAGCTTCCCAAAACCTGTATTTTCTCATATTTTTAGTTTAAAATAAGATTATAGTAGGATCTTGCTTCATTATTACTTCTCTGCCATTTCTGTTGGAAGACCATGAGCATTCATTGCATTTAATTTAGAAAGAGCAAAAGTGAAACACTGTGCTAACTATTTCATCACCTTTAAAAAGAGATGAAGGAAAACCTGCATCTCACTTAAATGGAAAACAATTCCTGAAGAGATTTAAATATCTTTTGCAAGAGCATTGTGAGTTTTGATTTATTCCTTAAATTCCCCAACTCTGCATATGGGAATTGTATACTCAGGAAAATGGAAGAGTATCTACATTCCACAACTGGATTTAGTCCTTTCCTCTCAAGTGGAAGTGTTACTCTTAACATGAGCAAAAGCAGCAATTCCTAGAGAAATTCTGCCAAGGAGCACATTCCATGCTCCAAGAAAAAAGGAAAGACTGATGAACATAAAGCATATTTTTCTCCTAGTTAAAGGCTATATGTGTTCCGGTCTGTAACATCCGCATTTCCCAGAAGGACTAATTTTCTCTGGACCATCAGATTTTGATTGTATGTTATGCCACCTAAAACATTCAAAGCACAGCAGAATGTGCATTCCACAACTGGGTTGTGTATGCAATCAGACATAGTTCATATTCTGCCAATTATAAACAAGTATGCTTAACCAAACAGTACTAAATGTAGCTAACTGCTGGAAACAGAACCTTAGATCCCAACCCCACTAGTCTTCAGAGCAAATAAGAAACAAGTTAAACTGGCATCCTTGTCATGGACCAGACAGTGATAAAAATTAATCTTAGGATTTCTGTCTAGATTAATTCTAAACCTTGCTAGAGATAGCTGTCCATTGAAATATGTATCCAAGAAAGGAAATTAAACAGAGAGATCTGCTTCCCAAGTTGAAGCACAATGCATATCCTAAATCAAATCTATTATCTGAATTTTGCCTAGTTGTCTTACTCCTGCCTCTGACATTTAATCCTCAAAGGTAGCTGAGTAAGTCTGCCCCTTGCCCAGATATTCTATCTCAGAACACAAGTTGACAGCCTTCCATGCATGAAAAATATAAAACCTTTTATGTCTGGACATGATATATGGAGCTTCTCAGAAGCAGTGAAAACTGGCTTTGGAGCTGCTACCAGGAAGACCATGGAAAAACAAGTAAAAATAGGAACCTTGATAAACTCTTAGAAATTAAACCCATCAAATCTGGACTGCTACAAATCCCAGACTCCCTGTCTTTCTCCTGCAATACCAGGTAGATCTGAGTAGTTCAGAGTCAGCACCTAGCATGTGATAAGTCTGCACACAAACCCACACACTTTACAAAGCCAAGAGTCTACAGGTGACTGCCTTTTGGAATTACAATAGTGAAGACTGTGATTGAGGACATGGTCTCCTAGCACAACTTCTGTCAATAACTTACTGAGATTGGAAAGCTGTTGGAAAGAAATTTGTGGAGGAATTGCTTTCTGGAGTAATCCTGAATTAATAAATAATAGGCACCTTTCTGAGATAGCTGTTTTAGAGCTCTGTACAGCTGGATGAAAACAGCACTATGGTCCAATTTATTTACCATTAGTTTCTTTTTCTCTCTTTTTAAACTCTAGCACACAATTTCAGAGTACTGTGAAAGCCTCCTTAATTTGCTTCTGTATTGTGTAAAGCAGATGTCCTGTCTTCACAAACTGATTAGTAAGTGGTTTATATTATTCCAGTAGTTGTCACCATTATTGCAGCAATATTGAGCAAGGCTGCTGTAGGCTGCTTTTGAAAATATCTAGAATGACAGACTCTCTTGTTTCAGAAGTGACACAGGTGTGCAAAGCACAGTTTTCTGGAGAAAATGAACCAAACAGCATTCCACGAAAGAGCACACTGTGTTTCAGGTTCTCTACTGAGGTATCTTCAGTGCCCTGGTAGTCTGAGTATAAAAATAACACAAGCACTGGTAAGTGACTAGGGAGAGGCGAGTCCAGTTCCAGGTCCTTATACTATACTAGAAATTTAGTCTTTGACAAATCCTTTTGTTTGGAAAAATCTCATATGTGTTATCCTGGTTGCATCTTAAACATCTGAGACAGTTCTCTACTGGGCCCACTGTTTTTCCATTGGCTGTAAAAGGCTCATGATTGATGAACACCTACTATTAAGTGGGGTGGGTCTTGTAATGAGCTGCATAGGCAGTATAGCATTTAAATTAATTGTTTTAGTTGGAGAGGGTGAAACAAAGTCCGCCTCTCTTATGTTTGTTCACCTAGTAACTGACCTTGATTGAGTTCCCCGAATGCTACTGCAATATAAATTAATGTTAATTATAGCTTTAAAAGATTAGATGTATTAAATCTGCTCCTAGGTGTCCATATAATCTTAAAGCAGAAAGAAAGGTGAGTATTTAATTGATTCTGAAGTCATACTTCAACACTAGCTCATCTCATTCTTTACTGAATCCAAACAGCTCTTCCTTTTGCATCTTCAACAACTCTCTAGCAAAATCAGAGTGCAACAGAGGTGACTACAAGTACTTACTTGCTGCAAGAACCATAAATTACTACTGCAGCCATTACAAAAACACAGCCATGCAGTTTCTGCTTCTGCAGAATGCAATGCAGGAAGTTCTAACATGCTCACTTCTAGTCACAAGTTGTGCAAAACCCCAACACACAACTGATAAATGAGGACTTTGTTGTTGCTTAATTTCACACAAGTGGTTCTGAAATCAAAAGGAACTGACCTTTTCCCTTTTGTCAGCATTAAAATTTCACGACTACATTGTTAAACAGAGAGAGCTTGTGTCAGTGTAGATTCACAGAGTAATTTTGATTGGAAGGGACATCTTGAGGTCACCTGGTCAAGCCACCCTCAGAGCAGGGCCAACTAGATCAGGTTGTTCAAGGCTGTGCTGATATTTCAGTGTCCCCAAGGGTAGTCCCTCTGAGTGCCAGTTACAGTGTTTGACCACTATCATGGAGAAAATACTTTTCTTTACATCTAATCAACATTTGTCTTTCCATTCTACCAACTTGTGCCTGTTGCCACCTGTCCTATGTACTCTGTGCATCCTGGAAAAAAAAGTCTTGCTCTGCTGCCTTTGTGACTTCTCAATAAATAAGCAAAAACAGCTTTGCAATTTCCCCTTCACCTTCTCTGCCTGGGTAACAAGGCAGCTCTTTGAGCCTTTCTTTGTACATCTGTTCCTGAGCCCTGAATATCCTGGTGGACTCACAGGTACCAAATGGAGAAACTGCCACATCTCATGGCCTGTTGTCTACAATCTTGCCAGAACACTCCAGTACATACTTGCCTTTGTATGCCTCTGCCATGGTTTTTAAAGATAGTGACAGAAATTAAACTCTCAAATGAAATTGGAGGAAAAATACAGAATTATATTTAGAGAGAAACACAGAGATAGACATTACAAAGCAATTACCACATCCCTGGCAACCCCCCTTGAATTTTCCCCTATCTCAAAAACTAAATCTAATTCTCCCCAGTGCTCTAATCCTCCCCCTCCCCCCCCCACCCCAATGGCTCTACCATCCAAAGAGGCTAAGCAAGCCTCTGGAGGCCTACTGCTTACATGTTCTTTGCGATAAAGTGGCTCCCGCCACACACACAGGGCAGGAGAAGAAGGAGGAGAGGAGAACGAACTGACCTTGTTGTGAGTTTATAAAGAGATAGCAGAATTATGGGACTGAATAACAATCCTCCAGTCCCCAAAAGATTTTTTACCCTACAGTCTCAACCTGGGACAGCCTCAAAAGTGCAATGCTGACTCCTATGTCCAGCCAGACTCTCTGTGGGAGCCTTCTCTGCAAAGTAAATGATACTTAAGTCCCATGGAAAGACAGAGATGCACAGAAGTTTAGACTACTTGCAATCACTGCTAGCATCAAAACAGACCTGCAAGCATTGTGGCTAAATAGTGGTATAATGAGACCAAGGGCAGAAGATGCCAAGACAAAACAAAGTATGTCAGCCTGTATCGAGGCAAAAAGCGGGCAATTTTTGCACCAGATTACCCCACTGTCATCCACAAAAGACACTGCTCCGTTTTCTTGCCTTTGACTTGACTCAAAAATACATAAATCCTATTTTTTTTCAGATGCAGCTGAGCACAACAGTGTCAGGTCAAATAATTCTTTCTTAAGACAAAGCAAAAGAGAATCTCCGTCTCTTATACAGACTTGAATCAAAGGGCCAGATTCTGACACACTCTTCATCTGTGTAGATTTTTGGAGCACAAACACAGAGCCAATCGCAGCTTTTACAATGAGTCACTGATAGCCAGCAAACAGCAGAAATTTTACCTTGAAGCATTTTGGAATAAAGAGAGAAAAGTATTTCCTAAAATAATTCACAGTTTTTACTTTGAGGGACTCACGAGAAAGCATTATAATGTAAAATGTCATTTTTTTTCTACTGCTACAGACAAACTTGCTCCCCATTTTAGACAAATGAGCTTCTAGTTACTGAAAAAAAACCCAAGAATAATTCTAGCTGTTAAATAAAATTCCTGATCTATAGGAAAATAACCTTCAAAATCTGTCAAAGAAAGCCAAATGAACGGACTCCTGCCTGCAGAACACTAGAAAACTTCAAAAGCACAGCTGTTTACTTCAAATTACCAACTTTCTTTGGAAGATTAATTTCTCAGTAAGAGTATGAAACTGCCTATTTACTAAAGATGCCAATAAGAGTCAATATAAATTTTGAAGCATTCCTTTCACAATTGCATTTTTGGCTGTTGGTTTTTGTTCTGGTGTTTTGATGCACGTCAAAACCATATCTGTGAACTACTTCTGCTTTTCACTTCGTTTGTTAGCGGCTAACTTGAGCTAAGTCTCAGGATTGACAATGGAAAGCTGCTCCTAACACTTTTGCTAATGCAGCCTGTTGTAAGATCAGCCTTTCTGCAGAAGCACAGATGAAAGCATATATATGTTATAAAGTACAGACAGCCACTTCCACAAAGAGCATACACCTTCTCGAAAGCCAAATTTCTGACCTTCTGACTCATTTAGGACTAGCAGAAAGCAGGTTTTTTCTCTAGGCATCTTTCCACCTCTAAACATACTTGTATCAAAAAGAAAAAAAAAGAGAGATAAATAAAAATAAACCCCTGAAATTTAAAGACTACTATAAAAAAATTCAACATTTTCATTACCCCTTTGTTCCAAAAAGCACAAGTACCCCCACACACGACATTTCAGTGCAGCCATTAAAGCAGAATGCCTTTTGAGGCAGAATTCTATGAATGCACTCTGGCTTATAAAAAATGTATTAGATGATAGCTCTGAAAAAGGCTCTGAGGCGTAACATGGTCTATCATGTTGTGCATGCATGAGTTAGCTTTTACAAGATCAGAACCAGAAGCAAAGATGAATGCTATTCATTGTAAGCCCAAAGCTTTCAAAGTTCTGTATTGCAGTGCTTGGGGGTCAGTACCAGAACTATTTAAAAAAAATAAAAAGCACATTCTTTAAAAATCGACCCATTTTTAAATGTTTGGCACAAATGCTCACCCTTGCCTCACAATGGCATGGAGTTGAGGATTGTAGCAGAACGGGCAAAAGGCAACTGCCTGCTGCTTGCTTTCCCTTGCTCACTCAGCCCTGTTCAGCACCAACCGAAATGGTTACGAGAAGGTCAGCGATGTTCTTGTTAGTGGGTTTTAAAAAGTCAAACATCACTTGGTGGAATAAAAGCAATGACTTCACACGGGGTGTAAAGTGGAACAATTCTGGCAAGGACTTAGCCACTTACTGTCAAAGAAAATTACATACAATTTACTATTTTGACATTCTGGAGTGCGTTTGACGCATTATTAGGATTTGGAGGTCTTAAAGAGAAGCATTTCAAATGAACATTAAACTAAATGGATTTTCTTTGATGAAATAATGATAAATAACAACACAGATAGCTTTGGTTGTTTGCAAAATAGCTTGTTCATAGTCAGCTGCCCACACTAGTTTGAAAATATCCCAAAGCTCAGGACAATCCCCCCCCCCCCTGTGGTTTTTTTGACAATCAGATGCATTATGGAGTCAACAAAGAGTTGTTCTTATTATTCAAAGTATTACATATCTTATGTGAAAACACACCTGAAAAATATTGTACTGAATCTGAAAAACTGTACATTTTGAGAATTATCTTTGCATTTTGCTGCTAACTCCCACAGAACACAAGACTGTAGTTGACAAGAGTCTTGATGTGGCAATGTCCCCACAAATGTACTCTCTTTGTATACTTCTGTGTTTTCCCTTCTAAGCCAACTGCTCCTCTTTGCCACCAACCTGAAGTGTCAGCTGTGACTTTCAGAGTAGCTCTGAGTAATGGGATCAGCTAATGTTCGGCACATGGAGAAATTCCATATCATTCTCTCTAAAAATACCGCCGGCTGCCGCTAGAACCACTCAGCGGTGATGAATAGCTAAAGGGACAAGCAGGTCTCTAAATTTGCTTCATATCTGACAGCCCTTCAGCAGATATGGGTAATGGATCCCACTTACTCCAAACTACTGTATACTGCAAAGCACTTTCCTACCGTGTGAATACATACACTCAGTATGGGCTTCTTAATGATCGCGGTTTTTTTCTTCCCCATTAAGTCAAGCTGATTACACATTAAAAAGCTGTTAGTAAATTTTGAAATGTGTTACTAATTCAAGACAAAAAAGCCATGTTTGGTCTTCAGATGCACCTCCAAGCCTCTCTCAGAGAAGGTCTCGATTGACTTCTAGGGATTTGCCTCGAGTGGTGAAAGTGTGCACATCTTACAAATGCACACAGCTAATTACCTTCAATGACTCTGGCTGATTTGCTCACTTAATACGTGGGTATGTCTTTGCTGGGTATATAGCACCATAGACTTTTATTTCCTGAAGGTCATTTGATGACTTTATGTGATTCCACCCCCCCACCCCACCCCCCCCGCCCCCCTTTGTGTGTGTGCATTTTTAATACGGTCCCATTTCCAAATAGAGGAAAAGAGCATTCGATGAGACAAAGGGTATTTACTACACATCTAGGGATCTCTAGATTGGCAATTATATCATAATTGTTTTTAAATTCTAAAAAAGGGGGTGGAGTGGGGAGGTAAGAGATAATTAAGTCACATCAACAGGACCCAAATTGCATTTGCTCTCAGTTTTGTTGTTCACAATATCAGTTTAATTGAATCATCTGTAATTCTTCTCACTTTCCCTTCCTCCCCCCACACCCCAGCCTGCAGGGATGAACACAAGACATGAACGACAGGCTGGCTGGCAAATTTCTTAAGAACAGAGATCCCAAGCACATATAGGATTTGCCTGGAAATGGTAGATGAGATTATATATACATATGTCAATGTGTGCACATAAATGTTCCAGGGTGGGTGCAGAAGAGGGATGGGCCGCTAGCAAACCTTGATTTCACTACTAAAGTCGTGGTTCACAACACAGAAGCTTTCAGCATTGCATCAGCTGCGCTACACACATGCACAAGTGCATACACACAAACACACTTTTATATGCACACATTGGCTGACTTCAGTCAAACCAGTCTGTCGTACTCAGTGAATCACTGAAACAATAGAATGAGCACAGTTTCTCCCAACTCAATTAGCACTTTCTGTACCAAGCACTTTTTTTTGTGATAATGAATTTGAGGAACGTGTGTTTCTGTGTTTTAAAAAGACAAAACCTTCCACTGTCTTTGGGTAACTGAAAAGACCCTCACTGGTGTGAAATCAAATCATGGTCCTTGCAGTTATGTAAGAAAACCTAGGGAAACAATAGCAGCATCTAATCCATAATCCTCCTAGTGCAAAATGAAGGATTCCAGCACATCTGGGGGGCTTCATGAACTGAAAAATCATCCATTAAAAGAAATGCAGTGAAGATATTTGCTCTAAGTTTTCTTTGATGTTACTATTTTTCCTACGCTTCTTACACCCCTGAAATATTTGCACACATCCATAATGAAAAGGCCTTTGTTAGAGGCAGTATTTGGGTAACTCATAAGCTCAATTAATTTACCTTGACATTACTCTTTGAGAAAGAAAAAGCATAATTCTCCTTTTATAGACTGAGTGACCTGACCAAGGCAATAAGGTAGATCTGTGGCAGAAGAGGGAAATTAATCTGGGTCTGCTAAGTCTCTTAATAGCCCTATAGCCACCAACACTCTGTCCCTGTACCTTTTCATTACAACTCATCTCCAGTGAGTGTGTTCAGTTTTGGATTGTGGCTTTCCCTCTTTCCCAGGCAGCAATCAGGAGTCCAATGAAATATTTAAAATAAAAAGCACATTTCCTTCCTTTGCTTTGAATGGCAGTAAAGATTTGGGGAATTTTTTTATTTCCCTACCTAAAGGACTTTTAGAAAAAAATTGCCAGTTATTGAACTGTTTTGTTTGCTTTTTCTAGTCAGTGATACAGACATGAGGCCAAATCTTGCTCTCTTACATGAATTTATAATCACCCCACAGGTTTCAAAATTTGACCAGATTGAGCAATGTTCATAGGAGAAGAGGTAAGTGCTGCCAGTTCTGCCAGAATCTGCCATGGGTGGATTAACTTTGCTTCTGGCAGTCCTAGAAAACTCTGCAGAGACAAGGTGCATGCCATAAATAGCTTCTGGGACAAAGGCTTATTGTAAGTGACAATGATCTGACTATTTATAGGTTTCAAACCTAGGATAAATGATAGATAATACTTGCCAGCTGCTAACACTTAGCATTGCTTAGTTTATGGGGAAGGAGGTAGTGAAGTCCTCAGCATATTTTCACCTTTAGTCTCTGCTGTCAGCTACTGGGCAAGGACTAACTAAGCAGACTGATGGTGAGCAGGACGACGTGCAAAGCCTAGAAGCCTGCCTGGTATGTGGACTGACAAGCTGCTGTTTGAAGGAGAGGAGATCCTGGAATGGGTTTTCAGTGGTGATAAGCACACAGAGAAAAGCTAAATCAAACATGTTCAGCTCCCAGTTAGCCATCTGAAAGATGCAGTCAGGTTATCAGAAGCATTCACCACAAACAATCCCAACAATATCAGTTAAGTCTGCTAGACGCCAAATGATTTGAGACAGTAGATTGCTTATTTAGGTGCCTAATGCAAACCACCAACTGATAGGCTCTTTTGAAGTTCAGCTTTTTGAGCTTCATTCTCCAAACCCTCAAAGAAATTATTTGACATATCTGTAGTTGCAATAAAGGAGCATAAGATACAAAAAACAAACTCATGCAGGCCAACTGTACCCTGGGCTGCATCACAAGAAGCATGGCCAACAGGTCAAGGGGAGTGATTCTACCACTCCACTCTGGTGAGACCCCACATGGAGTACTGCATCCAGCTTTAGAGCCATTGGCATAAGGACATGAATTTGCTGGAGTGGCAATGAACTACAAAAATTATCAGAGGACTGGAACACTTCTCTTACGAACAAAAGCTGAGAGTTGGAGTTGTACAGCCTGGGGAAAGAAAGCTCCAAAATGGCCATATTGAGGCCTTTCAGTATCTGCAAGAAAGAATCTATGAGAAAGATGGGAGCAGACTTTTTACTGAGACCTGTTGTGACAGAAGAGGAGGTGATGGCTTTAAACAAAAAGAGGAGAGATTTGGACTTGATGTGAGGAAGAAAATTTGTACAGTGGGGGTGATGAAATACTGGGACAGGCTTCTCAGAGAGCTGGTTGAAGGCCCATCTCTGGAAGCACTGAAGGTCAGAATGGATGATATTCTGAGCTATTTGATCTAGTTGAAGATGTCTATGATCATTGCAGCTGGACTGGACTGGACATCATAGGATCGTAGAACCCTTGAGGTTGGAAGAGCCCTTTGAGAACATCAAATCCATCTGCTCACCTAGAGCTCACAATCCCCCCACTACTGCTAAGCCACGACTAAACCATGTCCTTAAGCACTGCATCTACACATCTTTTAAATACCCCCAGGGATGGCGATTCCACCACCTCCCTGAGCAGCCTGCTCCAAAGCATAAACCTCGATAACCACTCTACTACAGAGGGGCTGGAGTAGATGACCTTTGAAAGATTCTTTCCAACTCAAACCATTCTGTGATTCTACAATTCTATGAATACTTCTGCACTCTAAATACATCGAGAGCTAATTTGCACAGATACTCCCATCCGTCAAACCCCAGTGTACAACTAGTGCTGTTAAACTGATATGCAGAAAGTACTCTTCAGCTTTCTGCACTAGCAAATAACCTGTTTCATTAGACATGACACAGGATAGCAAACTCTCCAAAGACATTATTGCAAACTCTCTTGAACAAGCCCATGGGATGGATAAAACTGGTCTTTGCAAGGCAAAACTACTGGATTAAGTGGTAGCTAGAGAACAGTTGCAAAACAGGGCATTAAGTCAGCTCCCTTGCAGTCAGAATGAACAAAGGCTTTTTGCCACACTCTAATACACACAGATAATATGACTAGCTTTATTAGTCTTTTGAAATCACGACCCTTCTAATAAGAGGCAACACTGCTCAGAAAGCAACATAGACAAGAGCTCGAAAATCAAACAAGTATGCTTCTATGTCCTTCAACAGACGCAAATAATTTGCCATTTTACTCAGCTTAATGAATTTCACAATGCCTAGGAGAATAGAAATGATGGGTTCTGAACTCAAGAATGCATCCACAGATTCTATTTAGAAGAGGAGATATGGAGTACTGTGTATCCTACGTTTATGTACATAAATATATATACAAATACATATATTACATATGTGTATGCATAGAAATATATTTACATCAGGACCCAGGTTCTAAGTTATGACAATATAAACACCCTCTAAAATCACAGTCATCCAAACATATTAGAGGGATGTAAAATAAAAGCAAATAATAAAAAAGGAAATAAAAAGATACAGTACCACAGGATCACCAAGGTTGGAAGAGACCTCACAGATCATCGAGTCCAACCCTTTACCACAGAGCTCAAGGCTAGACCATGGCACCAAGTGCCACGTCCAATCCTGCCTTGAACAGTTCCAGAGATGGTGACTCCACCACTTCCCCAGGCAGCCCATTCCAGTAGCCAATGACTCTCTCAGTGAAGAATTTTCTCCTCACCTCAAGCCTAAATTTCCCCTGACGTAGCTTGAGGCTGTGTCCTCTCATTCTGGTGCTGGCCACCTGAGAGAAGAGAGCAACCTCCTCCTGGCTACAACCTCCCCTTGGGTAGTTGTAGACAGCAATAGGGTCTCCCCTGAGCCTCTTCTTCTCCAGGCTAAACAATCCCAGCTCCCTCAAGTTGTTAGACTTGGTTAGAGTGCTAGCTCGCTCTATCTTGGATACTGAAAGCAACCCTTAAACCCGGGAAATGCTTAATAACGTCATTCTTTTTAGTGCAGCATTTAAGGAAGAGTTGAAGTGGAGCTGGTAAGACAATCAGTTACAGTGGGCAGGATACAAAGCATGTCAAAGTGAAACAGGAAAAGAAGTCAGCCAGTACCATGCTCTGCTAATATTTGCTTTTGCCTTTTTTTTTTTTCCTGCAGGCTGATGAAGATGCTGATACAGCTCATTAAGGCTCTTAAATTGTCATCACATTAATGTCAGTAGTGGTGTGTGTGCTTGTTTGATCATATCAAGTTAAAATGCTACTGAAGTCTGCTGTATCTGCTTTCTTTTTAGATGCCCGGTTTCATTCACCCTTGACCATCTTTGTTCTTTTTTGTGAATTGTGACAGAGATGAACTGAGGGAGAATTAAACAAAGTCTAAGGCAGACCTGCTGCATCAGATCCTTAAACAATGTTGAAGAAAACACTCACAAAGGGCCCTTAATTACAAAAAAGAAATTACGATGAATACACTGAAGCCCCATAAACACTTTCTTGTTCCCCTTTTCTGTCACTGAAAATGAGAAGTGCTTCCTAAAAAACTTCTATCTGTGGTAACAGGGTTCATGATGACTTACAGGCTTTGCAGATGGCTGAAAACTCTCCAAATCTCACCCAAGAAGAAGGAAAAAGAAAAGTCAAGCCAAAGGATGACCGCTGGCTGCAGAGTACTTGCGGGTTGCACTGCGGCTGAACAAAAACACCTGACACATTCAAGGAGCCAAAGAGGCCACCTCCCCATGCAGAGGAGTGTTTAATGTCTGCAACAGGCTACATCTTAGCTCTCAGGCTACTGCTGTGTTCCTGCAAACAGAGAGATGAAGCTCCCTGCATGAAAAAAAAGAGCATGCTTGGGAGAGATGCATTTAGCCATTGTGGAACAAGAAGGCCAGCAGAGGACAACTGGGAAGAGCAGTCCACACTTATGATGGAAAGACACACTGAGAACCAAAAGCATTCTGCAAAATTTCTGGTGACCCAGAGAGCTACTCTGTGTACTGAAAGGACTTAGCCTACAAGACTCATGGAGAAAAGTGGAGCTTGGTTAATATCTCCTTTTGGTTTCTGGTCTATCTTGTTTTCTTATGTCATTTAAGGAAAAACAAACAAAACAGGATTTAATATATATTCTAATAAAACATGGGGGCTTTAATACAAAATTCAGGGTTTTGAGAATGCTTGCTTTAAACATCCAGCAGCTTTTGATTTACTTGAGCTCCTATCAAGGCATTAGCTCAGTACTGAACCCACTTAGCATCTATCAGCTGCCATCAGCAGATATATTTCGCAGGTGTTTGGTTTTGCTCAGCCACATGTTAGCAATTGGATGATTTGAAATCAAAGCTGATTGACTGAACTAAAAAGTTTGAAAAGGTCTTGTCTTTCAAGTTCATTGCAGAAAAAATCCTTATCTTTTAGGAAGCAACTGATAATATGAATAAATTCCCAGTTTCAGGAAAAGTTAAATCTCAAAGTGTTAAGAATTGCTTTTGATGATCCTGAAAACATACTAGAGCTAACTCCATACTCACTTGTAATGGTAACTGTAAAAGCCTCAGTAAATCATTATCATTGCTAATTTTAACCTCATCCCCATCCTTGAGGTGAGAATGTAAAAAGAACATCAGCTGGTTCCATCCAATGTCTAGGAATACTTCTTCTCTATGATATGCTGTATTACATTTCATGACCATATTCATTCACCAGATTTGACCTTAGAGATGGTCATGCTACCTTCTGTAACCCTAAGAAAACCCATATTGACTAGCAGTGCAATAATCCAATCTCAGAATCCCAGTAACACTGCATGCACATCTGTACCTCAAGTGTGCTTCCTAACTCTGATAAAATGCTAATTACTTTTCAAAGGAAAAATAAGATGGCTATGTTTTTGGGACTATCAGCATCTTTGGAATTGCCATATACAGTATAAACCTGGAGTTTTAAAGATGGTGAAATACTGTCATAACTTCAAATATCCCATCAGAGAAACATCAAGTTAGTCCTTACATGCAGTTCTGTAGGTAGATGCTCTCATCACAAATTCACCACTAGTGATGGTACTATCTGGTTTTAAGCACAAAGAGTTAGAGAGTGTAGAAAACAAAATTTAAGGCAAAGACAGGTAGAAATAATATCAAATTTCCACCTGTCTAGTTAGCAGTTGTCAGAGGTTTAACCACTGCTTCATTACCAGTATGGGATGCATCAGAGTTGGATTAAGTGATGTTACAGCATTATTTACTTCTGGTAAAGAATATTGTCTGTAAATACTTTGTCTCAACTGTTATGTTCTTAAATTACTGGTATGATAACCACTCATTTTTCTTAAAACCTGATGCAATTTCCCAGTTTGCTCCTGACATTTCTCCTATCTCTCCAGCCTCTAAATTCATTACTCATTCTTGTGATGTTTCTTCTGCTGGCTAGGATTATCTGAGAGAGTTATTTGGCTATAAGAAAGCAAATAAACTTGAATGAGAGGTCACAGGCTAAGACTGACATAAACTGTCTTGGGTAAATGACAAAACTCAACTTTATTTCTCCAGAAGTAAATAGACACTGCATAGGTAGATTCAGCCTTCTTTCCTTGTCTCTTCTTCCCTTGAAAGTCAAGGTTTGCCAGGCTACAATAGAAACCATGTTATGTCTGCTGGCTACAATAAAAATAAGAGATGCTGTAGCCATGACCAAACATGAGAAAAATGAGCCTGAATAAAATTGTAAATGATGATTTGAGAAAGGCAGAAAAATTGCTCTGTTTAGAGAAGAGTAGCTCAATCCAGATAAATCCTTTGAAGCAGCCAATGACTAACTCCTAACATGCAATAGTTGCTGATTGCAATAGAGCAAAAGCTTGACCCTTGGTCAGACCAAGGTTGCTGAAGCAAAGCTGAAAGCCACCACACTTAGCAACTAAGCACATAATTCTCTCAGCCTTTTTTATTCAAGTTCGAACTGTTAATTTTACAAGAGCAGAACCACACATGACTTTCAGGAGGAGCCAGTAAAACATGTCGAGGGAAATAAAACACCAAAACTTATTGATGTCATACATTAGACAAGTTTTACTCTAGTATCACTACTATTTCCAGAAGCTCTAATTTAACTCTTCCAGCTCCACCAAACTGACAGAAGAAATAATGGCCTTCCTCCGAAAGATTTCTTCTTTACCCAGTTTAGTTACCATCTTCTGTACACACAGAATGTTCCCACCATTGACAGTCAATGTTTGACTGTGTTACATAATTGGTGGGGGTTTTTCTCTTCTCCCAGACAACCAGCAACAGAAAAAGGGGACACAGTCTCAAGTTGTGCCAAGGGGGAGGTCTAGGCTGGATGTAAGGAGGAAATTCTTCACAGAGTGATTGGCATTGGAATGGGCTGCCCAGGGAGGTGGTGGAGTCACCATCCCTGGAGGTGTTCAAGCAAAGCCTGGATGAGGCACTTTGTGCCATGGTCTAGTTGACTGGCTAGGGCTGGGGGATAGGTTGGACTGGATGATCTTGGAGGTCTCTTCCAGCCTGGTCGATTCTATGATTCTATGTTGTTTACAGTCCACCATTTCTCAGCAGAGGAATCTGCATGGATTACAGCATGTTGTCTGTGTTCTGACCGATTGGCAGAAGTTTAAAATGGTTTGCAGCAACATAAAAGATGCAATCAACTAAATGAGTGCAGATGATAGACTTAACTCCTTATGTGCCCTGACGTTGTAGAAGTCATTCATAAAACTCTGCACAACATTATCTGAACATAAATATAGCCTCAGTATACTTTGTTGGCAGTGACAGGGGAGATCAATATTGGAGACCAAAAGCCAACAGTAAAAGGGTATGTCAGTCAGTATTTCACTGACTAACTGCCCTTATCTGAAGCTCTCATGCTTCACTGGGTGAAAATACAGCCATTGATCTTAGTGTCACAACTCAAATTCTTCATATATCAACTGGCTTTTTTTCACCCATTTTGAGCTGAATTTCTGGGCCACTACTTATTTTTATGATCAATATTTCTATCACTCTCACATGAACTACACTTTTATTATATTAACCTTTAAGTACAATTTTTAACATATCTGTTTGGTGTAATGTCACGTTTTAACTGAACATCTCTTTTACAAGTGTCAGAGCTACAGCTGGAATTCAGGTTCTTTAAAGCATGCACAGCAGAACTACTCTGATTAGTAGAAAATCCACCCAATGCAGTGCTGTCAAGGAGCTCTTTGGGGCTGTGGAGCTGTGCTTTCAAGGCTTTGGTTTTCCTTTCCAGGAACACGCAGCTCAGCTGTAAAAAATTTCCTCAGAAGAATAATTTTTGTTAGCAATTGATCTAACTGCTTTACCTTAAAGCATTTAAGTGCAAATTAGCATGACAAAAATCCATCCACATAAACAGTCGTGGGTTTGCAATTGAAAGAGACAGACATTTGGCTCTGGAGTATTCTGAGGAGGTTTAACACACATAAGCATATATGGATCAGGTCTCTGGCTTGCTTTATGGTCTTGGCTGAGGCACCTGAGCTCTGTGAATTTCACTCATCCTGTTGCTAAATTTGAAATAGGAAGGTCAACCTGCTTTCATTAGGTCCTTTGGATCTACAAATGAATGAAACCATATTCCAGAAGTCATAAAATGTAATTCTCTGATCTACGTTAGGTGCTCTGTGGGACTGTTCATTACTAAACTAACTGAAGTTAAATGTTCTGAGATTTTTAAATAAAAAAAAAAATAGATGGACAATAAAAAATACATATATATATAGAGAGAGATGTTGTAAAACACATTACTCTCTTAGGGGACATATTCCAAGGTAGGGATTTGAGGAAAATTATTTAAAACACACAATAGAATTCTGTCCTCTGCTAGCGTAATAGAAAGCTGTCTCACTGAGCTCATAGTGAAAATGACAGTTCATGAATGGCAGTTTTCTGTAAATCTTGAAACTAATACAAACAAGATAATTCCTTGATTATTTGATTAACAGAGACAGAAACCTTTATCTCTCTGTGTTTTACTGATCCAGAGCCCTTTTCAACCTTGCTTTAAGAACTACTAAAAACTAAGATAGGTAAGAGACACTGAAGTAGCACAATCAAAGGCTGTGTTATTTTTTTAATTGTTATTATTTACAGTTCCAGTGTATTATGCCAGGACCACAATTTTAATACAAAAGTTGATGTCTCCCAAAGGAAATTCTTCTACCCCAAAATGTTTCATCAACTATGGCATTGCTGCGTCATTATCCAAATTGTCAAAGCAATTTCATTATAAATCCCACATAAAGCAGCACTAAGGGGTAATGGCAAAATGGCTTTGGTCCCTGTAGGACTATCTCAAGAAAAATAATTTCAGGCAAAGAGGAAACAATGCTTTGTTCTTGTGCTGTGGGAGGGAAGTTTGTCTTTCTTGGCTATGGCTCTGAGACAGAAAAAAAGCCCCACCACACAAATGGGGAGTGCTTAACATTGTGAAAGCAGCATGCTGTACACAAGTTAGTACATTTAGGCATCCCACAACATGAGTTTAATGATAGCTGGATTGACTAGAGATGGATATATAAAGAGAATTAATTTCTTAGATAGAGAGAGCTCTTCAAGGCAAGAATGCAGTGGGAGGATGGGAGGGTAAAAGAGTGTGTGCCCACATGGCTACATGCACAGACGAGTAGGACGGAGGCACCCGATTGTACAAATAACTTCTTGGTGATAGATGAAATTCTTCTCTAGCTAGCAAAAATTGTGTGTGCAGCATTAGTACATAAAGGCTTCAGATAGCAAGATGTCAGGGCTGCTTCCTCCAAGGGAAGATAAAAAGGTGTAAGGTTAGGAGATTTCCTTCAAAGGAGGAAGAAGTTATGAAAACATTTTTGTTTTTTTAAATTAAGTCTGTGAAATTAAAACACCAATTTCAGAGCATTGCTGTACTTAAGCCAAAAGGACAAAATTCACAGACCCTGTTTATGCTTAGAAACTTATTTTGGGGGAAGGAGAAGCAGAAAAGGGTGCAAAGTAAAAAGGAAATAGATTCAAATACAGAAAAGGGAAGTAGCGCACTGCAGACCACAAAATATCTGCTCCTAAGTATACTGTGCACTAGATAATATAATCTCTACACAGCAAATGGTTCAGAAGAAACTCAAGACATTTAGAATAAACAAAGAAGAAAAAAATAAAGCAATTGTGTTTTAATGGATGAATGTAAAGAGCCAGTAAGAGGGTTGCTGGCTGGGGGCATCTTGGTTCTATTTCTGGCTCTTGCAGAAAGAAAATTACTTCACTTCCCTGTGCTGCTGCACAAGAATGTGAAAAATGACTACAGAACTGCTTAAAGGAAATTTTGAGGCTTAGTTAACATTTAATGAAGGGTTTGAGAATCTTGTGTGAACGCTACAACAGCAAGTAGTATCCTAAAAACTAATTAAAGAATGATTTTTACATGGCTGAATTATGATTTCACACAACTATACTTACTACAGTTTACTCCAAAGATATCTACTGCTGAGTTTACAAGCTACTGAGGTTCTCTCTTTTAACATGTAAGACTTTATTTAAAAAAGGTACTAATTAAATGTGCTAGATTTTAGGCCATTATTACCAGTTATAGAGAAAGATTCATTTTATAGCATCGTTCCATGATGTAGAAAGCCTAAAGGTAAAATGAAATTTTAAGTGACTGGATCAATGAACTGTAGATTCTCAAATGTGTTCTGCAGTTCTGAAACCTGTGGTGCCTTACTGATTCAGTTTCTGTCCTTTCACTGTATTCATCTCTCATCATGGAGACACAGTACTTAAACCTAAGATCAGGGATATCACTATACTCTAGACATAAAATACACCACTATGAATGACCACGTCAGTATACAAGCCCATCTCATTAGCAAGTATTACCTAAATGCCAAAAACTTAAATGGATTAACTATAAAAATAAGCTTTCCCCTCCCTATTCCCCTTAAAAAAGCTAAAGAAGACTAATACAGAGCTTAAGAAAAAAAAAAATCTAATTTGAAAAACAAACTCTTAAGATTTCTATTCTAATCTGTCTCCTATCTTTGGATGCCAGTAGAGGAAATATCAATGTGCTGACCATACAGCCATTCAGCCCTTTGTTTCTGCCAAAGACAGCACCACTCCAATCGAGATATGTAGACAAAAGGTCCTAAGGTGCAGCCGCATCTTCAAGAGGACTAACAGAAACTTTTCAGTCTTCCACCAAGGAAGACAGACATGTCGTTTTGGTACAGATAAAGATTTAAAACAAAACAAGGAAGACCAAACCCCTTCTTTACCCAGTTATGCTGTTCAGTACAAGTTCCATACCAGCGTGCATGGAACTCACTTTCACACAGCCTCCTCTCACTTTCAAATTACTCTGCTTACAGAGAGAAACTAAACCTCAGATGCAAACTTTTCTCTTTTTTAGACTTGAATGTCAGAACCACATTTAACGTTCACAAATCATCTTCAGTTCACCTCTTGTTTTTTGAGTCATTAGGACTTTCCTGCCACTATGCTAACAGTTGGTCCACTCCAAACCAAAATGAATACTATGTGGCTATGGATATACAACGGAATCTCTCCAAAAGGTCTGTTCCTCTGGAATAGCTGAAAGCAACAGCATCTGATGATCTACATAATTTAAAACAGCCAAACTGCACCCTGATGAATATCATTCAAATACAGAACCCATCGAGGAAGAAATAACTTACAACTAACCAGCTGAGAGCGTTCACCAAAATACTTCACCTGATCCCTAGAAGCACAACTTTAAATGAAAAAAGAAACACATGCAGCAATTAGATACCAAGTCACATGTGGCAGGTCACTAACCAAGAGCAGACTGTAGTGAAAAGGAAAGACAGATTACAAAACATCAATAAAACTAATGTGACTGCCATTATTGATGGGATTAACACTCTCAGCCCAACAGCAGTAGCAAAAGGGAAACCTGATATTCTATTTACTGTCAACTTCCCATCCATACTTGTCATATGAAATGGTTGCTTTGCCAATCGTTTTTTGCTGGAAAAAATATTTTGAAGAACTAAGAAACAATACTTCAAAGAGAAAAAAAATCAATCCTGACAGGGCAAGGACATGTGCTAAGAAAAGGACATTAAAAAAATCTGGGTATCTATATCACATGACACAAAGCACTTTTATACAGACATGACCAATATAAGGTCCTTTATTGCACAGTTAAGTCGATGCCATATGTTACTATTTTTCTTGAAGAGCAGAAAAGATACATTTTGGCCTGTGAATTGTGCTATCACCAAGCAGGTTGGAAGGAACTATAGTCAATTTCTACAACCAGATGTTCATGAGTCTGCATTTCATGCACCCTAAGTAGAGGGTGAGTGCATTGCATTTGAAGGATTTCACTGCTTTGATTATAGGTTTTCAAGCCTGTAGAAAGAAGCAAATAATGCTGGTCCTAACTTTTGGTCAAGGGAAGCATAGAATTTGTTAGGTTTCTATTTTCACATAAATGAGCTTAAAACCTACCCTCTAATGTAAATCTTTATGAATCCTGGAGTACTGGAATGCAGAGAATACACTCTGGAAGGCCATTTCTAAATGCAAAGCATGGAGAGGAAAACAGAAATCCTTTTAATTAGTTCTTAACTTATTTTGAGTAACACATGTGCAGGCGTTTGAATTGTATTTTCTCTCATTGTTAGTACTTCTGAACACTTGTGGTTCATTGACTGAGCCTCATTACCCCTGGAGATTGTTTGTTCATCTGTTTGTCAGAATTTAATTACTGGAGCACAACCACTGATAGAAGGACATTCACACAGGAGCCTAATATTTTTTCTCATCTCCATCTACTCTAGGTAGCTTTATTTTCTTGCTAATACATTGCTCTTAATCAGTTTGTCACTGTGCAGAACAACACATTTCATAAGCAAAGGAGGGGTCTGTCAGAGGGACAAGTACTCCTCTGCAACCACCTCTGAAAAATCTACTTTCTCAACTAAATGGATGAAGAACTCCACAATCCCCAACCTTCTTATTTAGAAACAGAAAAGCAATGCACTCACTGATTACAGATTCTGTTGTCCAGCTGCATCACTGAAAATCTCTGAAAAATGTAAAGCAGTATTATAGGAGTCAGGCAGGAATCACAAACTGACTTCTCAGAAGCAGTACGCTAGATTGCCTGCTGTTCTTCATCAGTAATCCCTGTCCATAGTCCCCAAAGAAGACTTCTCTCAAATTAGAGGACACTTTCTCTACAGTTCTTGCACACCTCTATTGCAAAGATGATGATTCTTGACTATGAATGATATGCCTAGATCTGTACATTCAAACAACCATGAAGTCATAAGCTCCCAGCTCCACAATTTTTCATCTAAGCAAAACAGCACAGGCTCACATTTCACCTAGCTGTCATGTGGCTTGAGCTACTACCTGTGAATATACATGTCACAAAAACTAGGGGCAAAATATGCTAGGTCCTGCACAAAGTGTTTCAACTGATGGGATTTCTTTAATGCCCAAATTTCCAGAGCTCACACAATGCATTTTTTTTTCCTATTAAATACCTCAATACTCTTTCTTCATAAGCATGTAATAAAAAGTATTTTACTGGATTAACTTTTTGTTTGTCTTAAACAGAACTTGTTAAATCTTTGCAGAACCGATCAACAGAAAATTAGTGTTTGCAGTAAGGCAAACCCAATCTTTAGGCACAATTCTGACTGTTCTCTAGTTGGGAAGATTAATTTTAACAAACATCTGCTAATGCAGATTCAAGACTAACATAGGAAAGTCAGAGATGTTATCAACACATCAATAGGACAAAGTGAACATTTTGGTATCCAGAGATACCAGAGATTATTCTTTATCTCCTTTTGCATTTATTATGGAAACATTGCTCTCAAGCTGAATCCAAACTAGAGTCTTGCCCCTGTTTTACAATCTCCATAAATGACAACAGTGTCCTAGCATTGCTGATCTAATGGCACTACTTAGCAGTGGCATTTGAGGGTGTAGAGTAGGACTCGAGAGGCTGAGAATCCTATTTGAATGCACAATAAAGAAGCTTCTGAAGTTTTACTAGGTTTATTAAGTTGTTTATGGCTATTTCAGTAGTAGTTGATAAATTAATCATCCTAAAAAAAAAGAGAGAGAAAATACTATGTAACACTGAGTATTATGACAAATTTAATAGGAGTTTAATAGTAATACTCCATTTTATTTTACAAGTTCTGATTTTTAAAAATCCTATTTATATGGGTACCTTGACTTTTATTTTAATACAAAAAAAGGCATTTAATAAAGCTTGGAGTGACATGAATTGTTAAGGTTCAGATGTCAATAAGTAACTAAAAAGGGTGCAAGTATTTAAAAAAAATTCTCACTTTTAAAGCCTCTGAAAAGCTTGTGAAGGCTGATTCATGAATTTCAGAGTAGCTACACTGACATCACCACTTCAAAGCTTTCTTTCTTCCCCATATATCTAGAATACAAAAATTAATTTCCTGAATCTTCCGAGCCATTTCATTTAACAACTTAAGAAGACAAACAACACAGACAGCCCTTCCACTGCCCACTGTGGCGAGTAAAATTGTACAGATAAACAGAACAATTATCAGGATGTGCAGGAGGGATAGATTCAAAGAGCTGCCTTTACTGGTTTGTTAAAAACACAATCAAATTAATGACCAAGTAGCTCTTTGCTCTACCTGGTCTCAGTGGCGATTTGCAAACACAGGGATGCAACATTATCCTCTCGAAGTGGTCAGGCTGAACAAATCCCTTCCTCCTGGTGCTAAGCAAAAAGGACACAGCATGTTGCATGCCTGGGCATGGGAGACAGAGTGAATGAGGAAGGGAACCACAGAATCACAGAATGGTTTGGGTGGGAATGGACCTTAAAGATTTAGTTCACCCCTCCCAGGAGTAGGGACACCTTCCGCTAGATTAGGTTGGATCAGGTTGCCCGAATCCCCATTCAACATAGAATCACAGACTCAACCAGGTTGGAAGAGACCTCCAAGATTATCCAGTCCAACCTATCACTCAGCCCTGTCCAATCAACTAGACCATGGCACTAAGTGCCTCGTCTAGTCTTTTTTTGAGCACCTTTGGGGACGGTGACTCATTCACCTCTCTGGGCAGCCCATTCCAATGGCAAATCACACATGACCCTGAATATTCCTAGGGATGAGATACCTACCACCTCTCTGGGCAAACTCTTCCAGTGTTTCATCACCCTCAATGTAAAGAAATGCCTTCCTAATCTAAATTTTCCCTCCTTTAGTTTAAAACTATCACCTCTTACCCTAGGCAAGGCCATGCTAAAGAGATTGTTCTCATCTTTCTATAGGCTCCCTTAAGTACTGAAAGGCTGCAATAAGGTCCTTCCAGAGCATTCGCATCTCCATGCTGAACACTCTCAGCCTGTCTTTATCAGAGAAGTTTGTGGCCTCTTCCGGATTTGCTCCAACAGGTCAATGTCTTTCCTGTACTGAGGACTCCAGAGCTGGACACAGCACTGCAGGTGAGATCTCATCACAGTGGAACAGAAGAGCAGAGTCACCTCCCTTGACCTGCTATCCTGTCTCAGGGTTACTGTGGCTTTATCTTCCATCATAGAATTAGTACAGCCCCAGACAGGCAAAGGCTCACTGCAATAGCACAGATATGTCCATTCACTTTTCAAAAGTTTCTTTTTTGTTCAGGTCTCATTTCATTTCTTGATAATTCAAGCCACATATTCATGTTTCTTCCAAAACAAAATGATACAAACTGAAAACATTAAAAAAAAAAAAGAAATTCTCATCCACAGCTAATTACTGATGCTGAGGATTAACATTCTGTGGCACTTCAGCTTTAGTTATTTTCCTTAATTAATGTCATATTTGCAAAGATGTATAAAAACACTGTTTAGGTAAACGAAGTGCATTCATTAACTATTTAAAGCCTGTATATTTTTTTCTTCTTCTCCTTTTTTTTTAAAAGTATTTGGAATGCCTCTTGTAATTCCTCCAAATAATCTGTAGGACCTCAAGGATTTCTAGGTGCTTAACAAAAATGCCAAAATTTCATTAACTGTTAGGAGAAAAGGTGCTTGTGTCAGACGTGTTGAGAGCCCTCAGAAATGTATAGGTCATGAATTTCTAAGTACTTGTAAGCAAAAACACTGATCCTTGCATGCAAAGACCAAACTTCTGCTGTGCTTCACAGTCAGATCTAATTTGCACCATGCAGTAATGGCATCTAAGCTGTTATTAATAGGACTGTGTGGCTAAGGGTGTTTTCCTGGCTCTGGGTATGCAGAGAAACCATCTCTTTTCCTGTACCATACAGCACAGTCCATAAACTGAAGACACTCTTCTGTAAACTATGCAGCACAGAGAAAGATATTAAGTGACAGATAATTTTCTATAAACCAAAGCATAAGAGGTTGCTATCACAATGGAGTAAGACATATTTTTGAAGAGTACCTTACTATTTACTAGCGTGGGCTTTGGCTGTTTTGGCGTGTCAGTAAGTCAGATGAACCACAGGAAACCTGCAGTATTTGTCCTTGTCTGTTCAACATAAATGTCAATACTTATTTCAGTAAATACTTTTCTTGAGAGAGTTAACAAATGGTATTATTACAGTCCCATTGAAGCTAGGGTGTTAAGTCTTTACCCCCTTGGAGTTTTTATAGAAAACCCATCTTTTTTTTGGCCCCATTTTTTCTTGAAATGCATTTTTTACCACTGCCACAGCAGACACTGCTGCTTTGGTAGCTGGAGCCGTGCAAAGGGAGAGGTTGTGCAGATCATGAGGACGTAAGTGACAAACCCCAGCCATGAAAGACACCATCAAATAGGTTGGTTTTGAAGGCTGTGATGGTACCTGCTGGATTTGGGTCACCAAGCCAGACAATGACCACAGGCCTATGATGCACTTGTGAGCACTGAAACCTGAGTGACGGGTCAAGTGGGGCATGTACTGTGTACAGCTTGAAAGCCAGACTGTACAAGAAGTTTCTTTCATTTTTCAAGTCTTTAACTGTGTGTGCTCTCCACTTCTGCCTGTGACATGCACAGACAAAGGAAGGAAGTCACACCACAAAGGATTCTCTACCTCCTTGCAAAGGTAAACAAAATTTTGTTACCAGCTGACAAGTAAGCAACTGTGGTAAAGATAAAATTTTAAGGTCAAACTCACACATTACTTTGTCACACTCAGCAAGTAAACCCACTTAACCGCTGACACTACCACCAAAAACAAGGACACAAACATGAGGTTACAAAACATCATATGCCATCTTCTACAGATTAAAACAGCCTTTTGTAACAGTCTGTAAAATAAGCTTTGCAGCAGGACGGCTTGGGAAACAGTTGTACGCTTCTCTTGGCTACCACTCCAACTTACTACAAATTGCTTCATCCATCTGAGGCTCCACCACCACAGCAGCTGGTTTCTGTGGGGAAGCTCAAGTGTCACTAGCAACGTGGTTTTGACATCCATGTTTGCCTTTGTGTTGCCAAGTACCCACCTTCTTTTCCCAGCCAGCCATTTACAAACCAGTTACACTCACTCAGTGTCAGGAGACTGCAAGTTAGTTTCCCTTTTCACCCCTTCCAACTATAGACCAAGCTTCACCCCACAGCAAGTGCTTATTATTGTGTGTAGTATATGTTTCAACATGAGTCCGATACAGACTGTAAAAAGAAATAGCAACACAGTTCCACTAAGAAAAATGAACTGCATGCATATTTGTAGGTCAGGGTCCCAACACAGGGTAAGCTGCAGCTAAAAATGAAATAAAAATAGTGGAAATATAAATTAATATAAGTCTGCATAATTAAGAGAGAGCACCTTATCATAAATTTGAACCTTTGGAAAGTGTGGAAAATATTCTGCAGAGAATGGAACAATTTAGTACATCATTTGCAATTTTGAATGTGTTCCTTAACAGAAACAAAGGAAAAGCAACCACGTTGAAGGGTATTTTAAAAGAAACAAGAGTTTGTGCCTGACTCAAGAAAGCAGGTAGACCTTCATTACTTGTTCAAAGAGAACTGAATGAAAAAGAGGATAACTATAGAAATAAGGATAGGTATGATGATTATCTTGAAAGATTAAAAGTAGATCAAATTGTGTTATTACTTCTGCAGAAATATCAAAGCATAATTATGCTGTTTTTCCACACCTTTATTTGAATTTCTGAGGAATTAAAATGAACACAATTAATAAATAACAAGTCGTCAGCTGAAACAGAAGCACCAGAAACCTTTCCACAACTGCAGTTAAATTGTTGCAGTGCTGTCTCCACCCTCGTATATCATTTGTATCTTGAATATATTAGCTTTCAGTTAGGCATAAAGAATTGCATTATTGTCAGTCACAGTATAAAAGCAAGCTGGGTATGAACATGTGGGATCACTCTGGCAGATACACACACGATAGGATGCAAAAATGCAGGATACAGAATAGCATGAAGCACTCCCCACAAAACATTCGCCTCTCAATCACCATTTAATCCTAGTGTCAGCATGGTTTCCTTCTCATTCTCTTTCCTTCTCCCCTCTCTTCCACTAAACCCCTCAGTGCAACACACTGATGTAATGGTCTTACTGGTACGCTAATTGACTCGGGCCCATTTCTAATGCAAATGCTCGGCACTCCAAGGGTGGTGATGTTCACCTGCTTCAGCCAACTGCCAACACCATCACAGCTTGATATAAACAACGAATTGCATAGAAATAATGACTCTGCTCTTCAGCTTCACCTTATCTGTCCACCAGGAAAAACAACCAACCTATCTGACCACTATGCAAGGCATTGGCAAAACTTCTTTTTGTTTTTTTTTAAGGTCTTCAAATTAAAACATTCAAATTTGCTACCAGGCACCTTCTAATATTATTAATTGATATTTTCTTTAAAACCCTTGGGAGGTCAATCTGATAATTGCAAACATATTTCTGGGGGTTTTTTGTTTGTTTGTTTGCTTGTTTTTTTTAATAACTCAGAGAAAAAAAAAAAGAAAGAAAAGGAAAAGAAAAAATGTTAAACTGCCTCTATCCGAAGTCCTAACAAAACTCTAAATGCATTTTCTTTTGCTTATTGGTTCTACTTTCAAAAATCCCATTCTACTTTCTATGTACAATAATAGTCTCTTCTTGCCATTAATATTGTGTTCAGTGAAATGCTAATATTTTTCAGTTCACTGTCAGAGAGAACTAAATCTACAGCAAGCTAATCTGCCATAAAGTCATGTTTTATACACATGACTACAAATTGAGTTTTACACTCCATGGAAAGCAATCTTCCATCTTTAAGGGTATCATGAGACAAAGAATTAGATCTATTCTTCTGGCATTACTAAATCATAAGATGAAATATAATTTGATGTGTAAATGATATTGTAAACCCAAGGCAATGAAGCACTGAGAATGTTTTTAGTACTAAACTTACTTGTTTGCTCAGTATTAAAGAGTCTTTTTGAGAAAATTAGTCTGTATTTATAATGGAAACAGCAGTACATCTTCTTCCCCTCTCCCCCCCCCATATAACAGAGGTCCTAATCTTGAGATTGAAAGCCTGTATGAATTCATTTCTAAATTGGGTATCTGAGTTTAAACATGTGTTTCTCATCTTTTAAGCTCCGGAGATGTGAGCACTGGGAGTCTATCACAACTATAACTTCTTTTTCAGACGCTCAGAGCAACGCCTTTTGAATCTGGATGTCATTTAGAGCTGTTTTCACTTGTCAAGTTTCCAAACAACTTAGAAATAAACGAGGTAATGCATTTTTCTGTTTACACTGGGAACAGCTTTTTTGTCACTTGTAGTCAACAGCACAAGCAGAAGGGCATTGGCAAAGTGCTTATGGAGATGTTTTCTCAGGTACAAGGAGAAAGAATCTGGAAGGGTTGTTGAGTGCTGCCTCTTCACAATTTCTAGATGTTACCTTGGAAGATGGAAATGTGCTCTCCAGCATCACCCTGGCCACTTATTTACTTGTATTTACAGTCCCATTTTAACCAGACCTGGAGGGAGATTAGTTTCTCCTAGTAAGCTTTTGTGTATTTAATCTCAAAATGTCTTAATATGGTGCTGTCCTCTCTCCATTATCAGTCAAAGAGGTGCAAAGATATCCCCATATTCATATTTTGCACTTGCTTGACTCTATTCTCTGCTACTTTAAGACTGGTAGCGTTAAGCCTATTGTCATGGTCAGGCCTTGGGGGCCAGATACTTACCAAAGCTGCTCTACCACTCCCCTTCTTAGATGGACAGAACAGAGGGAAGATATGAGGCCCATGTATCAAGACACAAGCAGTTTAGTAAGACAAGAGTAAAGGTCTCACACTGAAGCAAGAGCACACAAAAATATCCTTCTCTACTTCCCATCAGCAGACTATGTCTGTCTGTTCCTCAGGAAGCAGGGCTTCAATGTGCATAGCAGCTGCTCCAGAAGGTAAGTACCGTTAATGAATGCCCCCACACTTCCCTCTTTCCTTTAGCTTTTATAGCTGAGCTAACGCCATATGGTATGGAATATACCTTTGGTCAGTTTGGGTCAGCTGGCCCAGCCATGTCCCCTCCCAAGATCTCACCAACCCTCAGCCTAATCTTGAAAGGGCTAATGTTGAAAAAGCACATCATTGGTGCTGTGTGAGCACTGCTTAACAGGAGCTGTAACACTGGTTACCAACATCCTTCCAGCTACCATTACAAAACACAGTTCTCCTTATAGCACCTTCCATTGTGCTATCACATCTCAGCCAAACCCAATACACTTAGCTTAAACCAGAAGGCTAACTATCCCCTTTTGCACTGCTATATCAGCACAACAAGCAAACAAACAAAAAACCAAAAAAGGTCTTTCTAATGCCTCTTCAAACACAAAAATACAAGAGTATCAGACTGTTCAAACAATACAAATGTTCAAGACTTGTTGTCCAGAGTTACTATGAACCTTCTTGTCATTTCACAGGACCACAGGATATCAGGAGTTGGAAGGGACCCAAGGAGATTACTGAGTCCATCCCCCATTTGTTACTTTTCAATCCAGATGACTGCTAACTTATACCAGGGACATCTTGCACTCTACTGGAAGAAGCAGCATTCACATGTGGAGCATATCTACAGGTGAAACGGCACAGTCTGCTACCACAATGGAGCAGACTCACTGCTTGGAGGGAGTCACACCACCCTGCAGATGTCAACAGAGGAAGGGGGTGCCTGACAAACCTGGTGGACTTCTATGAACAGGTCACAACATTAACAGATGAAGGGCAAGCAACTGATGTAATTTACCTGGACCTGTGCAAGGCCTTTGACACTGTCCCACACCACATCCTGGTCTCCAAGCTGGTAAAACATGGGTTTGATGGGTGGACTACGAGATGGATAAAGAACTGGCTTGATGGCTGCACCCAAAGAGTGGCTGTCAATGGGTCCATGTCCAAGTGGAGGCCAGTGACAAGCAGAGTCCCTCAGGGATCAGTCCTGTTAAACATCTTTGTTGGCGTCATGGACAGAAGCACTGAGTGCACCCTCAGCAAGTTTGCTGACAACACCAAGCTGTGCGGTGCTGGGCAGTGACTGGCTGGAGAGCAGCCCTGAGGAGAGGGACTTGGAGGTGCTGCTGGATGAGATCCTCAACGTGAGCCAGCAGTGTGTAATTGCACCAGATCCTGGGCTGCATCAGGAGAAGTGTGGCCAGCAGGTCGAGGGAGGTGATTCTCCCCCTCTACTGCGCTCTGGTGAGACCCCAACAGGAGCTCTGCATCCAGTTCTGGAGTCCCTATTATAAGAAGGATGTGGAGATGCTGGAGCATGTCCAGAGAAGGGCCACGAGGATGCTCAGAGGGCTGGAGCAGCTCTGCTATGAGGACAGACTGAAAGAGTTGGGCCTGTTCAGTCTGCAGAAGAAGAGGTTCCGAGGTGACCTTATTCTGGCCTTCCAGTGCCTGAAGGGGGCCTACAAAAAAGCCGAGGAGGGACTTTTTAGGCTACCAGGACTGGGGGGAATGGAGCAAAGCTGGAGATGGGTAGGTTCAGACTGGACATGAGGAGGAAGTTGTTGAGCATGAGAGTGGTGAGAGCCTGGAATGGGTTGCCCAGGGAGGTGGTTGAGGCCCTGTCCCTGGAGGTGTTTAACGCCAGGCTGGATGAGGCTGTGGCCAGCCTGATGTATGGTAGGGTGTCCCTGGGCATGGCAGGGGGGCTGGAACTCGATGATCCTTGTGATCCTTTCCAATCCTGACCGATTCTATGACTGTGCCAGTGCACTTCCATTAACTGAACAGTAACTTCCCAGTGCAAAGAAGCTCTTCATTACCCACCTTCATCCTCTTCTTCCAAATGCCTCCTAAAAAAAAGCACTTTGAAAAGAGGCATTGAACTGTAACTTGCTGCACTGGGTAAGTGCAGAAAATGGTCAGACTGTTTTCAATCTGCACTTTATGAAAGAGAGACAGAGATCTGAGTTCATGTGACTGAGACTAGCCAGAGGTAGAAAATGTCAACAAGCATGACAAATATTAAAATATGTGATAACTCATTTAAGAACATACCATGTTTTCCACTTGCTTAACCTCTTTTTTTTTCTATTGGTGGCCAGCTAGTATCAATCACTATCTGAAAAAAGGCTTTTTGCATTAATTTCAAAAGAAACAGTCCATACATTTTGGTAATCTGCTCCAAAAGAGATGTCAATACTCTTCTTTTTTGAGGTGATTGCAAGTGGTATTATATAAAGACAAGTCCAAGCATGGAAATGAGGCAGTAATGCACTCAATCACAATCTGAACTGTAAAACTCAGCCTGCTCTCCAGCACTGACTCCTGGATCTTTGGAAGAATCAACCAGGCAAGGCAGTGGAAGTAAAATGATTACAAGCAACTGTACATCACTACGCATCCACCGTAAATTATAGCCAATGGCAAACTCTACTTAGTTCTAATAAACACATGGACATTGATGGAGTTGTGTCACACAGCACTCAGATATAATAAATAACAGAATCATTTTGCTTGGAAGACACCATCAAGTTCAACTGTTAGCACTGCCGGGTCACCACTAAACCATGTTTCTAGCACCACATCTACTATGAATCCCAGTGTATTCTTTTTCACAGAGAAGTGAATGAGAAAACATCCCTGAGACAAAGGAGAACCTTATGGCTTGCTAACACAGTACAAACAGCCCTTTGATCTTTACATAATGTATTTTTTCAAGAATAAGCAAGTTCTTTCTTTCATTAAGAATAACACTTTGAACTCAAAATAATTCTTTTCATCAGAACACTATGGAGCATTTTGCAAAGATGGTAAAATAAAGCCATGAGAGGTTAAGGGAGTTATCTGATTTTTTTCAGACATCTTGGAATACAACTCATTTATCCTGTTTCCAAAACTATGCTTCAGACTACCAGACTGTGCTGGTATCAGAGAATAATTTCCAGCCAAAATGCGCTACTGTTTGACAGTGCCTGAGGGAGTGCTTTGCAGAAGCCTGAAGAAAAATGGGTTAAAAAACACAAAAGCCAAATCTACAGGATCCTGAATCCATCTTATAAAACTTTCAAGATGGTGATTCTTTTTCAAATTTTTTCTTCCCTTTTGAGAACTTCTTAGAGATAAGACCCATTTGTCACCTCTGTGCCAGAAGGTATTGTCCCCATGGATACCATTAGTGTGTATGTATTTAGGAACAGAGACACATGAGCAATGCAGTCTGTTAATGGACTGTGATATAGTATAGATTTATCAATGCATACATATGCAAAAGAATAAAGAAGCAGACTTGCTTTAGTAATTGCTTTAGTGTTAGATAGTATTGTCCTGCTCTGGCAGGGAGGTTGGACTCGATGATCTCCTTGGGTCCCTTCCAACCCCTAATGTCCTGTGATCCTGTAGTAGGCACAGTAATTCTTGGAAAAAGTAGTAGATCCAAATTTCAAGGTTGTTGAAATAATGATACATGTTGTATTTTCTATTAAATTCATTCCTGAGTGCCTGCTACGAGGAGTGGAGGAGGAACAGCAAACAAGGGACACAGTCTCAAGTTGTGCCAGGGTAGGTAACTGGGTGATAGGTTGGATTGGATGATCTTGGAGGTCTCTTCCAACCTGGTTGATTCTATGATTCTATGATTCTATAAGAAGAGGAAAACTTCCTTAAAGAAGTTCGGCTGTTACTCTTACAAATCCTTTCCACTCACACAAAACTACTATTTTAATGCCTCAGGTCACAGGTCAAAATCCTGGGGTTTTGAGAGGTTTTGGACACACTGAGGGAGGGAGGGCAAAGAAAAGCAGCCAATGCAGGCAAAGATGAGGGCAATCAAATCTTGTGCTTTGTAAAGTATCAGAGGAAGGATCATCTTTGAATGCAGCTTTACACTTCTGAAACTTCAATCAGCAGAACTTACTTTAAGCATCAGGTTAAGGTCACTACAATTACAAAGATATAAAAGGTATTGGTCCACTTCTATGGAATAAAATAAGTTCTTTTATTCTCCCCCTCACTCTGCTTGCCTGTCCTTTCTCAATACTACGAGACCCAGAATATTTTATGTATTTGTAAAAGTTAATGTCTCCTATATCTACTTTCGGATGCACAGTTAGCTCTAAGATTAACTATGGTGTTCAGTTTCTAGAGCCTCTATCCAGTGTCAACTACAGGTATCAGAGCACCTCTGTTGTTCTTATTGAAAGGCTCTTAGACAAGCTTACTATAAAAATGACATCTTCCACAGATCTCTTACACTGCATTGGCATACTTAAGGTTTAGCTGAGAAAATCTGATAATCTGGTAAAGACCACATCAGATCAGAACTGTGCTTTACTTTGACAAATTTGAGTGCTTTCCAAAGGAATGCTTTGGGAAGAGAAAAGAAGAAATCATTAATATAAATTATAAATACTGAGTGGTTTGGAATTCAGGATACTTCTCAAGTGCTCCTCTTTTCCCCTGTCTACTTTCCTTAAAGATCATGCATGAAGGCTGCAGCTGCAGAGTCCTTTTATCTCCCTGGCCAAAACTCTCAGGAAGAAAATCCCATCTACTTCAGGCTATAAATAAATGAATTACTTGATTCAAATAGAGACATCATAATGGGGGAGAAAAGGTAGGGGGAGGGAAAAGACATGCAACCTGACCCAAAAGCCAGAAAAGATGTCACCACTGTTTCACAAGTCTCAGCCCCACTTGTTTCAGTCCAGTTCATTGTTATTCATACACATCCTTTTTCTATAAATATTTGTCTTGCATTTGTCAAGACTTATATTTTTCAAATGAAATTCTAGTTGGGGTTTTACAGTACGGGAGGCTATTAGATATACATTATCCTTATGTGCATGATTGGGAAGAATAGATGATTTGTGAAGTTATCTATTATGGGGAATAATCAAGATTAATGAGCCCTATGGCACTTGCTGAATGCCTCCAGAGATTTATTACTCAGGTTGTTCGTTTTTCTTGTTATGTTGGTGCTGTCAAGAGTCCTATAACAAATGCAAACACAGACGTGTATTAATTGCAAATGCGGAACAAGGCTACTGTGATGTTGCTAAATACTTACGACTCTGCTGCTTGTACAGCACCTGCACGGGCTCTAAGATTTCTTATCTGCCAGGCTTCTGATGAACTTTCTGTTTTGCAATATAATGCCTTTTTTTTTTTTTTTTAAATGTCTAAAATACTAAAGTGGGAGGGGATAAAGTGGGAGGTACTGGTAGATAGTAGGCTGAAGATGAATCAGCAGTGTGCCCAGGTGGCCAAGAGAGCCAATGGCATCCTGGCCTGCATCAGGAACAGTGTGGCCAGTAGGACAAGGGAGGTTATTCTTCCCCTGTACTCAACACTGGTCAGGCCACACCTTGAGTCCTGTGTCCAGTTCTGGGCCTCTCAATTCAAGAGAGATGTTGAGGTGCTGGAACATGTCCAGAGAAGGGCAACAAAGCTGGTGAGAGGCTTGGAACACAAACCCTATGAGGAGAGGCTGAGGGAGCTGGGGGTGTGCAGCCTGGAGGGGAGGAGGCTCAGGGGTGACCTCATTGCTGTCAGCAACTACCTGAAGGGACACTGTAGCCAGGTGGGGTTTGGTCTCTTCTTCCAGGCAACCAGCAACAGTACAAGGGGACACAGTCTCAAGTTGTGCTGAGGTAGGTATAGGCTGGATGTTAGGAGGAAGTTCTTCCCAGAGAGAGTGATTTGCCTTTGGAATGGGCTGCCCAGGGAGGTGGTGGAGGCACCGTCCCTGGAGATGTTCAAGCAAAGCCTGGCTAAGGCACTTAGTGCCATGGTCTAGTTGAGTGGCTAGGGCTGGGTGCTAGGTTGGACTGGATGATCTTGGAGGTCTCTTCGAACCTGGTTGATTCTATGATTCAAGAGGGACTTCTGTTTCCATCTTACTCTAAGCAGAACTCAGTGACAGGCCCTGAGTTTTCCTGAAAGGCTGTGTAGACAGCTCTGGAAGATCTGCGTTTATCCTCCTTTCAAATCAAGACCTGAAAAACTCTACTAATTTCTTAAGAAACACCGGAATTGGGTTTTACTTCTAAACCTGTCTAAAGATGGCATTATAACATGCCTCTGTCAAGATGCTAATGCTGCTTTCCCCAGCTGGCGTTCCTGCTTTTCTGCAAAGGTGTCAGCTGCCAGAAAACGCCACAGTATCAACAGGAGGATCACTGTGACCCCTCAGCCTATTAATTTATTTACTAAAAGCTCAGTGTGTTCTGCCAAGTTTAGGTAGCCACACATCTCTGAATGCAAAAATGTTCAGGGAGAGAGACTCATTTATTTTAAGTAATCTTTTCCTTGCACATAGTTTCTCTTCATCAGCCCTGACCAGGAGCTGCCATGCTTTACCACAAACCATTCATCCTGACTGGACAACATAAAAATCTTTAACAAAAAAAAAAAAGAAAGCAATTGGAAACAAATAAATAAATAACTCAGATGGGAAGGATCAATGTTACCTTAAATATTCCCTGTGCTGAATATTACATTCAAGCAATGCAACCCTGACCTAAATTAACGACAAAGTTGTTCATGAATGCTAATGAAATGCACAGCATGCGTGAATTGTGGTGTCACGATGTCTGCAGCTCTACTCTTGGAGGAAGCATTTGCTCTACCAGTTTTCTTCTTCATTAACACTGATGTGGACAGACATCTTATCCTTTCCAACCTTCACACACGGGATCTGCGCAAGGGCCAGTTCCCAACCACAGCTGTTCACACGTCTCTCACGGCTTCCTGATGTGAGTTCAAATCAGAAGGTGTAGAGTTTTCATGTTTATGCATCCACACATAAAACCACATTTCTGCCTCCCAGGCAGATGTTTTTCTGATTCACCATGCTGGCATAAACACAGAACGTGTGGGATGATGCTAATAGCTCAGCACTATTAATGTACAGGAGGATATAATAATTTAGCAGCAAACAGTGCTGCCATGAAAATATATTGAGCTCCTCTCTCTCAAAATAGCAGTGTGAGAGGTCCTGGAAAGATTCGTCCCCAGTGAAAAAGAAATACAACAAAAGCTATTTATGACAAATATGTAGGTGCAGTTTCAGGTGCAGAAGTCAGTTTTATAGTTTGGAAACATCTGGGAGAACTTAGAAGTGAAAAAAAAAAAAAGTCCTGGAGCTTTGTCACCATTACCATGCTTAATTTTACTTACACATTTCCTATGGGCTTCTGAGGAAGACAGGCTACTGGGTTAGATGGACATTTATTCTGGTCCTGTGAAGCTGTGCACATGCTTTTACATAGCTAGTATTAAAGTTTTAAGAGCTTTAAAAGAAAAATAATCCTCTTTTTTTTTAGTCACATCTTAAGCTAAAAAGCATCATAGTCTGCCTACTAAGCATTGCTCCTGGAACAGAAATACTCTGTCTCACTGGGAAAATAATTTCCCATAAAACCTCAAATTCTCCCCTTTCTCTATTCTCCACTCCTTGCTTTCATAACTCTCCAGATTCAGGAGATAAACTTGGTTTTGGATGAGAAGTTGTGTTTTTATGAAATCCTCAGGCATGCTTTGGAGGCATTGCAAGTAATATTAGCAATAGTAAGAAACAGCCCAAAATGAGAAACACAACAAAATCTTTGAAAGGACTGCAAAGGATATTCTTTTCACTAAATAAATGCATGCGTTGGTTTTGCTCCTGATCAGAAGTAAAAAACAAAGCAGACGTTCGTTTAAGGTAGGTCTGCGATTAATAGCTGAGTAATTTGCCATGCTGGGGTAACAAGGCAGTGTGAGATTTATAAATACAAGTTTCTAGAGTAATTTCTGACTAGCAATCTGCTTTTATTTCTCTCTTAACATTAAGGACAAAAAATGCAAAAACCTAGAGATGTATAAGAAGGAAATAATTACATAGCACAGAGTACTGAATACGTTGCAGGGCTTTTTTTTGTTGTTGTTGTTTGCTTGGTTTTTTTTTCTCTGAAAACACCAAACTCAAATAGATGTGTATTTATTGACACTGGTTTAAAAAAAAAAGAGTTAAAAAAAAATGAAAGAGAATGTGGTACTAAATGGCTAGAAAACTCTCATGCAAGTCTTTGCCTTTGGGTGCTACTCTGCCTTAGAATGAAGCACATTGTCGTATATACTTGCTAACCAGACTGATAGGTACTGTCTGAACAACAACCAATTTCCCCATTTCCTGAAGTGTTAACCATTTGTGGCAGTAATTTGTATAACTTCAGGCAGTAAATTAACAAGAGCAGCTAGTGGAAAAGAAATTCCAACATGCAAAAACTGAGACAACCGTTCCTTTTTTTTGCATGCCTAAGTGTTGGCAATCAAGAGGAAAACTTGCTCTATCTGCTGAGAAAACCTGCAGCAAATCAAGTCTCATTGCATCTATTAGCAGACTGACAATGGATTCTGGAAGGTCAAACAACTAAGGCAATGCATACAGCTTCAGCCATGAGACAGGCAAAATATCGTAGATTAATTAAGCCAAACACTGAAAGGAGAACCACAATCCCTTAAATTCATGCACACGGCCAAGTGGCAAAAGCTATCAGTAAAAACTATCAGGTTTCTTTAAAATGTCTTCTCCCAAAGACTTCTCAAAGGGCAAACAAATCCACACCAAGCTTCACTGATAAATTTGTAGATGTTCTTGTACCATTCTATGAGCTTGGCCCTGTCTTCTTAATACTGTTCCATAAACACACAAAGGTTCCTCTGAGGCTTCTCCAGGCTGAATGATACCAACTTCCTTGCATGGTGCAATGGTGGGAAAACAGCAAGCAATATACACAACAGAACAGAATTTTACTGAATGGAAGGGAAAATATTTTCCCCATGAGGACACTCAGCCATTGGAACAGGACAACCAGAACTGCTATGCAATTTCCATCTTAGCAGGTTTTCAAAACCCAATTGTATCAACCCCTGAGCAACCTGGTCTGACCTCACAGGTCTGAGGAAGTGGTTAAACCAGAGATCTTCTGAGTTATCACATGATCTTATTACCAGTAGAAGTAGGAACACCTAGTAATACTATACAAAAAAAAATGAGAAGTGACAACAGAAAGCCACCGCATTATGAAGGGATGAAACAAACAACAGAGAGCATGAAAAAAAGCAAATTCTTATTCCAGGGGCAGCATAACCTTCTCTCATGTGCCACAGCAGCAGCTCAGTTTTATGTGACAGGATAGATAGTATTAAAGTCTTTTGGTTTCGATAAATTATGAGCCACCTACTAGCAAAGAACAACTTCCTTGTAGAGGCTAAGTATCACCAGTCATCTGACAATTCATCCAGAAAACCTGCCCCACTTTGCTACAAATGACAATTTGCAGCAAGAAGGGATTGAGAGTTTTGCTGTCTGCATATGACAACGTACTGGATGTAGGAATGGACACTTTCTAGAGCCTGATAACCTCAGCATCCTAAGAAAGTAGATCCTTGGTTTCTCCATACTTGAAAATAGAAGAGAAAGCTCTTTGCGTATGTGGTAGATTAGGAACTTCTCCCCTCACTAGTTAAAATTTACCAGCCCAGCCCAGACAGCTTGGAAGTAAGATAAAGCTATATTTATAGCAAAGCTATATTGACAAGCATATATATACAATGTATTTACAACTATTTACAATGATATACAAACTAGAAATAATACAAAAATCAAAATTCACTCCCAGACAAAGGAAACTGCCCAGAAGGGACTCAAAGACTCTCTCTCATTCTCTCTTCCTTCCCAGGCAGACAAACATTCAACAGAGTTGACTTGGTTAGTTAAGGTTAGTGGAAGATATTGGAGCAGAGCAAAGAGGAAGCAAAAGGGAGAAACATTCCAGAGCAAAGAGGGACAAATTATTTACATTTTGGCTTTTTATCCCTTTCAGTAAACCAATGAATGACATGGACTTAATCACAATTTTCTTTTCACAACCAATGATCTCTCTCATTAAAATACTCCAATTAGCCTCAAACCAACACAGTATATCAAATCACTAATTCAATTCAGACTTGAAATACAGGAAAGTTATTCTAGAAGAACTGATATTATATATACATGACAAATCCATGAAAGAGAAAACTAAAACAAGGTAATGCACATTTGATGGGAAAGGTTCCTACACATCAGGAATAAAAGTAAGTAGCAATACGAAAGTAAAAGTCATCCAGATTGTAGTGCCACAGTGGCTGAAGACCTAGCAGCCCCTAAGGAAGAGTTAATTTGATATTCAGTGAGGGATCTGTGAACACCAACAAGGCCAACCTTTACAGACCCTACAGTTCTGCTTCCATAGGAGAAATTTACTGCAGACAAAGAAAAACCTCAAAAAGAAACACTGAATATGCAGTCTTGAACTGCTTCACGTGCACACAATTTGGAAGGCTAAATTATCAGCAGTCTAGGACAAAAGCTACTAACTTGTAGGTGCTGGCCAGTTTGATTTGCAAGGTTCAACTCCATATTTGAAGCACTTTAAAAACCAGATAAAGTGGTCAGACACCAAGAGAATATCTATATAATGATGTGCTTCAAAGTCCAAGAACCATCAGTGAACAACTCAAACTTACAGATCATCTCCAAGCTCTAGGAAACAATAGAGTAAAAAAAGAATTATTTTAAAATACCCTTAAGAAGATTTTCCCAAAATCTAATCACCATAACACTTGATCTTTTTGACTATTTTAACACTTACACTATAATTCACATCCTATGAGGAGGCCACATCCCTCGCAAGGTGGACAAAGAAAAATGTAAAACACATGGCACTGGAAGCATAAAAGGCTCATAGGTGTCAGAATCTGTGTGATTCCAGAGAAAGACAAATGAATGACACAAAGATGTGGCTTATTTGGACAGGCTTCATTTCATACAAAGCTCTGAAGTTCAGAGATATGTGGTTCATTATAGTATTTGCAAGAACAACTTTAGTGGTTGATTCTGAAGGCTGGCTGTTGTCTGATGACTGTTGCATGATGTCTAATGAGGTCATACTACATACAGATTTGCTGTGTACATTTAAATGGATATTGCCAAGATTGAATGGAAATGTTTCACTGCTTTCCAGAGATGTCTAAGAATAACACCTGAAGACATCACTGCAGATAACACATCTAGTGCTAATCTATTTTTCTGTGCTGCACCTTCACGCAGCAGATGTCCACATATATGTCTGTGTTATACACTCAGGCTGCACATTTGCAGGTTTTAGAGTAAACACCACACTGATCAGAATACCACCTTGTCTTTTAACTTTGCCTTCCTTCTCCAGGCATTTTGAACACAGAAGTAGTAAGGAAAATGATACCACTGCGAAACATAACCTGTGTCTCACAAATGGAAAAATTAAGGCACTAATGCTCAGACAGATTTCACTGAGCTATAGAAACCTCATCAGTACCACATTAGTATCCCAGCCACTTTCCCTTCCTTCTACAGTCAGTAATAAGAAACAAGGGGACCAGATGGTCCTGTCAAGAATTTTTAGGTAAAAGGACTCCTCTCTCATGTTCTTTGAGGTATGGAGAACATTAACCCTATTTTATGCACTTGCTGCACATAGATGCCTCTAGAAGAAGTGCCAATAGTGCCCAGGCAATTCTTTTACCTACCTAAAATCTAACTCAGTAGAACCTTCTCTACTGCCATAAATTAGGACAAAAAGATTATTACATCTGTAAACATACCCCATAAGAGACGAAGTGCTAGGTTACTAGCAGATAAAGGAACAAAAGCAGGACTCGTCTCCCAGACTTCAGTTTCAAATGCCAGATCATGTATTTTTTAAATCCTCTTTAGCTTCTATATTCATCTTCATGCCAAATGGTACAGTCTGACTGACACTGACCTTTCATGTACAGGAAGCTATGTGGAGAGAAATGATGGGGACAGTCATTAAATTCCTAGTTTTAAAAATTTCAGCTGGAACTGAGATCTGATATTAAGTCAGTTAAATAAGATTGTCAAAAAGAATGAAACCCAGACTAATATCTATTGAAAATCAGGCCTTTTCTTCCACTTATTGGGAGAACAAATTTTCCTGTCTGTTCTTGGAGGTGGTAAACATAATTCTCAGTTTCCTCAGCAAAATATATGGTCGCTCTCACAATGTGGACAAAAGACATTTCTTCTTTCTTTCAGGTGGTTTGACAGAGTAAAGAAGAAAAATCTCTGGAAAAATGTCTGCCTGCTACTGACAGAGGAAAAAAATAATTGTGGGCAGCCTAAAGAGGAAGAAAGTATCATGAAAGTGCTGCAGAGTCTTTAAAAGGCAATCGAAGACTCGGAGCAAGAGTTTTGCGCTTGGTGCACACAGGTCAGTCAGCACTTTTCAAACTTGACAAAAGTATTTTAGGGAAGATGAAATAACTGTACCACGACTCTGCACCAGGCACTATCTGTTTTGTTAGAGAAAGAGCTTAAAAATGTTTTGATCAAAATTGGTTCCTCTTTCTACACTTGCTTCAGCTATCCAAACAGAGAATAGAAGGGGAAGTAGTCCTGGCTTGCTCAAACCTGCAACACTGGCTGGAAGCATTAGCAAGTTTTGGTGTTCTTTTCTGTTATTTTGGTTTCTATCTTTAAGCATCACATACTACTTCCATCCACAGTCTGTGTTGAGTTGGAATGCAATTCAGCTAAATTTAGTAGCTCTTAAAGTGTCTCAAAATTACTGCAAACCATGCAAAACCCCTCACAAACATCAACTGAATAACTCTCAGAGGTCCCTTGGGGGTTTTGCCGCTGTCTGTAAGTAAACTGAGGCACAAAGACACATAAGAAGCCCTCCCTAAAGCCTTGTGAAATCCGCAGGTGGAACTGCAGCTAGGGCAGACTGGGCATTTCTACTTATACTGCAAGTTTCACAGTATGGACTTCCCCAAAAGTCATTCTTGAAAGCATAAATTTTCTTAGCCTTTATTCACTTTTAGGCCTGAATTCTTTGTATACAACGACCAAGCCACAAGACAGATTGGTAGCCTATTGGGGCTCTTCAGCCTGGAAAGGAGAAGGTTTCAAGGAGACCTTATAGTGTATAGTAGCTGAAGGGGACCTACAGGAAGGCTGAGGAGGGACTATTTACAAGGTCTTGTAATGATAGGATGAGGGGTAATGGGTTTAAACTTAAAGAAGGAAGATTTAAACTAGATGTTAGGAAGAAGAAGTTCTTTCCAGTGAGGGTGGTGAGACACTGGAAGAGGTTGCCCAGGGAGGTTGTGGATGTTCTCTCCCTGGAGGTGTTCAAGGCCAGACTGGATGAGTCTTTGAGCAACCTGCTCTAGTGGGAGGTGTCTCTGCCAAGTGGCAGGGGGTTGGAACTGGATAATTCTTGAGGTCCTTTCCAACCTAAACCATTCTATGATTCTATATTGAGTGTTCACTGAAGCAACAATAGAAGTATTCAGAAGCTGGACAAGTGGGATTGCAGACCTGGAACACAGAATCCATTGCATGGCAGAGTAGAATGGACACAAAGCACAGGAGATGCTTGTTGTGGTTTTTAGTGCTTCAGAAAGCAAGGTTATTATGGTCTTCCTCTTAATTCCATTTTTCAAATACATGCAGTTCAATTTACTCAATGGTCCATAATCTGTGGCTTAATTTCTTTTGTGTATGGTGCCCAACACAATAGGACCTCAGCAATTCCTTCTTGAAGCCTCTTAGAGCTATCATAAAACAACAGTTTTAATCTGTTTTATGGAGTTCTAGTGAATGAAGCTTTAGAGGGTATTTTTTGCCTGCTCTGCCAACTAGATACTTCATAAAGTGAAATAGAATCTCTGCTTCCTTCAGGGCACCTGCTTTCAATTACAGGAAACATACGGCACCTTCAGATTTTTCAGCTTTCAACATCTGTGCTTTGCAGGTACAATTTGTTGCATTCAAATTACTGCTAAACCTGCAGAATAGTGTCAAGCTTTCGGGGGCACGCTTGAGAAACACAAGAGATGGACAGAAAGTAATGGCATTTGCAATTGCTTTTTAATGACTGATTAATGACTGGTTTGAACGAAATCCTTTAAGTTGTTTAGAAACCTCACCTCACACTTCCTGCAAAGTCCATTCAGACCCAGCTTGATTAGAAACATCACCTCTATCCTGTAGTAGACAAACATACTGACCTTGCTATCCAGCCAAAACCACCAATCTCACACCTTCCTCTAAAAGATAACACTATAAATAATACCTTTAAAGAGGAAAAGAGCTTGTTACGAGCAGTCAGTCACAGCTCCTCACTATGCTGAGATGTGACGGTAATAGCTACAGGTTTAATTCCAACTTCTGCATTAGCTTAGACATGTCAGCAAGGAGCACACATAGGCACGTGAACTTTCATTCCCACACCTTTTCCAAACAGTACTGGTCCATACAAACCAGACCAGCTCATCTGAGTAACCCCTCAGGACTGCTCCAGGATGTTACAGTATGTCAGAAAACTAAGTGCCTGTTCCCAGATGGACACAATCTCCACGATTGCTCTCTGTTTAACCATCACCATGATGCTCTCTGTTATTAGGTTCTTGCTGCTAGCCTACTGGCTCCTTATTTCATCTGTCACCACATCATAGTTGGTACTTGCTAAATCACATGAGTTAAAGTATAGCTTGCTTACTCCTTCTACTAGGTCTAGCTCATGAAAAACTCACTGGTCCTAGAGAACGCAGACCATCAGCCTCAAGGTCTAATCAGGAGACAGAAAGTGGTAAGCAGAGGCAGCAGAGTGAACAATGAACACTACTGGTACAAGGGAAAACAGCAGGAAGCATTTTATAATTCTGGACCTGCACAGTTTTTTCATGGATGGATGTATGAGACATCTGTGGTATAACAAACTCATAGGAATGCAGCCTAGAAGACACTCCAAGATCAAATTCAGCTGGTTTATTAATAGTGATGACTACTGGAGTATTCAGGTATTTGCATTCTTTATTACTACATTTGCATTCTCTTATTGATCATGACTATGTTATTTCATATTTATGTATAAAGATATTCTTTCTGCTTAAGGTGAATTCAGATCCAATGTTATTTCACTGAGCTGGCTTAAGATGACATGAAATCTATTATGAAGGTATCTACACTGAGTGCTCCTCCCTCACCTGTTCACAATATAATACACTGCAAGTGGCATATATGTGAGAGAAATTAAGAGACAGAATTATTATGCTTAGAGAAATCATGTCTTAAGAGGAGAACAAACTTAGAAAAATAAGTTAGACATTAGCTTATGTTGTTTAGTTAAGGTAAAGAAATAGTCCCAAATTAGTGCCATACCAACCTCCACAAGGCTTGGAGTCTTCCTTGCATTCCAGAAGTCTTTTACCTCGAATCACATCAATTTGTGCAAATCTATGGGTTACACCTTTTAACCTAGAGTCAGCTCTGGACTTCTGTCTCCTTCAGTTCTACTTCGGGAGACTGGAAGTATTTAAGACCAGGCTGGATGGGGCTCTGATCAGCCTGATCTAGGGTAGGGCAGCCCTGCCCATGGCAGGGGGGTTGGAACTAGATGATCCTTGTGGTCCCTTCCAACCCTGACTGATTGTGTAACTGAAGCAATAGGATGTGGTGCAGGTTTGCCTCTACATTCCAAGCAGGCTACACCTCCTATGTTTGGCTCAGGACTTTCTCATGTAATTATGTTTGCACTTGGATGTTAAGTCACAGCTCACCATTACCATGCTCTGCTATGGCATCCGCCTCACTATATTTGACTTCACTAACTGTCTAGTGTTTTGCAGTAAGTTTTTGATAAGTGTGTGTTTGCAGATTTTCATGACAGACTAATAACACCAAAGGAGGCTCCAGGAACATTCTAAGTAAATATTATGTGTATATTTTCTCAACAGTGTCTGCCTACCAAAAGCTTCAGAGCTGCATAATCTTATCTCAAATACGTTTGCATTCTGTTTGCACTAACCAGTGTGGTCCATACTACCAGGCAAACTGTTACTTGATTCAAACATTATGGAGAACATCATTCCAGCACAAAGTCATGTGCCTCTGAAGAGGTAGTGATTTCTGTTTGTGTCTTGTAATTTTTTTTTCTAGTCATCACTAAGCATTTCTTCATCAATCATAATGAAGAATGAGTAGATTCAGGTCTTTACCTAGGCCAGGAACTTCTGAATGTATTTTAAGAAGCTATTTGTTCTGTTGTCCTTGCCTTCTCCTTTATCTATTGTTACTCCCTTTTTAGGCCTAAAATTCACAAGAGGATGGATTCCTGGAATGTAAGTCCAGCTGCAAATGATTTGAATTTCCACAAACTTCGGAGCAGGCATCTTCTGCTCTGTCAAGAGATGACAGAACATCAATATAAGGAAGATTCTTGAGCTCGGTGGAGAGCAGATGTTAGGCATCTTAACTTTTTCTAGTAATTTATTATATTGTCATCTTTTCAGCTGCCAGCAGCAGATGGTTTAACAGTTTGAAGTGGAGTCAAACTGAAAAGAATTGAGTAGTGCTGCTGACCACATTACATGGACGAGAACTCATTAGGGCATTATCTTCTCATCTGAAATATGAGAATTGAATTCTATGCTCAGCCATAGACTTCCTGTGGACATGTCTCATTAGAGTCATAATAACAGTACAATCTAAACTACAGCAGTTGCCTATATAAAACATATATGAAATAAATTTAAGCTAAGCTAGTTACTAGTAACAGCTGTGAAAGCACAGGCTCTGAAACTCGTCTGCTGCAGAGAAATCTCTAATCTCTTTGGCTCGGATTTATTCAATCTATGTGCGCAGGATTTCCTATTTAGTCTGCGAAGAGAAATAATCATTTTAGAGGGCAACTCATACTTTGGGTGGACTGAGGTGCAGGCAGCAATGTCTTTCCATTGACTATAGAAGTATTTACCTGCAGTTGTCCTAGGATATCATCTACTTGTAAAGGGAGTAACAGCTTTTTCACAGCGGAGTCATGAAGATGAGCAGAATATGCACTGCTTAGAATAATGACAGCAATTACCTGCCTCAGATCAAGTTTCTTGTTCTCTGTTCAACTTCTGCTAATAGCATGTCAATATACACATGTTCTGTAAAGCGTTCCCTTCCTATTTCAACAGTTTAAGGTGTGGCTAGGAACCTAAGACCAGAAAGGACAGCCCGTGTCACTGAATTTGGTCCTCAGTCAAAGTGGGTCAGTCCAAGCAACTATCTCATTCAAGCCATGTAGCCCAGCAAACAGTGTTGCTGGTGCCAGTAGTAGGCCACGAACTTCGTGCTGAGCCTGCACAGCCTCAGGATCCAAGCACATCAGACTTGCCTGTACTTGAGCTGCTCAGCCTGGAGCTTCATTTTAGCTGCTTTAGCAGCAATTTTCCTAACGACCAGGTGGCTGCTACCTAATTTATTTTTCTTTTGCTTATCTTCATATAATGATGTAATTTTTATACACAGTAGTAACAAGTAGTCTGAGTTGGATTAAATATTTATGATGCCAGAATAATGACAGTGCAGAGAAACACAGATACAGTGTCATAGCAGAGGCCTCAGAGGCAACACACAATGCAGTGCAGAGCTGTGGAGGCACAAGCTGATACCAGACAGGGCACAGAGTGACACTCAAGTCCCCAGGGCTGTAAAAAAATGCCTGGAGCTGGCTAAATAAATGCAGACCTGCAGTTTTGGATAAGAAAGAAAATGTATCAGACATCTCTGAGACACTGCAAACATACTGAATCCAGGGGCAATGTGGCACTGAATCCAATGAAGAAAGACCAAGGTGTAAAAGCATATTAGAAAACATAAAAGTAGCCAGAAGCAGAGTCCAGAGCTAAGAGGAAGAAAACATCATCATCATGATGCTCATGTCAAAGAGTAAGAAACTCTCACTATCAACATACCCCTCCCAAGGAAGCCTTTGGTACCTTACAACTTGCCATTACTGCCCCTCAGCTTTAAAAATTAAAGCAAAGAGCCTCACAATCCAAGGAGTATGGGTGAATAAACACCTCAGGAAAGGCCAGATACTCAGAAGCATGTGTATAGCAATTTAAAATGCATTGCTGAAGCCTTTTTTCCCTTGTAGGAGTATTCTTTGTTTGCCCTTAGTATGTAGATCTGGGCTAAGAATAATTCTTTGATTAGATCATTAAGGTTTTAACTACACTAGCAATAAAATTTTGCCTTTAAAGAGGGCACATTCCATCTTACTTGTACAAAGATTTTGAGTAAAACCACCTTCAATACTAAAGCCAGTTTTGCCTCTTGCTTTCATTCCTCCTACAAGACAGCTTTCCATGTGTTGCTGTACAGCAGGCATGCTCCTTTTAGGCCATGCAAAGACTAATGAAAACACTCTTTCTAGCTTCAGCTTGTGGGACAGTCACAGCCCCTCTCCTCTTTTCTGACTGTAGAAATGCCAGCAGTGAGACACAGATTACTTAGGAAGTCTACAGTGAGACCTCACCCATTTGTTAACAGGAAAAACACAAATGGAACAATTTAAAGCTATTTTCAAACAGTTGGGTTTGCCACAGTAGTTTTTGAGTAGTAACACAGCGAGTTGTAGTAACAACCATGGTAACATGTTAATAGTTTTAATTGAAGAAATTTCTGTAGACTATAAGAATGATACCCCAATGTGTTAATTAACATGATTAGGAGACATTACAAAAATGAGTATGTAAAATGATATATCATGATATCCAGAAAGGCATGTTTTACAGAGTATGGTTCCTCTGAGCTCTCCTCAGGGTGAGATTTATGGATGTTAACACACAAGGCCTCAGCAAGGTAAACAGCTGTTTCGATTTTAGTTATAATGAACATTAACTCCACATCCCTATTTCTGCTTAATTAAACCTCTGACTTTGCAAAGAATCAAGAGCAAACAGAACCAGGAACAGGCACTAATTGGGCCCTGTGCAATTTCAGCCTCAGCTTCCAGTCAGAGTGGGCTATCTAAACTAAAAAAACTCCTTCCCAAAATAACTTTATCTTCTGCCAGTCCACCCAGCAATTGCTTCACTTTGTCATATGAAAGCACTGCAAAATGTACAAAGGATTTAATTTTTCACCTTTTTACTGTTGTCTAAGTATAGAATCATAGAATCAACAAGGTTGGAAGAGACCCCCAAGATCATCCAGACATGTAGTCCCTTACAGCAAAAAAAAAACAAAAACAAAAAAACCCTTCAAAACAAACTAAGAAACTTGCAAAAGACTGCAGGACAGGCTGACAGCAAGCTTCTGTGCCTCTTGATTTATCTTTACCCTGCCTTAAACAGAATCGTATCTGCACCAGCATGGAGTTAAACACCAAACACGCACACCGGAGACAGAGAGTGAAAGAGCACACAACCTGCTTTATGAATGCTCATGTAAAACCCTATTAATTAATTAACCCAGATTCACCTATTAGTAGGAAAAAGAAAGTTAAACCCAATAATGCTGTGCCCCAAACGGTTTTTGAAGAGCACATATACTCCCTTTACAAAATGTCCCCTCTTCCTCCTCATGACATGGGTCTGACAGTGCCAAAGCAGCTTCATCCGAGAGGAACCAAGGACTCTGTGACAGGCTGCAGACTTCTCCTGCCATGCTCACAGAGGAGGAAAAATATATAAAAAAAGAGGAACTTATGCCCTAAAGGACAGAAGGTAATTTCACATTATTCTGTTAATGAATCTTTAAGACAAGACGGGATAAGAAAAGCGTTGAAATACCTTACAGCCCCTTCGATCTGGAAGTGACAGCTGCAGCCCCTCTTGAACCGCCTTCACTTCACGAGCATGCTCCTGAAGGTTTCTTTCTGACCTACAACCTTTGTCTGAGCTTCCTTTGTGGCTTAGCAATACCAAAAGTGTCGCTTAATCGTTACGCTTAAACCATTCGCTCTGGTTAACTTACTTTTTTTTTTCCTCCTGCAGCTGCAAGTTCACAAGTCTCTAGCAGGCAAAAGCTAGGAAAAATATCCTGCAGTTCACTATGAACACACAAAAAAACCTTACTATAAACACACATATTAGTTTGTGGCGCAGTAGTAGTCAGTTGGGATTTACACACACAACTAGGTTCATCTTTCCAAAAGCACCATTTTGTAACTCACCAAAGGAAGTGGTAAATAACTGTGCAAGCTCTCACTGCTTCATGGGAGGCTGGCTACCTAAGCCCTGAGCTGAGAGCAGACCTTAAATATAAATCACTTAATTGCTCATTTTATTTGATACCTAAGTACTTCATGCTAATAAAGTTAAGCATTAAAGGATTACAATGTGACAAATTATACGCCCATCTCATAAAAAGAAAATATTACTGAAACGGAGCTGGATCTGAAAGGCTCTCAATAACATACAGTGTATGTCTAATTTTAGATGATTCCTCAATCACTGGAGAGTTTGCAGTGTATACAGCCAACCCAGCTCAATCAACTGACTTCTGTCTCCATGACTCCAGGTCACATTATCTCATGAATGAACTGTTATATAGGTCAGTCAAGAGCCATCTTCTAATGTAATGCACGTTTCAGCCTTGGCATTTATGCTCTACATATCAAGGCTGTAGACAATTGGATGAGTGAGAAGAAAATATCAAGGAAGGGGATGTAACAATTAGGCTTTGTTTCAGGCAACAAACATGGGAACAGATGCTAGCAGAGGCCTGCTTATAGCTGGTTTTAACTGGATTTAATTAATGTGAAAAGGACAGAAGCAACAGGCTCAGAGAAGAGAGGCCTTGTTGGATCACAGATCAGATTTTAGCCACAAGTCAAGCACTGTCCTGCTGTCCTACCTCAGCTTGGCTGGGAGGTATATTGGTATATTGCTGAGACCTGTGCCAAATATGTGTTTGCCTACTTGCAGTAACTGATACCACCAACTCTTTTCACATGGGCCCCTGAGCAGTCATCAGGAAAGAATACTTTTGGTTGCTCTCAAATCAAGGTGGATTTGCAACAACAACTACTGAAAGTTTCCATTCTTCTCTGCCAATCTCGAGTCATACTTGTACTTACACGTTTTAGAGAGCGAGGTCTTTGGGGAGACTTCCCAAAATATGGCTCATGAACTGTTTATTTAACTTTGCAGTGGGGATACTGATGTAAAATGCATCAGAGCTACAGCTCTGGTAATACTTGGGTGAGATGAAAAATATCAGACTGGAGATGCTGGATGAAACTAAGGCAAGAGAGATATTGCTTTATAGAAATCACTTTGATCAGACTTCCCCCCCCTATTTCCTGCTCAATCTAAGATATCCTAATTTAGATATAAACCCAAAATTGCAACCAATTAAAAGTGGGTCAGTGGTAGTTCCTGTATGAGGAAACACATGGCTCACAATCAGGTAAAGATTGTCTGAAAGCAGCATTGCCTATAGTTTACATAGGTGGTCCAGCAGCTAATTATTGGCTACTTGTTTAAGTTTTCAGTAACAACTCACACAGATTTTTTCCTCCTTTCTGCTTGTCCCATTTAAAAAACATTTCTGGTGTGTAAAGGGTTACAACTATTAAAGTGAAAGCAAAAAATGCCCAAGGCCAAGTTTTCCTGTAGCCTGTATACTTGGTTGCATTTTCATCTCCTGTGTCCTGACAGCTGTTATCTTCAAGTGTGCTTCAACATGCCCATTGCTGTTGTAGCAGTCTTTTTGTTCAACTCTGAGCTAGCTTTTTAAAGCTTTAAAACCTCAATGCATGCAAGATGGAGAAGGGGGATGCAGGAAGCAGCACCTATTATACAGGAGATAACTTTTGCCATCTCATGCCCTACGTACTTCAAAACATCTAGCTTAAAAAAGGATATAAAAATAAAACAACTAGCACAACCCCCCCATGTAACCCTCTCCCTGCCTCCAACAAGGCTTTTGCTCTGGTCGTGTTCTCATCTCCCAGCAACAACTGTAGTGCACATGAGGTGGATAATATACAAATCTTACAAACATGCATGTTGCATCACAACACCCTGGATGAAGCTGGCCAACACAAGTACATGAATACAACTAGAAGGAGAGAAACTGGAGTTTCCTGGTCCTGGCTGCTATTTTCCTAAATAAACTAAAAGCAATATAAGTGCATCCAAGATATTGATGGATTTTACAGTGCAAAAGACACAGAATAATTTTCCAGAGAAATAAACACAGATATTCATACAAACACCACAAACAAGTTATTGATTAATAAATTACATCAGGTCCAATTTGCAAGAAAGAGTATTAATGTATTTTTAACGGCTGAACCAAGGGAAGGTCATTATACAATGTTTTAATTCTAGTGCATTAGTGTTGCACTTATACATTAGCAGTTAATGTGATAATGTCAAACTCTCCACTAATTGTAACATCATAAAAATAAAGGTTGTTTTAGTATGCTTTTGAAAAAAAAAGAAGAAAAAAAAGGAAAAAAAAAAGAAAAATCAAAGCTATTACTACGCTTCCCTACTCCAGTCATTGGCAGAACGTTTATCTTGTATTAATTTTACATGCAAGACAAAAACTATAATGAGAAGGCAACAGATGTGAAAAATGTAAATCTTTGGTAAAGTGCACAATCAACAAAGGCAGAGAGATTTTTGATGTTGGTTTTGAGGGTTTTTGTTTGTTTGTTTGTAATTTCGCAAATGAAATACTTTTAATGCTCCTTGACCTGTAAATGCCATTTTTAATGGAATGCAGAAAATAAAGAAACAGACAAAGTGACAACATAAAATATAAATCTGAAAGTCAGCTTGGAAAAACAGCCTTTTCAGCAGTGATGTTATTTTCTGATTCTTGAAAAGTCACAAGCAACAATCTGATGCTCAGCACTATTAGAGAAGGCCAATGCTGCTCAAAACTCATTTTGGGTAGGTCAGGAAGAGAATTCAATGTGGTGGATTCTATATGTGGATGCTGTGTAAATCCTAGGAGAGTGCTTTGCCTTTGGTGGATAAGTACTTAACAGAAATTGAGTATTTCCCTGAGGATCACACCTAGAGCTTCCTTTGGAAGGATTCTAAGTGGAGATGTGTGTTTATCATGCTATTAAATTTGTGGTTTAAAAATTGTGGGGCTTTTTTCTTCTCTTCCTCAGTCACTCTCTATAGATTAACATTTAGCAAAATGAAAATTTCCTGAAGGTAATTACCTGGCTGCAACTCAAGGCAAAAAAAAAAAAAAAATTACAGTTCCTTTTGGCAAGAGGTTGCAGAGGGGAGGAGGCACCATCACAGGGCAGCAAATTCAAATTTCAGAACTTCCCGAGGTTGAAACAGTCACAGGGCTCTGCAGCAGCCCTTGCTCTGCTTTTGACTCACCTTGTCTCCTACAAGTGCATTTACATTTGACCCACACAGAGGTTTTGCAGAGGCCCTGTGTTACTTGGTGGTTAGGTGCTGCCTCTTGGATTGATTTTTTTTTTGCCTGCAGAGCTATAGCATTACCATCTGCTGTAGAGATGATACCATGCACCATGCAGCTTGGCTGTTTGCAAGTCCTGCTGCATGGGAGAGGTTCATTGACTCTTCAGGCACATAGTAGCAATTTTGCTAAGCAATGCCCTAGCTAAAAAACCCAGGAAACCAAGTTGCAGGCTTTGCTTTCATTAGTAATCCAGTGCTGATTTTACTCACGGAAGCACAAAATGGCAGGGGTTGGAAGGAGTCCAATCCCCCTGACATTTTGTTTTCCCTGCAACTCTGTCACCTCTTCTCAGGTGTTGACCTGATTTACCATTGCAGCTATCCCAGCTGAAGGCACATTTAAGTTTGCTAAACTTAGTACTTAGTCAAAGTGCTTCAGAGCATGTTACCGCTGTGCTCAGGGCAGTATAGAGCTGACTAGAGACAAGATCCTCAAACATTCCTGTACCAAGACCTCACACACACAAAAAAAGGATTAAAGCAACAGTGGAACACACCAGGTTTTCTTCATCTTCAGATGGCTGAATCTGTGACTTTACTGCCACTGATCACAGAGGACGTGGGGATATTTTGCTTCATTACATGACTTTTCCCCCAAAATCTTAAGAACTGTTAACTGAAAATGCATCAGTTTTCATGAAAGTTTATATTAGATTGCACATGATTTGCCTGGTTCATCTCCTTTCTCCATACCATTGAAAGATCTGCCTCACTCCCAGTACAGACTGTAGACTTCCCTAAGCTCTTCACATACTTACTAACGTTCTCTTTTCTGCCAGGTTGCTCTTGGGTTTTTTGGTTATTTTAAAGGCAGGTGCTCATAGACTAGCAGATGGTACAGGAAAGTTGCACAAGTGTTTGGAGGACTCTTTGAATCTCCAGTCAGTTTATCTGTGTAGATGAGTGGACTATTTCAAGGATTCCATCTTTTTAAACAAATATACAAGATAACCATCCTTTCTTTTAGGCACTGAACCCAAGTCCTTTTCCATGCAGGAAGAGATTACACTAACATTCATCTGAAAAAGTGTATAGGCTTCTGCAACATTAAATAATGTAAAATAAAATCTATCAGTGAAAGACTAGCTATTATCTTCATGGTGCCCAGTAAAATATTAACTAAGCATGCACACGGACAGTGTATAATAAAAGACCTTCTTTTGGGACAATTTATGCAATTATGAATATGTAAGTTACGTTCTCGTGTTCTGCTTTGACCTCTGCTTACTAAAATGCTGACAAGGACACTCATATCCTGACTATAAGTCATATTTTTTGATGCATCCAAAAAACCTAGTACAAATCAATATCAAAACTGAAAGAACACAATGAGGGGATCCTCAATTTTCACTTTAATACAACACAAAACAAAATCCCAAACTGGACAAATGAAGTTATCAGTCCAGCTGGCTACTAAACCAACTAAATTAAAACATGAAATGAGTATCCTAGAGGTTAATCAGTCTCAATACAAAGGCTCAGTTTTCAGGTTCTGTATTTCACAGAAGTCTTGCACTTTTCAATCACAATTTGTTTTATCTTACTCTAAGGCTTTTGACTGTATTAATTTGCAAGGAGATACAAACAAAAGATTTCTTTGCTTAATTTGCTGTAATCTTGATCCAAAGTAAAGATTACTACTAAGAGCTGTTTCATGTCAAACTCTGAAATGTGTCCTAGTGGGCCTTACTATGGAAGAATTGCATCTATTATTCTCAGACTAATTTGTCCAGCTTTTAAGTACCCAGCTTCACAGAAGTGGGAAATTGGCCCTGCATCCCTCCAGAAGCTGACTTGAGATGGCTGCAGTTTGGCTTCCAAGGCACCTGTGCAAGGATCAAGAAAACATGTAGGCAATGGGATATGCTACACAGTGGTGTACCTGACTGCTGAATGGGCTGCCCGGGGAGGTGGTGGAGTCACCGTCCCTGGAGGTGTTCAAGAAAGTCTGGATGAGGCACTTAGTGCCACGGTCTAGTTGATTGGACAGGGCTGGGTGATAGGTTGGACTGGGTGATCTTGGAGGTCTCTTCCAACCCCATTGATTTTATGATTTTTTTTTAAATAAGGTGGTTAATAACACATAAGAAAACAAGAGGCTGAAAGAGAGGAGGATAAAAACCTCAAAGAAACCCCAACAACAAAACCCCCCATTCATTTCTCTGAGTCCCATCCAAATTGCTCCTATTTAGTCCTGGCTCCTTTTACTCTGCAAGTTTTGTATCAGAGCCATTTGTTGAACTCAGGAAAACGTATCTGGATGAGAGATAAGAAAGGCATGAAAATGGAAAAGTCTTTTGAGAAGTAAGATTGGCTTTGTACAAGGATCACGTTACGTTGGATAAATCAAGTGCAATGGTATGTGATAGGGGCAGGTAAAGACAGGAGCACTGAGGAGTACAGCTGTGGTTTTATGCTTTCCTCGGCACACTGGCTGCAGGGTTTCGTTATCACTCTCAACTCGCTGACTATCATAAACCTAAGCCAAGTGAGAAAAATTTCCATCAACCAATATTTATAGGGCAAAAGGTTAACTAATACAGAAAAGTGAGACAGAACTCACTGCACAACACAGTCGGGAAAAGAAATTTGGAAAAGCTGGCAAGATTGGGTTTTGATACAGGCCAAATGCTGGAAATAAGTAAAAAAAAAAAAAGAATAAAAATTACTTGGACTTAAAATTCAGATGGATAATGGGAGGTTGTGTGAGGACTGGAAGGCAAAAAAATCCTCCAAAACAACTGCAGTATAAAATGAGATTACTGAGTATCCACTCATGGTAAACAGTAGAACCATGTAGCAGAATCAGATGCTTTAAAAGGGCCCAAGAAGAGGTCCTTTGCTATGAGGACAGACTGAAAGAGTCTGGAGAAGAGAAGGCTCCGAGATGACCTTATTGTGGCCTGAAATGAGGCCTACAAAAAGGCTGGGGAGGGACTTTCTAGGCTCTCAGGAAGTGACAGGACTGAGGGGAATGGGGCAAAGCTGGAGATGGGTAAGTTCAGACTGGACGTGAGGAGGAAGTTCTTCACTATGAGAGTGGTGAGAGACCCTGGAGTGGGTTGCCCAGGGAGGTGGTTGAAGCCCCATCCCTGGAGGTGTTTAAGGCCAGGTTGGATGAGGTTGTGGCCAGCCTGATCTAGGGTAGGTTGTCCCTGCCCATGGCAGGGGAGTTGGAAGTAGTTGATCCTTGTGATCCCTTCCGACCCTAACTGATTCTATGATTCTACGGTTACCTGCTGCACGAAAACTGCCAAAAATATGCAACCTTTTAAAATGATATATGATATTTTTAATCTCTATGCACTATTTTATGAAAGGTAGAGATATTCGTGGCATTCATAAAGAATTATAATAGTAATTCTTCAACATAATGGACAAGCAGCATATGGAAGACAAAGATCAACTATGATAAAGGGAAAAGATTCATAAAACCTTACAAACATGGATAGTTGAGATCTGGAATCTAATGGAAATCAGTAATTTTATAAGCAACCCTAACTTAAGTAGTGAATTAAATGTCAAAACTGCCTACTTTAGGCTTTTTAAAGGCACAACTTGAATATAGAGTACTTAAGTCTATGAATTTTCCTGTTTTGAGACCAAGACATCTGTCAGTTTATAAAAAAGAAAACACTACACTTCTGTATTGATGTGGTTACACATATGAAACACACACATAGCACATTCCAAACTATTTTTTCTTCAGTCTCCCAGCTGCTACTATTTTTTTTTAAGTCTACAATCTTACTGAGAAATTAATACTCTAATGGAAACACATTATCACATTTACAAAAAGAAAAGTTGTGCTGGGGGTGGTATAGGCTTGATATTAGGAGGAAGTTCTTCCCAGAGAGAGTGATTTGCTATTGGAATGGGCTGCCCAGGGAGGTGGTGGAGTTTTCTTCAACACCTCCAGGGATGGCAAGTCTGGCTGAGGCACTTAGTGCCATGGTCTAGTTGACTGGCTAGGGCTGGGTGCTAGCTTGGCCTGGATGATCTTGGAGGTCTCTTCCAACCTGGCTGATTCTATGAAAAATTTTAAATGATGAGACCTCTACAGGTAGTTTTACACTCACACTGTAGTCTGAATCTAAAACTAAATCTGTGAAAACAACTGAAAATTCAGTTTGGTTGCACTTTTAGAACCTTCTTGCTAAGCCTGATAGCTTTGCACTGTACAGTAGGAACTGCTGGGAAAAGACTGCTACACCATTGCCTGAGCTCTGATAGGTGAACCTAGATTTCAACACCAATTTTAAAATTTCTGAATTTTCACTTATTTTAATATATTGCCAAAATGCATAAAGGTTACTACATTAAACTGAGATTTAAGTTTGTGTGGGGGTGAAAAATTACAGAATTGTAATAGCAAATAGAGGCATGAATTGGAAAGGTGTGGAATGATCTTGGAGGTCTCTTCCAACCTGGTTGATTTTATGAGTCTATGAATTTAAGTAAAAAGAGAACAAAGGAAAAAAAAAGAAAAACACACCACCACATTTCAGGGAAGGCTGGAGAAGGAACCTGTTTACAAGTTGTTAGGTTCCCAAGGTTTTGGTGCAAAATTAGTTGAGTTTACAAATGTTCTGCAAGACCTTCCCCCCCACCAATAAAAACTGGTCTTCTCTTGTCATTTTTGCCCAGCTCTTCAGATCCTGTAGCTCAAAATGAGAACAAATACTGAGGCAGGCACGTGTACATGGTTGCAAACACCTGTGCCGTGGTGCATTCTGCTTCCACACTGTAACAGAACTTCCTGTGTGAAGGTCATGGCATGCAGCAGCACAAGGCTCCTGAGATTCACCACTGTAACAGCAGTCTTCTTTTTGCCCATGAAATCTTTGCATTTGGGGGAAAAGCAGTTTCCAGTCTAAGACTGCTGTGATTCACTACTGCAACAGCAGTCTCCTTTTTGCCCATGAAATCTTTGGATTTTGGGAAGAAGCACTTTCCAGTCTATTGTACCCAACAGGCCTACTTTAAGCTGTTCCAGTGTATTTTGAACAAGGTTTTACACTGAAAAATTCCCAAGAGTTGAAATTCAAAACCTTCTGAAGGCATTCATCAACTCTTTCCTTCATCTGCCATCAATCTGGGTTTATAAGGAGGAATAATTCAAGTGTTTTCTAGTTCTGGGTGTTTTTCTTTTCTCTCAATGAGATTTTGAAAATGAAAGCAATAAACTCTCACCCAGTTTTTTGGAAAGAGGAGGTGTGCCATTTGCTGAGGTCAAAGCAAGACCAAAGCTGTCTCTCCCTGTGCTTTCTGCACTCAGCATAACGTTCACATGGTAAAGTGTGGGAAACCATGTCCTAGAAAGAAATGGTGCAAGGACCTGACAAGGAGGTAACTATTATCTTTCCTAGTGTACAGAACTGCCAGTTTTAAAAGATTCAAAAATATGAAAAAAGAGAACCCAAAAGCTCAGAGATAAAAACATAGGAAGAAAATCAAAAGTACTTTAAAACTCAGGTATTTATTGAGAAAGCTTGATAATTAAAGCATCAGTCACATTACCAACTTTTGTCCCCTCCAGTTAATGAAGAGAGGGGCAACATGAGCTTGCTTCTGCCTGCAGATGGACACCCAACAAGCCCCTCTGCACAGTGCCTTCACCTCCAGGGCCAGACACAGCAGAGAGGTCCTGTCCTCAGGCCTGATCCTTCTGCCCATCAGCCAATAATTTTGCTTGTTGCCTGGGGTCTAAGTGAGAACAAGATGAAGGGGAGAAGTATTTGTGGAGTATTTGCTCAAGATATTTCATTAGGACTAACAAATCAGAACTTTGAAGTGGGTAAAAAAACCCAGAACACTAAAATCCAAACAGCAGGCCTGGTAAGTTCAACATCATGTCTCACAACTCTTCACACAGTCTTCTTGGACTATTCTTCCTTCAAGAACTGGCCCTACATCATAAGGTGCCTTTGAATAAGAAACCTAGCTCATACTAACAGCTTAGCACAACAACATACAGACAGGAATGATTTTCTGACATGCATACCTTCTACAAATACTAATACCTACTATGACTCCAGTTACTGGCTCTGTGCAGTGAGTTTTTGACCAAGCCTGGTCTAAAGCACCATGAAGCAATAGAAACACAAGATTTCACCAAATCTGGTCCTTCCAAAGAGTATTTCCTCTTAAAGCCAAACCAACTCACATATCCTCACATAGATGCAACATCCTGACAACCTGAACAGTCATTCAAAAGCTTTGACTGATTCCAAGATACAAACTAGAGCATCTACTATACCCATGGTAAAAATGTGCTGCACATGGTCCAACGGCAATTCTGGGAACCCTGAGCAAGAACAGCAGATGCAGTGTGAAAAGCAGCAAAGATGAAGAGCAGATGAATATAAAACATCGAGTTTTATATTAAGGATAACATTTAAAATGTCCATTTTTGGTGATGTTGCATTACTTCTTTACATTAAAGCAAATGCATGATGTCAGGAAAGGGCATTTCAAGAATTACATGTAAAAATACATGATGCAGTTCAGTTTAATTTAAGAAGACGAGCACAAAACCACTAAAGGACACAACTGACAAGCAAATAAAACATTCCTTGGTGAGCTAAAACAAAATATAAAACAAAACCACCGCCCCAAACTGACCCATTGAACACTTATCTCAACGGACCCAGACAGCAGCATCTGTCCTTGTCAGGAGCTATCATGCGATCTCGCTCATCCCAGTCCCTACCTTGAGGCAGTGGAGCAGATACATGCGAGGCACAGCAGCCAACTCTTCAGAAGTCAGACTCAATGCTACTCACTTCCAGCCTTCCAAAACCTCCCACTCTTTCACCATAGGAAACCAGAAGTATGACACCGACTCCTTGATTGTTTTTTTTTGCCCCCACTAACAGCGTTTAGCACTTCTGAGAAACAGTCAGAATAACGTTGCTTCAGAAAGTGCAAGTAAGTAACAAGCAGTGTCTTCCAGCCAGCAGGGTAATAAGTTACACCCAGAATCCTATTTAGCAGTTTACATAATTCACAGTTTCTCTGGTTACATACTTTGTAAAATATGACATCCAGCTGGGAAAGTTGGTCCACTTAATTGTCATATGGCAGTTGCTTGCTTTATATCATCCAAGTATCAATTAAAAAGCAAAAACAAAACTGTAAGGCAGAGAGCTTTATATTTTTGTGTCGCGCTTGCATACACGCACAAAAATTCTCGCTGTCATTCAGAGAGGAAAAATAACCTTGCCTGAAATACGAACTGACTCTGCAGTTAGGCATCAAGTGCAATTCTCAAAACCTTGGAAAAGAGAACAATGAGCAGACATGCTTAAATTATGTGTCAGCTGTTTTAATGTTGCAGTTTTTCAGATAACTGGAATTAATCACACTGCGCTGTCGAATTACAGATCTGCGTCTCAGAAGTCAACAGGATGGCATTTGCAAAATATGGCATATGGGTATAGAGCCTTTGCTGATACATATGCACTTAGCAAATATTAGAAAAATCAATATGAATCAAAATGTAAACTTGCCAAAATGACTAGATGCCTTGTGTTATTCATTTCTAATCCTAATTGCTTGATTTCATTCATCAGGATTTATATATATATATATATGCACCAGTACACTGCTGAGGCAGTTAAAATTAAATACATCCCATTTTTTTTCACAGAAAAGTAATGGACTTTAACAGTCATTTTACTGCAATGAAAGATATTAACATACAATTCTACTCCAGGTTATAATGTGAGTGGTTCCACTGATCACTTGCAAAAGGCAACAAAAAGAAAGTTTTTTTTCCTTGATGTTCAGGGCAAATAAAATCCTGGCCAGACTGTCCACTATTCCCCATGGAAATCCATCTAGTGTCTAAATACTACACAAATATTTTGCTATTGACAATGTCAGATTTGTGACATACAAAAAACTAAAACTACACCAGAAAAGACCATGCAATGAATTTACACCTATGATGCACCAAAACAATGTTGCTCTATGTGATCATAGCAAATACACTGGGAAGGATTTTAGCATCCACAAAATAAGACAAGCACAAAGATAGAGAGCACAATAGTTACCTGGGGTTTATACACTATTTTTTCATGCTTTAGTTTCATCACAGGGTACAAGTGTAAGTGGAATGATCTGTAACCTACAGGTGGAGGGAATAAGGTTAACCAGGGCAGCAGAGAAAGCCAGCAGCTTATTTCACTGGAAGAAACTGCCTTTAACATGCAACTGTATTAGCAGAAGGCAGTGCTGCCTCTGTCAAAAAGTAAATTTAACACCCATTGTAGGAAAAAAGTTTCATTAATCACTAGTCTACTACCATTCATTTATTAGATTCAAATCCCTATGGTTTAAATCTGAAGTTACATACATGCATTGCATACACAGGAGGAGGCAATTTAGAGGTTAAAAGTGGAAATCAAGATTAAGAAAAAAGTGTGCCCCATAACTCAAGTGCTAAAGTCACTACAAAATAGTAACAGCTATGAAATATTTAAGATATCATTAGACTTCAAAGGATATCACCTTTTCTGTGCCAGCTTCTCTCATTGATCATCTCTGGAATGAGCAGCCTCACATCAATTTGTTTACAGAAGCTTCTTCCTAACCACATCAGCTAGCAATAAAACATTTTAATTTTCTAAGAGCCATAAAATTCCCTTGCAGAGATCTTCTCTGCACCTCTTTGAGTCCACTCCTGGATTTCTCATTAACTTTGTAAATAATTTAATATTTCCATGGGGAGAATAAGAATGCTTTTTAAGAACAAGAAGATATTAAACATTAACAAAGCTATAAGAGGCTTTTGAACATGAAAGTTACATATTTGCAAAGGCTTCTTCCAGTTTTCACACAGTCTCTTCTCTATATGTAATTGTGACGGGTAGAGCAGCAGTAAACATTGAAACTGCATTGCATTATTGTGTATAATAAGAGCTTGACATTTTTATTTTCTCCAAGGAGAAGCACTGCCTATATGCTCTCTAGTGGAGGAACAGGGTTTTTACAAGGTCCTTGCTTCCCCCTCCTTTAAATGTTATCAAATACGAACTGAAAAGCTTTTATTCTGCCAGAATCCCAGTCCAAGGTTTACTGTTTCTCTAGCAACGACACACTAACAACTGCAGTAGGGCGGAGAGCAGCTTCTTCCCCTTCTCTCTGCTACATCAGGTGTGTCAGGAAAGAGGGAACACCATGCAACTTCTGACCTCAACCTTGGCAAGGACTAAGGGTAAATGCTTCAATTTAAAATTCTTTCAAGGCACATTTTGAAGTGTATGTTTCTCATAGGTATCCAAACATGAAGTCTTTCAGAAGCAACTCCAGAATGTCATGAGTAACTGCACTCTTCCAGAAAGCAAGTATCGAGTTATTATAGTATGAATTCACAGAAGACAACTTTTCAGGAACCCTGCCTTGCAACCCTCCTGCACCACACTTCTTTACTGCTGTTAAGTTCCATCTGAAAGGAAAAAGGTTGTTCACAAGATTGTTTCCTAGAAAGCCTTCATTTTCCACACTGAAAGTACACTGGGGAGGGATGTGAGGAAAAGGGACTCTCAAGTTTGACCATCATGGTGTCACAAAGAACTGCACACAAAGTGGCCAGTATCAGGCAAATTTATATTCACGACCCAAGACTAAGCACTGCCAAAACCTCCTTGCCTCTGCTTTAACCATTTAGGGGCAAATAGACAGCTTGAGGCTCCAGGTGCAATGACACTAAGTTAAAACAAGCTCCCCAAAAGATTCTGTTTTCCTATTTTGGCAGGAGAATCCTGCAAGAAAGCCTCTCTCCTCTCAGACAGCAGGTGCACAGGCTGCAAGAGCCCATTCTCCTTTAGATTAGCTGTATGCATCACTTCTTAAAAATTTATAAATCACTTAGCTTTCCAAGACCCATATTCCCTGCAGAGTAACCAGAATTACAGTCATGCTAGCAGTAAAGGAGGAGAGAGTTTGTTGGAGTTGGTATAATACAATGAACTATACTATAAATTACTTTAGGAAATGGCTGCTAATGTCTTCTCTAGGCAGGCTTGGGGGATACCACTCTCCCTGCAGTCCACTTCTGTGGAAATTAAAGAAGTTTAGTCATTTGAACAGAGGGGATACAGGCTTCTGCTCATCTGAAAACATTTTTTTCCACCTAGAGGGCATAATCACCAATTACATCTATATAATATAAATTTAATTGGTTTTTATTGGCTAATACAGTCTCTATCAGCAAGGAAACAAAATAAACACTTTCTGAACTATGATTAGAAATTAGCATATTCACAATAATCAGCTAAAGCTTGTAAGATGAGATACTTTGAGGACAGTTTCTTAGAGTCAACTGATGGAAAGTTCCTGCAGGAGGCTTTGACAAACAGCAAAAAATAAAACCCAAAACCCAAACTCAAACAACAAAGAAAACCCTGAAACCCCTCTTTGTTCCTTCTCAACTCACCTTTTCTTTTCTTCTTCTCTTTCCTTCCTGACTCTGATTTATGATTTTTTTTAAGCCTTCAAAAAGATATATACTTTTATATATTGTGCATTCTGTACACTGAAAACTGTGTGTCTCCTCCTTTTTGTCTTTTGAAGTCTGGCATCTTTGTAGACTGCCTTATTCTGGAACTTCAGTTTAAGTTTGCTTTGAAAACATTCGTTATAACAGCACATTTTTAAATGTCCTCTTTTCCTTGTTTGTGGTCACGTCTCTAGATCTGTCTGCATATCACCTTGTCCCTTCCCAGATGCATGAAGTCCTGGTGTAGGAGGCTGTGTAGGTCACACCATGGTCTCCTCCTGTCATAATGGACACAAACTGGCCTTCCAAGGTCATTTGTTTGGTCTGCCATACACCCATGGCATTGCAGTTGGGCAAGATACACATGTAGTATGCTGAGTTCTGCTAATTACCACCATGGTATCAACTGCAATAGCCAAGGGACACTAATACCTGCGTTTGGCACCATGCACCACTGTGCTGGAGTCTGGCATGTGGGTGGCTCACCCTGTGATCTCTGTCATTGTGCCTTTTTTGTTAGCACAACTCATGGCAGACAGGATTAAAGCCTGTTGGAGGTGTAAGTCCAAAAGCAGCATGGACGCAAGCTTGCAATTCTTAAGTGCCAGTACCACCTGCTTTGCATTCCATCCTCTTGCAAATAGAACCATCCATCAGGTTTGTCTTTCCCCTGCAAGTACTTCTGAGGGAAAGGCAGACACATGGATACTGCAGTGTGACCTTTCTCAAGCTCCAGCTTTTTCCTTTCTCTTTACTTCTCTGCAGCTCTGCTCAAGAGAGGAGGTTGGTGCTACCCAAGAGCTGCAACCAAATCAGTGAAACAGCACCTGGGTGCAGGGTGAATCAGCAGCTTTTCCCCCAAAACCAGGCTGTTGGGAGAGGGAGAGCTGGGGCAGTTATATAAGGCTGCAGCAGCCCAAGAAAGTTGACGTCAGAGAGAGATGAGGCAAGAGCAGTGCCAGGAAAGCTTGTCAGGAGACATGGATGGCTCTTGCAGAGGACTCGCTAGGTAACCCTTTACAGTGAAATGCACAGCTCAGGCTGAACAGTAACACGTTTCCTGGTTCTCTACAGCAGATGCCAAACAACTGCTGCCCCTACGAGAGGTGCTGGAGATGGAGCGCCCTTTCAACTCATGGCCATGCACAGGAAGTAGCCATTAATTGTCTGTTGACTCCAGAACATTCAAGGGGGAAGAAGGGTGATGAGGAGGGCTGCTAACTCCTCTGAGGATATCCGTGACTCCTCCACACACTGGTGATACAGAGGAGATGAAGGAAAGCAGGCTACACATGGCTATAGGAGCTGTGTTACTCCTTAAGCATCCCTGAAGGCATCATTATATCCACTGTCATTAGGGCTTTCTCTGCTGTATAGGAAGAGAAAAGGTGACTAATGACTGCCATAGGAGGACATCCAACTAAGTGCTACACCTTACCCACCGCACTCCAAGCTATAGCCAGATCATTTGAAAACATGCAGTCAACTCCCTATCACATATAATTTTAATTGACTGCCATTTCAGAAACCTCTTCCAACCAGGGAGTTCACATCCTATTTCCAGCCTGCAAAGCTATCACAAATCCTCTTGAGCATTTTCCATTTTTCATACTCCTCAGGTTTTGGATTTTGCATTTATATTTCCAAAACCTCTCTTAAAGCCCCACTCAAGGGGGTTGGAATTTGCTAGTCAGAAGCATGGCATGCGTATTTGTATAGTAACACTGACCATTTTCACAAGGGGCTACTTCTGATTAGGAATACACCAGGAGGATTTTCCTGTGACATTCTTTTTTTTTTTTTTTTTTTTTTTTAGGTGTGATTCTGTGATTTTTGTGTTTTGGCTTTAACCACATACCCTGAGATTTACTATCTGCATTACTGTACCTGACACTGCCCCTTTTTGCACCCCCAACACATCCAGAATGCCTGACAGGATCTTTCTGCATCACCACTTCCAACATGTTCCTTTTTTTAATCACTCCCTCTTCCAACTCATTTGCTTCAGTATTTCTTTCCTAGCACTGTGACTTTTTCAAACTGTTCCTTTTGGAGAGCAGCACCTCCTTGACTACACTACAATCCCTCTTGAAACCACATCTGCTGAACTGCTTGCAAGAAATTAGTCCTGCAAATCGTGTCTCTCTTTGTATGCATCTGTGTGTCTGTTCTCCAAGCCCAGATTCACCTACCCAGGAGCACAGTTACCCCAGACTTCAGCTGGGAGAAATGGAAAGAGAGGGAGGGAGGGAGAGAGCAATACCTCCAGAGGACCATTCTGAGCACCTAAGATTTAATGTAATAGAACTATTAATAATACATAAGAAAAGAATTATCCAGAGCTCTTTAGTCAGAAAAATCTACAGCTCAAGTCCCATCTGAATTGAAGAGAGATTTTTTTATTTCTGTTCGCTGGGACATGAATTAGTACCAAGTACATAACCTACATTTCCAGTTGAACGTGCAGCATTGCATACAGCTCTTGCTTTATACTTTAGTTTCTTCTTCTAAGTGCAAGCACCTTAAGCCTGCATTAACACGCACTTGTCATTTACTATCCATAGCGTCAACTGTCAAGGCTTTCTTTAAAAGAAGAAATGAATCTTGTTCCCTGTTCTGCTGTTCCCCATCATTAACTCTGTCTCCAATTTTAGTATTTACGACCCTAAATTGGATGAAGAGCTTGTTTTCAGCATAGGCACCTAAATTGCAATCGTTGGGATATTTCTTTGCCTTCTTTTTTAGCACTATATGCACAGGGTTGAATACTTCAAGTGGTGGGAGACAAAGTATTTGATGTATAAACTGGACCATGTCCTTAACCATGGACTCAGTAGAACCCTATATGATTAGAATTAGGCACTTAGTTAAATGCTTTGCATACCCAGAGATTTAAAGCCCTGACCACCTTCTTTATAAACAGATCTTAGCCCCACTCCTATTTACTTCAGCACAACCCAGAAAGTTTCAATCTCACCCAGACTTATCTTTGCTCTCTCAAATGGTGTCTAATTCAACCTTCTAATCTGTGCCTTTTTATCTCATTCATTGCTCCTGAATGTGGAATTCACTATCTACTTTCAAAAGGGAAGTAAGTACAACCACTGTTTCCTAGACAACAGAAGAGTAAAATTAACTCTTCCTCCACTCCTCCCACAACAGAAACAACTATTAAATTTTGCTACCTGAACCATATTAAAGAAGAGCTGCCACTAAAATAATTGACACTATAAAAGAATGCACGGGGTGGGGGAAGAAAAAAGGTGTCAGGTTGCTATGTCACAAAAAACATATCATGTCTTTCGCTCCGCATCCTTTCATAAACAGACCACGGCTAGGCTCAGACAGACTCTACAGACTCATCCTGAGTTATCACAATAAGAGCACAGAAATTTGAAACATGTCACTGATCTAGTGTGCCTAAAAACCTCTGCTTTTTGCAGCAGGGCACACAAATAGAATTTTGCAGCTGATGGCCTTTGCGTGACATGTCGGTGGGCACCAACAGGACAGAAGTCTTCAGAGCTTGAAGAAAAGATAAAGCACAAGTTAATCTGAATCGGCTGCGCTGGTTTTCAACATGCTGCAATACACTGAGGGGTATTTATCTGGTGGGATTGCTGGGGTTGGCTGAACCTCTTCATCTTTAGAACCTGGAATCCAGGGATCATAGAGTCAATCAGGTTGGAAGAGACCTCCAAGATCATCCAGTCCAACCTATCACCCAGCCTGAGCCAGTCAACTAGACCATGGCACCAAGTGCCTCATCCAGGCTTTTCTTGAACACCCCCAGGGATGGTGACTCCACCACCTCCCTGGGCAGCCCATTCTAATGGCAAATCACTCTCCCTGTGCCTCATACTGGGTAACCTGTACCTGCTTTTACATTATTTCCATGTAAAACTGCCGGACTGCACCACTCTGAGGTGACACTGAAGAGAAAAAAGGATTCTTAGACACTAATAAAGCAAAACTACTTCAACTTGCTTTGCATTCCAGTGCTTTACAACTACTTTTATGGAGCCTTCAGAAACCTGGTGTCTTATTGTAGTTTTGCAGCCATTTGCTTGGATTGTGCCCATGCAATCTGAGTGCACAATCACAGTAACTCAAGATACACGATACAAACAGCAGTGATTTGGAGTCATCATATATATTTAGAACAGATGTGAAGAAGAGATTTGTTTTCTGTGATGGGGAAAAATCCCAAAGGCACCATATGAGTCCTTCATAGGTGTGTATCATGCAACACAACACAGTTTGCAAGCCTACTACATGATCATAGCATGGTTTGTGTAACTCCTGGATGTTTTTAATGTAAAACATCCATAGGATTAGAAGAATTTGCAGAATGACTGGAACGAGCAACATAAGAACACATTGAATAGTCACCAAGTTCACAAATATACAATTAAAGAGCACATATAGGTATTTCTTGGGCTTCCCAGGCCTCCATACCACATCACATCCAGCATGTAGAAGAGAAATGGTAAATCTCTTTCTTTAATACAGACATACTTGGTTTTTTTGCTCCCTTACCCTGTCCCCACTGTACAACACAGCAATCCATCATGTCTCCAGGCCTTTTTCCCTTCACCAAAAAATTACATTGTTTGTGTTGTGTTGCAGTGGTAAAGGAGGAAAAAAGAACAACCAACCAACCAAAAAAACTCAAAGGAAGAACCAAATGTATACTGTAAAGGAGGGGAGAAACAGGATTCTTAATAGCTAACCTACTCATGCAGGGCTTAAAGACATGCTTGGATGCAGGACAGTCACTTATATATGTATACACACAAGTACTGTAAGCCAGTTTATATATGCTCACATACATTTCCCTCTTTTCAAGGCCATGCAGATCTCCAAGCTGCCCTGAATGTCAGAGACATCCAGGGAGAGACGCAGATAAGGATTTTAGGCTTAAGAGCACAAGTCACAAAACACATTATTTGGCTGTCAAACCAGGACTTGCTAAATTAACGAAGCATTTTAATTCCCAGATCAACAGAAGCAAAGTTAATTTTGTGGAAGTGTGCTAGATTCCAAACCTATTACTATTAAGACTAACTTAAACCTCATCTACATTCTTCAGGGAACAGGAGAGGAGAATAAACAGAGGTGAAATTAAGCACGAATGTGAAGTGGTGGGGTTTTTTTTTTTCAGACTGCAGTAATTTTGGAGAAAGAAACTTAGAACCCTGTTAGTACTGATTCCTAATAGACTGGTTTATTTTCCAGCAGCCTACTAGATGTCCTTTTCTTTATGCATACTTTTGTATTTTCCTTACACCCTTCAACTGTTAGCAAATACATTTATTTTTTTTGCAGGGGTTAAGTTTATATTTCCAAAATGATTATTTGCACTGTAGGAGCTGTTCAGATCTTTCATGGATCAGGGTCCCCAGAATTAGGTTTTGTATAAACACAGTACAAGGAAATGGTCTTTTCTCTAAAGACCTTGCACAGTCCAAAGTCTCAAATGAATCTGAAATGAGAAGCAAACTTATTCAATAAAATGAGTCTAGGACAGGACTGAGTTCTTGACTATAAGCAGTTGGTTTATAGATCACCTTCTATGGTCTTTACACTGTAAAGCAGCCTTTGAGCTGTACTGCATGCTGATAAATAGTAAGATTACTCTATTAATCACCAGAGAGGTACAGAATTAGATGTACAGACTTTCTTTAAAGGAACTATATACACTTTAAAGTGACAGATGCTATTGGAAAGGGGACGTAGTGAAGACATATGACTTGTACACAAATATTATTGTGATTTCTACAAGCCAGAAAATATGTAATCTTGAAGATCAGATTTGTATTGCACTGTTCTTGTCAGTCCTGAGCTCAGTGGTTTTAAACATGAGGGATGGAGAGACCATGCACTTTCCACTGTTGCTTAGTGATTTCCTATGCAGTTTGGCAAGCAGGAAACTTGGGTTGATAAAAAGACACCAAGGTTCAAGTTTCTCACTCAGTTCAGTCTAGACAGTGGTCCGCTTGGTAGCTTGCTGGCTTATCTAGATCAATCTCTTTTTTACCCACTTTTACTCCTGAGCAAAGGATTGTTCCTTGACAGCAGTCTGGCATACTTCTAGAAAACCAACTGTGATAACAAGGACTTGACATTTTGTAAAGAGAATATTTTCACTGGAAGTTTCCCAAACCACATAAACCTAAATCTCCATCCTCACTTTCAGCATTTGATAAAGGGCTTCCAAGACAAGCCTGCAATGATTCTTCCATTTTCTGGAAGTGTACTGCTCTTGAGCTGGCTTGGATGAAAGCAACTCCAGGGCTTATACGTCAGATCAGTCAATTAAAAAGATATTCTTCACCCAAATTGACTCAGAATCAGGATGAACTACATAAAGACAACCTTGGTGGAAAAATCTGCTCTCATTTTTGTGCAACATGACGATGTGCCATCAGGCCCTTCAAAGGGAAAAGCTTACTCCTGAGTAAATACCTGACAAAACCCAAGAGTAATCAGCCCCACTCAAGCATTTCATAGAGTTTCATCTGTGGATTTCCCAAAGACAAGAAAAAGCCAGACATGAGAGAACACAATTCCTCCAGGTGGCAACCATGGAAGAAGCATTACTCTCACTCAAAGTTAGTTTTAGCCACAGGAATGCAGTGTCCTCAAACAGATGATGCAGAGCACTGACATTTCGCTCCAACAAGGCACCTCAGAACTGAAGCCTCTCATTCTCCACTGATTATAGAAGCCAAGAAAGATAATCCTCCTTGCAAATATCTCCAGTGGCTCCAAGCTGAGTTGTAAGGACAGCTTTATATTAAGATGAGAACATAGACTCAACTTCACAGTGTTTCAATATCAAAGTTTCATTACCAAGACATTGACATACTTCATAAAAACATTCGGAGCTCCTCAGAGAAAAAGCACTAAGTTAAAACTAAACCATCATTACTTCTATAGAAAATGAATATGAGGCTTCACAATGTATTTCTGTACTTGCAGAAATGGGTAGGAAGACTAAAATAATTGGCCTGATTTTCAGTGCCTATATTTAGATACCCAAATTTGAAAATTTAGGTCATGTGACAATCTATACTATTTAAATCTGGATGACTGCAACATGAAGCCACCTTTTATTGTTCTTCTAGTTAGGATTTCAAAATGAAAACTGTTCAAGGTAAGAAGACAACCTTCTCTGCATGAAACTGCACTCAAAATTACATCATCGTATTAATGCTGAGAAGGAACTCTAGCAGCTTTAAACCTTGTGTATTTTGTTTTCAAGAATTAACCATTAAGAAAGGCTTCTGCACTCCTGGAAATGCAGAACCTTTGCCAAGTTTATCAATGCAGAGAGGCAAAATTGCTGTCAACCTGACCTGGACAATTGCAGAGTTCATTATTCACGCTCGTTCAATTTCTGGTCGTTTTACTGAAACAAGGATGCTACTCAGTGCCAACCGAGATGGTGGTTTTGAGATGGACACTTTCCCACTATAAACTGGACCACATCCACTAGCTTATTTCATGCACTGAACAGCTGTTGCAGAAAATGAATAAATAAATAAGTAATCCAGAACCAGAGCAGTGTCCCAGAGGCAAAGGATCCTGTGAAAAGGAATGGTACTCACATGCAATGTTTATAAAATTATGCTTCAATGTAAATATTGGGTTTGGAATATACAAAGACACCTTTTAACTCCTTGCATTCTACCTTTGAAAATAGGCAAGCTAATATAACTTTGACAAAAAGAAAACCCCCAAACCTCAAAATGGCTTTTCATGCCCTTTGCTATACAAACTTTGAAGCAGAAGACAGAATTTCATGAATGTGTAAATATGACACTGGGTAAGGAGGAAACATTTGTTAATAACATCCTTTGTGTACAGTAAGTTGCAGTGGTACTCTTATAACTGCATTGTGGTGAACTAATAATATTTTAGTTGGATGTGTCAGTGCTACACAAACAATCATAATCCCAACTCCGTTATATTGATTATGTAATGAAGATATGTAACAAATTACTGCAAACATTTGCATTCATTACTTCCCACCACTGGGAAGTTTGGATGAGGAGTTTAGGGACATGGTCTAACAGTTCTGTACAGGGAGATGTTAGGCTGTGGTTGGACTCAATATTAAACTCTCCTTTCCAACCAGGCAATTCTATGATTTGAAGTACAGCACAAACTTTATTTCTTTTGGCTCATCTGTTTGCTCCCTAGGGAGAAAATGGCACATACACTTAGAAATTTTCAAACACCTATTTTGCTTGCATTTCTAAGGATATTTAGAGAATTTCCCAAGAATACAGCAGCCTGAAAATGGGAGAAATTACATTTCCTGTAGTTCTACTCCTTGAACACAAACATTTTCTTCTTTAGGCATTCTTCTTTGTATAATAGACTGGCTGCTATATCACAACAGCATCACAATACTTCAGAGAAGTCTGCTCACGTCAGAGACATAGAAGCACTAGCCTATTTAGCTAGATCTCAGAAATTCAAGTATACATGATGGCAGCAGAAAATACCTTGAGTATTGTCATGCTTGAAAATGCCTATCTCATTGTGTACAGTCTTCTTACTGCTCTGTCTTTTACATGCTTAGCTGGTCACTCATGTACAATTGCTGTGGTAACAGCTGCTCTAAAATTACAGCTAAGGGTTTGTCTTTTTTTTTTTGGTGGACTTTTAGGGCTTAAAACAGCTGAGCTGCAGAAGGGCTTTCTTTGAACATATCTCTGCAAACCAGTACTTGCTGAAAGTAACTGGGACTTAGAAGCCATCAAGTGCCTTCTGAAGATGGAATTGGGTCTCCTCCATCATTTCTAAGCTCCAGGAAGCACAGCTTTTATCTAACTGTAGCCATGGAAGGTTGCTATTCCCTGAATCATTTCACAAAGGAAAACTAAGCAAGAAGGCTTTAATTACCTAAGCAATATATTGCAGACTTATATTAATGAGGCCTTTACAAGTGCAACACATAAACAGGAGGTGCAGAGAAGTTTAGAAATGCTGTAGGATTTTATATCAAAGTATCATCCCAACAACACTGTGATTCCTGAACACACCAGCCACCAGCTCCTCAAAAGTTGATTCTATGATTTCTTCTTGGTGGTATCTGAATTCAAAGGCCTATATGTGACATACTTTTGAAATCAAGGGGGAAAAAAATCCCTCACCCTACATCTGCCAGTTTATCTGCCTGTGGCTTGAGTTCCCTGGCAGAAAGAATCTGGAAAATAGGTGGTATATATCTAGTGCTATCACAGACCAAACCAAAATCCAAGTCTATTGAAAAGGCACAGGTCTAAGAGACAGGGACCCAGGCGTCTCCTCACATCTGCCAGTGCCATCCAGCGAGTCTGGATGTACCTTTTGTCATTCAGGTGTACTTCCATTTACATTTTCACCTTCCAATCATATTTTTTTCCTATTGTTTAAACCATATGCTTCTTAAGACACATATGTGGGTCTTTGCAGTATGTTTAGACAGGGTGAAGGGAAAAAGAGGTAAATAGGCAACATGTGTCTATCAACATTCAAAAAAAAACAACCCCAAAACTTGTTCAATGGCTATCAATATTGCAGTCCAACTTTCTCTAAGTAAGGGTAAGTATCAGCAAATGAATAGAAAAAGGAAACTTCTACTCTAATTTCTGTAAAGCAAGCATTGAAGTCAAAACCAAGCATCTAAATACAACTATGTAAGTTGACCCTTCTTAGATTCTCCAAGTGGCAGATACTAAGACAAGGAAAAGAGGAGAAGCTAGTGCACTCCAAAACAAGCAGATGCACAGGAACAGTTGACATGTAGGTGCTATTAGCAGGATTCTCTTTAGATCCCATGTAGTTAGCTGAAAAGGAATATATCTTCCACAAATGTAAATATTCTCTTACAATGCTATACTTGTATAACATCCACTGTTGTGCATTAGTCATTGCCCACCTATTATAATGACACAGTACAGTTAAGTAAACACCACTGCTGCATGAGAGAGGTGCAGCTTTAATACACGCAGATAAATTAAACTAGACATAAGCAGGTTATGAAATAATGAGAGAGTTGCCAAGAATCAAAGAAGAGATTGAATTTAACCATTATTAAAATGAAAAAACTTGGGATCACCAACTGTAAACAATTTTCATCACCTAATTAAACAGCCCATTAGTGTTTTCAAGAGAGATGTCTGGCGGTGGCCACTCAGAAAAACTGTTGACTTTGCAATGGTTTGTGCTCCGAGTTAATGGAGTTGATTTCAAACAAGCACTTTCCCTAAGCAATTCATTACAATTGCATCAAATCCTCTGTGCAATGCTATTCACACTGGAATCAAAACATGAGCCTATATTGCACAGCATGCGGGGCAGAAGCCTGCTGCAGTGCAGCACTTGCGACCCTGGGCACACACAGAGCTGAGCGAGAAGCTGAAAGCAAGGTACTACCTATAATCTGAACAACCTTGCTGGATTAGGATTACTTAGTGTGCAGGGCAGTTAAAAAAAACCAAAGACACAAAACCCCTCATCAAAACGAGCTAGGGCTATGAGCAGGGGCTAAGCAAGGGAAAAGACAAGGAGCCACAACTACGGATCTAGTTTTGTTTTCGTTTTTACCTTGAATTAAACCATACACCTGGAAATGACAAAGCAGCACCTAAAGCTTGTGTTATAAAAGTGCTCTGCTGCTGAAAAACAAAAATCCTTAGAGAAAAGTCAATTTTATTGAAGACTTTGATGTATACCAGGTGCCCGCTAACAGGGCATTTTGTGATGGTGGTCTCCTGTCCAAAGTTTTTCAGAGCTCCCTAACCACACATAGACATGAGTTTGTAATGAAGGGCTTGATCAAGATTCCCTGAGTATGGGTGTAACCTCAGTCACCTGCTGAAGTGATTTGCCAAATGTTTCAGTGATCTGAGGGAGAAAACTCAAATGCTGTGATTCTCTTCTGCACAACCACCCAAGCCAGGAACGCTGAGCAGAGCAAGATTTGCCTGCAGCCTGAACAAGATACTGTAAAGGCTTCCCATCTATCCATAGAAAACAAAACATTAAAGAGGGTGAAGATTTGTTGAACTGTTCTAAATTACTGCTAGTCATTGTTTAGAACAGGCACCTTTCTGGTTTTATCTCTCTTCAGAAGAACTGTACCTGAAAATATATTTGTTTATGCAAATTGGACATCCTTCTCCTATTTGCATTAGCACCATAAGTACATTCTATATCAGTGCAGACATACTCAATGTATTTAATGTCAACACTGCTAGCAATGATGGAGATTGGAAATACTGCTCTGCTTGTTGGCCATGGAATAAATTTGCCAAACAGAATCAGTGTAGCTGTAGAGTTTAAATTAATGCAAGCAACACTGTTATCAGTAGTCTTTAGCCTGCCACTCTTAGCTTCTAACAGAAACATTTAGGAATGGGAAGCATTACATCTGGCTACAGCTGCATATTACATGGTCCATTGAGACTTAGATGCTGATGGCTGAACTGAATAACAAACAGCTGGGTATAAACGCAAAGATCAGGGAATCATAAGAAAATGCTTGTATAGTATCTTTGAAGCCTCAAACACAATAATACTGTATTAGCACTATTAGCATCACAGAATAAAATAGCCTGAGGTTCGGCGTTCAACTCCTCAGTGTGGGGAAGCAGCAACTCCAAGGCAGGTAGCAGCAGACTCTTTTCTGACTACCAGAATATTTATATTCAAACAGTGTCTTTCATTAAAAAGTTGGTTGCAAAACTAACATTAATCCTGCCTGCTGTGTCAGGTAAAAGTCAGCCTGCCGCAGGAGTTATGGGACACACTTCCTCTCCATCCTTGGGAATGCCTTGAAAAATCTCCTAAAATTCATAAACGTGATATTTCCAGTGCTGTTCGAAATTTAAGACACAAAGATCTGAAATGAGAGACGTGCTCGATTCAATACAGGAACAAGGTAATTTACTGAAAACTCTGCTTCACTCCCCCACAGGTCTAAAGGTTGCCAAGAAGGAAAAAAAATCAAATCCCAGAGCACTGGTGTGGCCGCAGTGATGGGTCTTCTCGGCTGTTCTGCAGGTGTTTCACGGAAGCACAAGCTGCTGTGCAGTCCTTGCAGTTGAGCAGCTTCTACTGAATTTATTGTTTAAAGAAGATGAACAAACGAGTGTCATTCCATTAAATTTACTATGCAGACTGCACATTTCCAGCAGTGACATGACTCTTTGGCCTACAAAGCAACAGTTGACAGAAAGCATTAAGAGACCTCTCTAAGGCAACCGAAGAACAAAGATAAAGAAAAAAAAATCAAAAGCTGAGTGTAGCAGAAGAGAGCACCTAAAAACTGTCACTAACTGGCACACGGGAACAAAAAATAGCCTATAGTTCCTTTTATAAAAAGGTTGGTTGTTTGGTAAGTGAATGTGAGTAGTCAGGACCTGCAAAACCTAGAAACCTATTTTCCTGCCTGGTTTGAACTCTCCATACCTATATAACTGAATGTCCTACAGTTCAAAAGACATTTGGTTAACACTTGTCCATCTATAGCAGAATTAGCAGTGAAGGAGATGTCTTGGGAAGGATGAATACACAAGCCATATACCATTTAAAAAAAAAAGCCAGTTCTTGTACCCTATTCAATAGAGCACATCTCTTCCTGTACTGATGGTCTTCAAATGTATTGAATGTTCCTGTCTCAGGAACAGTCACTTATATTTCTGAAGTAGCTTAATGCCCAAGGAGATCTCCCCAAAGACATCCTGAAGACCTAAGGAGACATTATTCATTAGACAAGATTCAACAGGCTTGAGACTGCTTTTGGGGATTCAGAGGAGAAACAAATATTCAGGAAGTTGGTGGAGATGATCTTTTGAGTAAATGTACTGCTGGGTGGTGTTACGAGCAAAGCACAAAAATACATTTCTAGCTTCCCAGACTTAACAGAAGGGGAAGAAAAATCATTTCTTGAAAGTGGAACAGCTATATAGCCATGTTACGGTTCTCGAGCTTCTGGAACTGGCAGAAGGATGTAAGGCGACATGGCATAAAAGAACACAGATAAGAAGCAGGCAGGAACACAGAACCTTGCATCTCAACAGAAATCTAAAAATAAATGCAAAGGAGGCTTATTTCCACTAGTTGCAGACCACTGCCCTTTCATATGTCAGGGTCTTGATACTGTTAAGTAAGAAGAAACTCCCACCACCATGGTAAGACCAAAGAGAGTTTAACTTCAGCAAAGGAAGTGGTTTCAGTTCCTCTACTGGAAACAGCCTTTGCTAATGTTGAAGATAGCTTTGAGAATTCAGGAGTATTAAAGAGGCTAATGTACTTGAGCTTTGTTCTAATTACATTTCTTAATAAGTTTTGCTGGACCGCCAAGAATAGATGCTGTCCTGGGAACTCCAGCACTTGCCCATGATAGTGTTCCTCTGAATAACTAGCAGCAATCAGGCAGCAGAACTCAGAGGCAGAATTGCCAACTTGGACATCAAATCTATAAAAGCACATAGATCTTATTGTCATTTGGCTGCAATATGTAGTTGCCCAGTGTCCCTTCCACTGAAAGCTAGGCAGTCATTAACAGATATGTAATAGACTCATTATTTCACCTTTTTTTGTTTGTTTGTTTTAATTGCTTTTAAAAACAACTGTGAACCTATGAAAAGCATTCAAATTACCACTTCTTTTTAGAATAGCAACCAGACTGAAAGCAGTGGACACACTGATTTTAGTGCAGACTATTTGTTCTTCTAGCAATAGATTCACAGATCTACATCATGTAGTTAGCAATTGTTCATGGATGCAGAAGCATTCAGGACCATCCCTTATTTAGCAATTAGCATTTACATGAACATTCAACACCTCTATCTACTACTCCTCGATGCAGCACATCACAGAACCAATAACTACATCTGCTTTTCTCATCAAATGCATTTATCTCCCTAAGATCATCCCTACAGAGTCTAATTCCACGTTTAGAGAAGATTCAAATGCCCTATTATTGGGGAGTGAAACCCAAATGCTCAAATCTAAGGCTCTTGAGAGAAAAAAGAAGGCATGGGTGTTGTGAACACATGACCAATATACTACGATTCTGTGAATTTCTACTCTGGGAAACACACTACAGAAGTTCAGGATCAGATGTCTCCAACTAGACCATTTCATCAAAATGTCTGGTTTTACACAACTAGGATTTAAGACTATCTACTTCTTTTCTACTTGTGGTTCTTCAGCTTCTGGAATGGAAGGTGGTAACATGTTGATGTACAGAAGGTACTTTAGTTTGATCTGAGAATTTGAGCTGCTGCATTAAAATTCCTTGGTGTCTGGGAGAACATCATAAACCCAGTATTTTCAGTACTGTTGTTTTCCTCCTGAAAACATGGCTGCTCCATAGCATGGCATGGTAGGAAGCTTCAACGCCCATGTTATGACTTGTCTAATAAACCTTCAGTGTTACCACCAATTGAGAATGTCAACGAAAATGTTGTAAGACAACAGAGTAGTTACCCCAACTTTATTTACACCACTCTCAATTACAAATTTTAGTTCTACTAGCTTCAGTGGCAAGCTATTGGAAATAACAGCACTAGCTTGGTCATCAAAAGGTCATAATTTCCAGTGGAAAGTACTCTAGCAGAGGCTAACAGTGCCGGTTTCCTGTATCTGAAAGCTACGGCGCTGGGCCTTATAGTTTCATTTTTATAAGCCTTATAATGAGGGTGGAGAGGATATGCATTCCATTCTTCAGCTGCATTTTTGTTCCACAAAGACTGCAATTTTCAGTCTCTTGAAAATGTAATTATAGATAATGTTTGCATCAGTGGCAAGAACACAATGAGCACATGGGGCATGGAAACTCCACTCAAATCACATCCTCTTAGGTTACAAAGATTGTCTTCTGCCAACAGTGGAGGCATTTCAGCAAGCTAACGTTCAGTATGAAAGCACTGTGCTTTATACTAACCCATACATACATTTTGCTTTTACTTGTTCCATTGTCCCACTCTTTGCATGGGGAACCTACATAAACCAGAACAAAGATTAATTTGAGTAACTTTGAAAATTTGATGTCTATAAGAACTTTGAATATGTTAAAAACACAAAAGTATATCAGTACAGATTGTTCAAGTGACCACGCATTTTGCATTTGTAAATCAGGATCAAACTAAAAGAGCAAATGAGAAGGTATCAATGCTACAAGAGTGGAAGTCACTTTGAGACAATTTAACCAGGTTCAGGTTAGAAGAGGAATCAAAGACTGCTTCAAAGCTAACATGATCAGGAATTTCAGGAAAAGAAATCAAACATTTGACTTGATCAGAAGATCCACATGGTGTAAATTATTTTTAGGGTAATACGAAATGTATTTATGATATTAAACACTAAATCTATATCAGAGCACTTCTGCTTCATGTAAATTCATTCCATCCTAAACAAAAGTGACTTATGATTCTACCAGTGTAACTACTTGTCCATCTCAGTAGTAAACCAGAATCAGCCTGAGGCATAAGTGTTCTTGATGCTGCTTTGGTGCTACTTTCAACATGCCCATCCCTTGGAGAGCATTGATCTCCTTGACTAAGAAAATTAACCTGGTTTCTAAAGAAAATAGTTTTACAGACAGAATAAGAGGATGCATATTTGCATATCAGAACAAAGAACCTGCACAGTATCCAAAGTCTCACCAATGATTAGGTGTGAGGGGCAGGCAGACCTACAGTTTGATGCCACAAAGTAGTCCCCAGTCAGTACAAATGAGTGAGAACAGTGGGTAGTCAGCAAGCAGGGAACCTTACCTCACTAGAGCTCACAATTTAACTGCAAGACTTTTGATGCCATTAAATGTACTGCCATAACAGATCAAGATTAGTTTAGTTAAAAAAAAAATAAAAAGCAAGAGAGGGGAAAAATGAGCACCTTAAGACTCTGAAAGCAAATCAAGATAACTCCAAAATAAACTGTTATCAATCATAACTTTCTCTGTTTCACAGAACGTTGCAATTCATAGAAATAGGAGCAGCAATTGAGAGTCCTAGCATGCAGCTATCAAAATACTTTTATGCCAGAAAGCATGGGATGAAACACATAGTTGTATTTCATAAGCAAAGAGGAAAGTGCAACTTCACCTCTTGTCACATTGAATATGTCTAATCAACGTTAATTCTTTGTCCACAGTGTGTGCTTGGATCACAGATACAGAATGCTTGGAAATCAAAGGGAGTCTGCCCATTGACTCAACAAGCCTTGGATTCAGTCCTTAATTTATTCACAAAAAACAAATCAGCCTTTCTGGAATCTCCAAGCTGTTTCTAAAACCATTCACATTGGTTGAGTTTTACCACCAGTTTCACTCTATATAAAGTCAAACATTTAAAGAAAAGGCCACGATCTACTGAAGCCTGTATGTTTCTTAATGCTTCATCTAACATGCAGCCACACACACTTACTGCATAGGGAAACACTGTCCCTAGTTTCACCTAGGCACCTCGACTTAGAAGCAACTGCTCACACACAATGCCCATCAAAGCTATAATTTGGGAGAATTCCCTAAAATTGTATTAAATACAGAGGTTAACCAGGTCCTCTTTCAATGCTCAATATTCCTGACTGAAACTGCCAGCTTATGACATGGAATTAACAGATGTCCTTCAAAAAGGCATATTACAGAGATCCACAGTGATTTGCATTGTGTAAGTAGGGCAACTTGCGGTTGTGGAAAAACCCCAACACGTAACAACCATGCCAGCACTGTATTTGTTCACAACTGTTGCACAAGACTGTTTAAAATACAGAGCTGAGAGAACCTAACAAAATACCCACTACTATATTTTGTCAAGCAGCATTTTACTAGACAACAGATTCCCAGAAGACCTAGAAAATTATAGACAGGGCTGATAATTCCTATATGCTGTGTCAGTGAGCATAAACCAAAAAGGGTGGTCATACTTCCAGGGATTTTCAAGATGTAAGCCACTAGCTGGATAGTAAGAATATAAAATCATTAAGCAGCTCAGGTCTAAATTCGAGGTGGCTTTCCACATTCAATAGGTTTCTCTTGCCTCTCTTATCAAAAGAAGGGGAAAAAATATAGTACATGTTTTGCAGGTATTGATAGGAACTTCTTCCACCAGAGAAGCTGAGTAGGAATCACAGAGGTGTTTGTCTGAATATTGAATGGATGGCGATAAGGGATAGCAGAGCAGGGTAGTTCTTATCTTGCAAGGTAGGAAAGGGGGAAAGGCTTCTTGTAGGCATGCAACATGGAGCACAGCATGCTGAAGGCTTCCAGCATTTTAAACAGATATAAGCAGGGCAAATGGCATATGTCAAGGACTGAGAAAAATATGACATAAAGTTGTAAGAGACTGGAAAAAGAATTCTAACTATGTTGGTGGATTTTTAAAGTGCCAGATGCCAAGATTCTTCACTGACAAAGGAAAAAAGAGCAAAGAAACAAATAATAAAAGAGGTTTTCAGCTAAATCTATGAGGGTTTTCATTATTTACAGCATATTATAGGATTGGATAAAAGGGCTTTGTTTGCTGGTTCTCAGCAATGTGATTATTTGCTGTTAAATATTTACAGATTTTTTTGCCCAAAGAGTTTTGGAGAAGGAGAAGGAAGTTGATTTATTTCCTTCTAAGTTTCCATGAAGCCTTCCAGGTTCACATTCAGAAATTATCAGCAGCAATTTTGCATTTTCTAGGATTTGAGGCTTTGCTCGGCTTAAAAATAAAATCTCCATCCCTGTTAACACAAATGATGCTCCACTTTTTAAATATAACATTAATTTTAAATGATTCTTTTCTCTGCTAAGTAATCCTGAATTTGCATCTTTTATGAAAGTCTGCCTGAACACACACCTTCCTTCCCACTCCCCCCACCCTATTTTCTTCTGCATATCTACCTTCTGCAATATTCATCTTACCCAGGAGCCTGGCGTCTTTCAGCTTCAAATTCACTTCATATCTGTGGCTTCAAACTAAACAGAATAATCAGAGACCTGACTGGCTGAAGTCAGCAGCAGTCCTCTCCATTTCCTTTCCCACTTGAGTAGGAATGAGTGCCTAAGGAAGCTCAGAGACCTTCAAATCCTCTGAAGGCCAGCAAAGAAAAGAAGTCTAAGTATCTCCTGATGTGGAGGCGAGGACAGAGGAAGCAAAGAGGCACAGAAACATGCCAAAAGTCTCCAGCTCCTGCAGAGCTTCCAGGTAGCAATATGAGCATCTTAGCAAGCTGAAAATTGTTCCTTTCTGAATCCTGGTTTGTATCTTTAGCTACATGCAGCCTGCTGTTCCTCAAGAAAGACACAAGAAACAATGCTGCTGCTGCAGGACCTTTCCCAAATCTGATAAACTGTGCACTCGGGGGGAGGGGGTGGAATTAGAAACTACTTAAAGGAGCCTGAAATAATGCTTTGAAAAGACAGGGCTCTACCAGTGCTGTTGAAGAATGCTTGAGTCAAACTAAGCCTTGTAAACTGTAGTTGTGTCTGGAAAACAGACCTCTCTCATTACTCCTGCATTACTGCAGGCTTATGACAAAGGAAGGGCTTGCAGAGAACGTTGAAGAGTTTCTCCTTAGTTGACAATGACAGCTAGGAACCCTATGTCCACATCTATAGAGCTATGCTGTAATGGCCAGGGCAGAAAAAAAAACAACAAAAAAAACAAACTCAAAATGGCACAGAATCTGCTTCTAAGTCATCATGCTCTACAATACATAATAAAGCATATAAAGACTTGTTCCATTCCAGTGAAATACCCCAGGAACAGTACACACAGAAGCATGGTAGAAAGAAATGTATTAAAACTCCAAGGTTTGCCTTTTCTGTACAGCCTTGTCAGAAAGATAAATAAATGTGGTCTAGCAAGTGAGATACCAGGCTACACTTAAGGAATAATGAAATCACGTAAACACAATTGTTTTAAACAGTTGTAATATAGTGTTGGACTTTCTTTGACTATATCTGGACACTGTTATGAAGCTGCTGCATTTACTCTTTTCTCCACAGACAGTAAAGCATTTTAAAAGGAAAAGTATTGTCCTGCTCTGGCAGGGGGATTGGACTCGATGATCTCCTTGGGTCCCTTCCAATCCCCAACATCCTGTGATCCTGTGAAGTTGGACTGTCTTCTGCAGCCAAACACTCGAGATGTATGTAGGTGAAAGCTGTGAGACCTCAATTGCTAAGATGAATCCTCCTCTCTGGCAAAGGGGAAAAGGTTTATCAAGAACATAAGAAACCCCCTGCCCCAACCTGAGATGTGTGAACATCCCTCAAAAGCATAACCTGCCCAATTAAGACTGACTTATCTTCCACATCAAGATGGCAAAGCAATCTGCTAGCAAGGTAGAATAGTACCTGAAGAGCTAGTAGCATCATATTTCTATGCTGAAGTTCACTCTGAAGGGAATGATTGGAAAAAGGCTAGAAAGAAAACAACAAACCACTATTTATATGATTGAGATTCATGGTTCAGAGATGGACAGCCTGGCATGGGATGCAAAGCCCAACATTACGCATTCCTCACTCAAGCCAAGCTCCTTTAAAAACGTTGGAAGTTTGGCTTGAACATGGATTGCAAGCTATAGTTGGTAATAAAGTATCAGATAGTGGTGCTTTACATGTCCAGAGATTGCCTTTTTCTAAGAATTGCTTCACCTGTCATCTATTTTCTCACGTCTGGAAAAATTAAGTGCTAATTTTATTTCCTCTTCTTCCCCCTCATTCCCTCCTACTCAGTACTGCTCTCTAGAAGTGGCTAGTAACCTCACTGCTGTCTACAACTACCTGAAGGGAGGCTGTAGCCAGGTGGGTGTTGGTCTCTCCTCCCAGGCAACCAGCAATAGAACAGGAGGACACAGTCTCAAGTTGTGCAGGGGGAGGTATAGGCTGGATATTAGGAGGAAGTTCTTGCCAGAGATTAATTTGCATTGGAATGAGCTGCCCAGGGAGGTGGAGGACTCACTGTCCTTGGAGGTGCTCAAGAAAAGTGGATGAGGCACTTAATGCCATGGTCTATCTGATTGGACAGGGCTGGGTGCTAGGTTGGACTGGATGATCTTGGAGGTCTCTTCCAACCTGGTTGATTCTACGATCTAGTCAAACTCCCTGCTAAAGCAGGTTCACCTAGGGAAGGCTGCACAGGACAGCATCCACTGGCTTTGAATGACTCTAGAGATGGAGGCTCCACCACATCTCTGGACAGCCTGCTCCAGATGTTTATATGGAAACATTGTAGAGACAATGACAGATTCTATTTTTTTTTTACAGCCCTGAAAGACTTCAGAAAGGGGATCAAGTTTACTAAAAGGTGTGTTGAAATCAAGCAAAGCTGCAGCCATCTCACTTACGATTTCTGCTGCATTTTGTTTGAAAACCAGGTACAGAAGAGAGTTTTCTTTAAGCGATAGCCACCGGGCATGGAGTGTACTTGACAACGTTTCAGACTTCTAATGCTTGTTCTACAATCCCTCTGTAAAATATTAAAAATAAAGAGTTTACTGATAAAGGGTATAGCCAGATGTCTCTCTCACTAGCAGTGAACTGCAGGCAAAGGCTGACAGATAGAAGAAACTGAGTGAGTCAGGAAAAAAAATGTAAGGAAAAAAGAAGAGATCACTTGATTTTGTAGATTTTCAAATATAGTTATCCTCTGCCAGAAGTTAATAACTTTCAATTACCTGGGTCTGTTTCACGCAAATGAAGTGCACTTATCTCACACCAGGCCAGGCACCCTTGATGCTTGCAGACCAAGTGCCACTGAAGACTGGAGTCAATGACACAACAAGTGGTGGGTCAAGAAAGATGTGGATTTTGATTTCTTTTTTAAAATCTGAATAATTTAGTGGTGCAAAGATGTCAAAAAGCAAGAAACAGGAAGAGCACATGTATATGCAAACCCTATGAGGAGAGGCTGAGGGAGCTGGTGCTGTTTAGCCTGGAGAAGAGGAGGCTCAGGGGAGACCTCATTGCTGTCTACAGCTACCTGAAAGTAGGTTGTAGCCAGCTGGGGGTTGGTCTATTCTCCCAGGCAACCGGCAACAGAACAAGGGGACACAGTCTCAAGTTGTGCCAGAGGAGGTCCAGGATGGATGTTAGGAGGAAGTTCTTGACAGAGAGAGTGATTTGCCATTGGAATGGGCTGCCCATGGAGGTGGTAGAGTCACCATTGTTGGAGGTGTTCAAAAAAAGCCTAGATGTGGCACTTAGTGCCATGGTCTAGTTGACTGGACAGGGCTGGATGATAGATTGGACTGGATCAGCTTGGAGGTCTCTTCCAACCTTGACTGATTCTATATTAAACAAGAAGACAGTAACATGCCTTTGGATTAAGATGATGGAAGTTCTTCATTATTGTTTTTAGGGTTATGAAAGAAAAAGATAGTTCTTGCAGCTGTGTCTTGCAATCAGACTAGACGTATTTCAAAGGCTATAGGATGTAAGAACACAGTATAAGAAAAATCACAGTATAGTCTGGGATGGAAAGGGTCATACTTAGCTCAAAAGGAACTGCCTGTTCTCTCATCGTGGGGATACCAAGCTACACAAACCAGTAAAAGAATGTGCGCGCCTGGACATTTCTCTCTTACCCATTCAGCAATTCCACTGTTGTCCAGAGGCTGGTACATTCAAGTAGAAAGAAACTTTAAAAGTTGTAAGTTAGCATTGCAATTAATTCCCACCACAGCTGGGAGATAGTCAGTGTTAAGCCCTTCTGTCAGGACTATATTTTCTTGATGATGCTAACCTACACAGAAAAAGAATAATAGTAATCAGTAGATCACTAAAGTAATTTTAATGACAGATCTTTTGCTCTATCTCTGAAATAGCCACGGCAGTGAACTTTAAAACCCCAGAGTAAAAATCCACAGAACAGCTTAAGAAATTAACAGAGTCCTGAAGAGTCACAACCCAAAATACTCAGGTTGCTGTTCTTTTTCTCGCAAACCTGAAGTGGCTCAGCTTGTACAGACTGGTGGGGAAAGAAATTACATGAATTCTCTGTGTACTCCTTTACAGAGGATGAGTACATCCCTGGTGGGAGCAGGGTGAGCTGGGCACAGCTGGACACGATTCTCTCCTTTGAGAGTAACCTGGGCACAGCTGGACACATTTATCTTCTTTTAGACTAACCTGAGCACAGCTGGACGCAATCTCATCCCTTCCAGCCTAACCAAAGGCAGTAGGGCTGGCACATTTACAGGCACAGTGTAAGTCTTTCCCCCATCCTAAGACATAAGCACTTTTCTTCTGGTGTGAAAGTATGCTGCCCTGATAGCAAGCGATTGGTAAAGTAAAAAAATAACACTCAGGAGGCCAACATGGAGTCCTTCTTGCTGCTTCTGTACCAGTGGCTCTTCTGGAGCACTACTTTTGAACTTGGCTTCCTGGTACCCTGGCCTGTGTTCAGTTTTGAGCCCCTCACTACAAGAATGTCATTGAGGTGCTGAATCATTTTCAAAGGACAGTGAAGCTGGTGAAGGATCTTGAGCACAAGTCCTGTGAGGAGTGACTGAGGGAACTGGAGGTTAGCCTGGAGAAAAAGTAGCTAAGGGAAGACCTTATCGCACTCTACAACTCTGAAATGAAGTTGTAGTGAGGTGGGGGTCAGTCTCCCAAGTAACAAGAGACAGAATGAGAGGAATCAGCCTCAAGTTGTGTCAGAGGAAGTTCATATAGGACAACAGGAAAAATTTCTTCCCCTAAATGGTTGTCAAGCACTGGAACAGGGTGCACAAGGAAGTGGCAGAGTCTCCATCCCTGGAAGCACTTAAAAGATGTGTAGATGTGTCACTTAGGGACGTGGATTAGTGTTGGACTTGGCAGTGTGAGGTTTGCAGCTGGCTCAATGATCTTAAAGGTCCTTTCCAACCTAAATGGCTCTGATTCTACTGCTGCCATTTGGATAGGCAAGGGCAGGCAGACAAGGAAGAAGCGGTCCCAGATACTCAAGATACTCGGTCTTCTTCAGCTGAATTGTAAGAGGCAAGAAAATGTTGCTGTTCTCTTAAAAATATATTTTTTAAAATATTTGTGTAAATCCAAAGGGGAAAAAAAATTAAAATCACCAAAAAGGCACTTGTGGTACAGTAGGCAACTCATTTGTGAATTGAGTCATTTAGGCATTCATTTAAATATAGTAATTAAGATTTAACACAAAACAGAAGCTGCTCTCAGATGTCATTTTGAAGGCCAGATGATCTCCTCTTTATTAATATTATAATTTTTAACTATTGTCAGCTGATTTTTCAAGGATCACGCTGTGAGCAGAGAGAATACACTGCTGAAGCATACCCTATTTATGTAACAGAGTCTCAATAAGAATGTGAGATTGATTAGAAATTGTGATACAGCAAATGGGCTAAACTGCATGAGGGAATCTTAGGATGCTTTATCTGGACAAGGGGAGAGAATTTATAGATTCAGCATCTGCCATTCACCTTTTCTATTAACACCACATGGACAAACACTACTGCATTTAAGGCAACGCATTTCTGCAAACCTTGACGGGAAAGCCAGCAGCTTACTGCAAATGAAAAATGAAATCCTGGAGGGAACACAAGCACTTCTCCTCCTTTCCATAGGCATGCAGAATGCAGGAACGCAGGGGAAAGCAATTAAAGTATGATGATTCTAAAGGGGAATAATTATTTCACAATTACTTGAGAACATTACATTTATTGCTCTAATTAGTTTTTATTTTCTGAATAAGCATCCTTGTTCCTTCATTCTTCTTACACCTATGAACATTCATTCTGTTTTCCCACTTCTCCACTAAAGCAAGCTCAGCCTCGCTCTCCATGTGTATTCTGCATTTTGACACTTAAGCCTTGGGTTAACCTTGCCCTGCCACCAGTTTGTTTTAATCAAAGGAAGCCATGTCACAAGATGCAATATACTTTGCAATTATATGAACAGGAAAGTAATAATCTGTTGTCGGAAACACAGTTTGTAGAAGTGAAGGGGAAAAAAATTACCTCTCTCCACTTTACAAGAAAAGAGGTTTTAATATGCTTAATATATAAAACAATGTTTATTTCTCTAGGGAATTGTCTTATCAAAGTATGCTACTTGCATTCCAAGAGCTTTCAAAAAATAAAAGATTTTGTACACCTTTCCCCTATGCCAGTTGGGTCAAATAATTTTATATTAATCTATGAATTATTTATGAAATTTGAACAGTCCAAATACTCATAAGCTATCAAACATCCTAAAATGCCAATGAAATATTTAGAGTTATCAAAGTTTTTTAAAGCAATCATAACTGATGATTAATTTGGATGATGAATACATGTGGGGGAGGCTTAAAAACTTGTGAAATCATATCATAGGAAGTGGAAGATATATTTAAATATTAATGTAGTGAGAGTTAAATACTGAATGGGGTTCTAAGCAGCTCCTAGAAGAGATGGGGAGGCAGGACACCATGAAATCATAATTAATCCACATCCAAAGATTTATTTTATTCTCTAAAGCTCTTTGTCAACAATCAAGACTTTTCTTCTCCTTTTGATTTGTTTTCCCTCTGTAGTGGCCCAAGGAGTTGTCATGTAGGTAACTTAAGTAACAAGTCATAATACTTAAAATAAAGCTATTAAAGTGGAATATAACACTAGAATGAGGATGAGTCCATGGACTGAAAAAAACAGCTGATCCCCAGATATTCATTTGGAGTTAACAATTCATGGTTTGATATTCAATGTAATAAAGCCCAAACCATATAACTGAAAAATTATTTTTGACAGTAACTTGAGTTTTCCCTGTGGTGAAGATTAGGGAAAAAAAGTAGTTGATTTTATTATCTCCAGTTTATGCTGGGAAAGAAGTCCTGTTTTGCAGGTTTAGTGTGGAAAGGGAAGTTTTTGGGTTCTTAATGTGCAAGAATGCCCTGTGAATGATGACATCTCTTATTTATTAAACAATAAATACAAACAAACAGAAAGTATTGAAAATTGATCTTCACTGCCTTTTTAACCAGCATACTGCAGATATATCTGATTTTGGCTCATCTTGGATTAAAAGAGAGAAGAATTTAAAGGCTAAATAATTTTACGCATAATTGCCATGCAACCCATGCAGTTGCTCGCACATTGCTTTAAGCATCACATCTTTTACTGGCATTATACCCTTCAAAAACAAAAGCTAAATTTGAGCTTGTCTCAGTAGCAACAAACACTATTATCCATTTACATTAAAAATAATCCCAGGCAGTGAAAAGTGTAAGATGGAACAGAAAAATCTCTGGTGGTATTGCACAAATCAACATGGGGGGTAACAATGATGAATATTTAATCCTCAAAGCAACCACTTTACAGCCATCCAGTTGGCATGTACATGCAAGTCAGTGAAATTAGTAAGCAAATTACACTGAACTCACGTTTTATAACTGCACTTAGTAATCATTAACCCTCTCACAGCCTGTCAAAGTATATACACACATTTCCACCTCTGTTTTTTGTCTTCAAGCTTGCTTCTTCCACAATTAATCCACACAGGCCATGTATAACATGTCTCAAACAATTTCTCAGCCTTTAACTAAAGCACTATGCAGTCTCCCCGCAAGCATTTACGAAAACTACAGCATCCAGTTTGCCATCTGCCCTCAAGAACAAAAGTTCATGCATCTTTAGGCTTCATACTGCAGAGTATCTATTTTCCTATGTCATTTCATTAATTATTTTTATTAGTAAAACTGCCATTCAGTCACTGAGTACACTGATACCATGCATGCAGTTTAATTTTACTAAATAGTCATGCTTTACTTAGATTTAGCTAGATAATAACAGCAGCAAAATTGGGAAGGAAGCGACACTTAAGAGCAATTAAGTCCCACTGAGGCAAGAGCATTTTAACTTTTACTGTTATCAAGCTGGCAGTTAACTTTCACAATAGGTATGCACTGGAAGTTACTCCTTGAAAATTCTTCTTCTCTGTTGCTTGTTGTAAGAATGGATGATTCTGAAAATAATTCCCTTTACAAATAATTTTTAAACGTGTAAAGAATGGGAACTGGAAGTGATACTGCATGGCTCTGGTTTCCTAGAACATCTGACACGCCATCAGCATTAAAAAATAAGAACATTCTAGTCCTGCAAATTTGTGCTGTGAAAAGAGAAGAGTTTTACATATATCTTTGTAATGGCCTCATTCTAAAATAGGAAATTCCTTTTTGCTAAAGACTGAACTAAGCTATACTCAATAGCTAGACCAGATGGTGAGGTTAAAAGTTTTGTGCAGCACTGTAACTTGGAGCATGCTCTGCGCTGCACTGTGCCACCCTGCTGAACACTGCTGGTGTCTCGCTGCATGTCTGGGGTGTGCCAGCTAAAGGGTAAGGTGCACACAAGCCCATGACCCCTTATGCATAATCAAACTGCATTCTCACCAGCACCGATTAGTCCAGAGTTGGGGGCTTGCAAATAGATGCATATCACCACTTGGCTAGAAGGAGAAAATAAAGACACTCTTCAATAAAGAACTACAGAGGACAGCATCTAGTTTCAAGATTTTTTTAAGGAATAGAAGCTCCCTTCGTTAACAGCAATTTAGCTTCAATATTAATTTGTATGCGTGACACGTGATCCCTTGAAATCATACATCTTCACAATTAATTAGATCAGCAGCAAAGCAAAGCTTGGTTAACACAAGGAAGCACATCACAACATGACCACTGATGGTGCAAGAGGTAAAGTGTTTTTTTCTCTTCAGGAGATTACAAAGTCGTCCCCCCCCACAATTGATGAGAAACCAGCACCAAGTCCTACAAGAACATGTGTACTTGGCAATTCTGTTATCAAACTTCCATATTTAGAGTTCCACTTAGAAGCTGACATACCTCTAGAGTGATTTTTTGTTTCTTTGGACACACATTAAGACCTGCATCTGATGAACACCGAGTGTATTTCAAGCTGTGTTAAAATATATTAAGGATGCTTCCCACAGAAAAGTAGTATAAAGATAGCAACACAGAAGGAAGAGTTCAACACGACACTTCCCCCTCAAGGAGCAAGTTGGAGATAAAGTTATATAAGTCTAAGTGACAACAGGGCATCATCAGCCACAGTTAATAGTGCCTCTGAGCTTGGAGATGTTTGTTAGCAGTATCTTTTCTGTCTGAAGGACAGCAGGTGGAAAGTCTAATCAAAGCTGCGATGACAAAATCAAGGCAAAGCTCAGCTGTGGCAAGTCCCTACAGAGGGCTGCATAACAAGCAGTAAGTATCTTCAGCTGCAACTTTGTATCCTGACACTTAAACCTATACAATTTCTACCAAAAAGGCGAGAAATAACACGTTTTCCAAAACCAACTGCTGCCAATAAAACCAGAGATCTTACAACGGGAGAAGCAAACTACAGCAGTGAACTCATTTTAATTTAAGATCACAAACCAGAGACAACTTTCAGCATTTACACAAACACTTTGCTGTCCTTCAAGGACCATAAAAAGAGTGTAAGTCACCCACAGCACGTAGCTTCTCCCGTGCCTCCTTCCCCTCTCCCACACACTTACCGAAGCGATCTGTCTGAACAACTGGCTACTACTGACTATTCACACAAAACCTTGCTGGTGCAAGGGAAAGCACTTCGTTTCAGGAGAAAGTTTGGTTGCCAGTAAAGAAGCTAATAAAAGTCTGAATGGTCTTAGATGGGGGCACAGTATGCAGCCTGATTTGTGCAAATCGCAGGTGACAGTCTCTGCAGCACGCACAGGTTTATTTACACTTGTAACTTAAGCGCTGCCTCAACCAGAACAGCTCCAGTAGAGACTCAACGCCAAAGCCTCTCACTTCATTCTAATGCGACTCAAATCACATTTGTCACCTTGACGAAAGAAGAAAAAGCAACTAAATAAAAGACAATTGCCATACTGTAAAAACCCAGCACAGCCCTCAGCCTTCCTATCTTGCAGCATGTGACTATTTCCTAATTTCTAGCCTTTTATTTTTTTCATATATAAGGCTTAGGTTACCTGAAAATCCCTGTCAACTAGCAATGCCCAAGAGGATGATAATAGAAACTTTCAGATCGAGATTAATGGAGCAGAGGCAGGCTAAGGGGAATAGTTCTTTTTCTGAAATTCCAGCATCCAATGCCTTCCGATAAACCTCATTCCCAGTTCAACTGCACGTAAAACACTCATCCTTCCCCTAATTAACACACTCCGTACCAGGCAGCTGTCGGGGATTGGGGAGGGAGGGGGGGGAGAAGGGTGTTGGAAATCAAAACAACCAACCGACCTTGCTTTCTGACTGGTCTTATTCCCAGTTGTTGCTTATAATTTCATCGCAATTTGGAAAACGATGAAGCCTTCTGCAAGGGGATCTTTATTCTGCCGGGGAAGGGCTGGGGAAGCTCAGGTGGGTCCGGGCTGGGTGCAAGGGACAAGTGTCTGTGACGGAATTGCTGCTGGGCACGGAACACTCGGAGCCCTGAGCTCGGCGTTGCTCCACGTTGCATCAGCAGCATATAAAACCCCCCCACTTACCCTACCGCCCCGCGCCCGCCTTTGCCGACCTGCCGGAATACTAAACACCCAGCTGCCGCCTTTTCTGGAGAGGGGGACGACAACACGGAGACCACCAAGTGACTCGGGAAGGGGGTGGGGTGGGGGGGGGAAAAAAGAGAGGGAGAAGCGTGGAGCACCCCCCTCTCCTCCCGTGGAGGGGCGGACAGCGCGGGAGGCACCCGGCCCATGCCCCGCTGCAGGGGGCTCGGTGCCGGGAGGCGGGGGGTACCCGGAGTCGGGGCAGGGAGCCGGGGGTGGTGTATAGCCGGCGTGCAGCCTCGCCGCCACTTACATTCTGTCAGAGACCAGCAAGCGGCCGTCGACCATCATCTCCGGAAGGAAATCCAGCTTGAACGAAGAACTCATGCTGGGCTCCGGGGACGCCGCGGCGGTCTGGAGGGAGGATGCGGCGGTGCTCGGCGGATCCCACAACTGCGCCGAGCGGCGGAGAGGCAGGCACAGGTGCGGAGGCCTCCCCGCGGCAGCCGCCAGCCCCGGCAGTTGTCACATTTCTCTCCCCCTCTCGGTTTTTTTTTTCCGCCAATCCCCTCCGAAATCGACTGCTGAGGCAACTGTCGGTGGAGCGCCAGGTGCTGAGCGGGGAGGCGGAGCCATCTCCCCGCTGCGGCTCCCCGTTAACCCCTGCGCCCCCGGCGGGGCCCGCCGCCCCGGGGAGAGGCCTAGCACCGGCACCGGCGGGGACACGCTCCGACCGAGACTCCCTGCGATGGGGTTGGAAAGGGGGGCGTCGGGGAGCAGCCTCGCCCGCGCCTAGCGCCCGGCCAAACTTTGTGGGCGGCGGCGTGAGAGGGAGGTAAGAGGGAGCCGAAGCCCCGCGCCCGCCCCTCCGCAGCCCCACGCTCAGGAGCTCTCGGGTGTGCGCCCACCAACGCGCGAGGGGGAAGCAGCGACCGCGCGGAGTTAGCGGTCAGGACAGCGCGAAATGCCCTCTGCTACGATTTCAACGTAGCACACTCGGGTGATTTGCACAGACCCACTTCTTCCCGCTGCGCTAAGAAGACGCAGCCGTCACTGCCAAACTGGGGGCACTGGGAACATTTAAGCAGGTTACTCAGTACAGGCTCCCTGCACTCCCAATTCCTGCCGTTCGGTCCTTGGCACCCATTAAACGCTCCGAGTGATGTTACTGACTCGCGAGAGTGGTAACTCTGCCCTCACTCATCAAAAATAGGGATTTAAGTAAGTAACGACGGTAAATCCTTCCTCATGTCTGTAACCTGCCAACAGCCCGTTCCCAACCCTGCTGCTCCCAAAGCTGGCCAGAGCCAGCGAACAGAAGCGACACCAGCAAATTCCACACATACAAATAACTGAGGCCACCCCACCCCCCGCTACCGCCCCCTGAAAATCTGTATAAATTTTCCTTTGCATCTCCAAAACCCTCTTGCTTCAATAGAAAGCAGCTCCAGGCAAAAGAATATTAACATATTTACGAAGATTACTGGATGATCTGAGCAGTCTAGACAGACAAAAAGCTCCTCTGCATTGTGTGTTCTTCTCCTGAATCTCTCTCTCCAGGTTTTGTAATTTGATTTGTTCTGGATAATCCACACTTGAAAAAAGTAACAAATGCAAATTAAAAACTACTACACTTAAACTTTTCAAAGAGTATTCTGAAATAAAATTAAATTGACCAATAAATAAATGTGCTATCAGGCCAAGTTTCATTTATATTTTGACTGATGTCAGTTTGATAATAAACACACAGACCTGGTGATTTTTCCAAGCCTGATTTATTGCCCTAAGAAACTTTCCGGTTTAAGGAGTTAAAAGGAAGAAAACCCCCTCAGGCTGCTAAAATTTTTTGCCTACTTTGCAAGTCTAAAGAAAGAAAAGGTTCACTTGGCCCTCAACATAATCCCCATAGGACAGCTGCAATCCTGGACAGATATCTATAGTGGTATTAATCTGCTCTGTTCTATATGTCCGCATACTGTCTTCATCACCATGGCACCTAAACATCTGCGTAGAAATGCACAAAGCAAAGCTGTGTCTCCCCTTTACTCAGTTAATGGCAATTCCTCCACATCACCCACCCATTGCTGCATAAGACTCTACAGCAGATAGAAAAATAAGTGCAAAGCAGCGGTAAAAGGAGAAACCAGCACAACTTCCACTGGCTGGATGCAGCCACCTGGGTTTTGATCTGAGGCCTCCATGGTGGTTAATCCAGCCCAGAGCAGAGTTGGATTAACTTTCAATTTCAAAATCTTGCCTCTGCAGAAGAGGCAGGTTTTAGCTCAGAAGAAATACAGGCAGCTCAGTGAGGATGAAGATATTCTTCTTAAGTAAGGTCTCCACCCTGTGCAGCTGGATCCATACTTCTTCATCACCCTTCTTCATCATCTTTTTTTTTTCCCCCCCAATTTTTTGGTACATGCTTTAATCTAAGAGACTTCAGTCTCACCAGCCTGTCACTTTTAAGGACCACAGTCCCACTGCTGCTGCCTGCAAAGTAAATCCACACTTTGCACAGGATGCAAAGAAGGGAGGAGGAGGAGAAAATCACAAATATTTTGCTTTAGATCTGCATATGGAATAGTGAGATCTTTATAAATTTGCCCGATTTCACAAGGTATAAGCGCTTAAAAATGCTTCATTAAAACTTATGTTCTTTTGAAATATTTATTTTCCTTTTAATTACATGTGAATTAGCTGGAAGAAGCTGTAGGGAAGCCCTCTTACTGACTTAAGCCTTCTCAGCAGTTTGTTAAATTCTAGCCTCAAATCCCTTGAGGGAATAGTGGATTCAAAGCAGCTTTTAATCATACTATAAGGAGGGTGAAGTAGTATGTAAGTAGGTCATAGAGAAAGCATTACAAGTGCATAGGTTATTGCTTTAACAACTACAGTGTAACACACTTTTCAAAGCACATTTGCTTTTGCCATTTAAAAGTTGGAGGCAAGAACAGGGTCAAATGCAAAAAGAAAACCTCTCTATGAAAGATACAGAGATACGACTCAAGGAGTGCTTTGCATTCAAATAATTTGGTTCTCAAACATAAATTATATAGTGGCTATATATAAATTAATGCTTGAATGCAAAAGGGAAGAAGTGAAAAGCAAAAACCAAAACCCCAAATGTTTCACACACTTAGAGGCTCAGCCCTTTGTAACAGTAATCCCAGTTTCTGGACTGGCACATGCATGCTAAATAGCAACTTCTACTAAAAATGAAGGGGAAAATGGGAGCTTTGGTCCATTACAGAGGGAAATGGGGAAGAGGCATGGCAAATGATGCTGCATTAATTTTCACAACATAAATCAGACAATAGATCTAAACAGTGGCTTAGAGGAGCTGCATTATTGCTGCACTATTGCTGCCTGCTGATATTAAGCTTTTTCAGCTGGTGGAGCATATGGCAGTTTTGAGGAAGGAACCTGGAACTTGGAATCAGCAGTTCTTGGGCTTTAATCCTATTCTAGCTACAACTGTCCCCTTCTGTCCATCTTACCCTTGTTTCAGAGGCCCAGACCTCGCTTGTCCCTGCAGTGACATAATTTCCTCTCTGTGCCTCAGTTTCTCCACGTGTTTAAGCGAGGAATATGAAGCAATTCCACTTCACATTTGCAGATTAGTCACCGTTCCAACAGCTTCTCAAACACAGAGCTGTATATGGTTTCTGGAAACAACTCAACCTTTGAAAACTGAACACCTCTTCAGAAATAAAAAAAAGGACAAAAGTTCAGCAGGAGAAAGCTGGGTTGAGTGGTTGCTGTTGAGTATGTGAGCTCACTCTGACATCACTGCCCATGGCTTTCATTCAGTGAGTGGCATAGAGAGCAGACACCTCCTTGCCACCCAGACTATACAGCCAAATCCAGTGTAGAGCTCACATCACATCCCCTCTCTGGACCACCTCCTTATCCTTTCCTTAATTGTCATTCTTTTAATCAACTTGCCCCCCCTGCCCAGTACTGGACCACCTTCTTATCCTTTCCTTAATTGTCATTCTTTTAATTAACTTGCCCCCCCTGCCCAGTACTGGGCCAAGGAAATGCTACTGTTGGAAGCACTTCAAGGGAAAGTTTTTTAATGACTTCACTCTCTCCCAAGCCTGCAAGGCAGTATGAAGAGAATTCAGATCCTCTGCTTTATTGCCCCCTAAACCAGTGAACATGCTCGGGATTCGGCTTATCTCTGGCATCAAAGCAAGTTTCTGACACAGGCAGCAGAAGCAGAGCTCAGTGATGGTGGTGTAAATTTGGAGCAGGCTCAGCAGAATCACTCAGAATCTTCCAGTAGTGCAAGAGGAAAGAGAAATCTGGCCCGGAGAGTGTTAGTGAATGCAAATGAGGTGTTTGTCGTCTTTCACAAGGAAATAACATTCCAGGGAAACCATGAGCCTGATTGTAGTAGCATGGCTGATAGCAGAGCGAGATGTGCAGTGGAATGCGAGCCTACCTGCCTATGAGGGAGTGAGGAAGCCCATCATCCTAACTTTTAGTAGCAGACTTCTAGAGAAACTAGAAAAGGAGGGGGAAAAAGAGAAAACAGAAAAGCGAAGCACACAGGCAGAAGGTACACAAGGCATTGGAGCAGAGCTAATGAACAGTGAAAAAGCCAGTAACAAGTAAGGCAAAAACTAGCGTGTTTCTTTGAGTGGCAAAAAGCAATGAACCTGATTCTGCATCACTTTGCCATCTGTGATTGTGATTGATTGTTACAAGTCCATCTTTGCCAGTTATATCTAACACTGGAATAAATTTTTGTATTGTGAAACCAAAACTCTTTTTTAAAAGAAAATTAAATTATTGGTTAAACTGATCAATGAATTTTAAGTATTAAAATCTAAGCCTCTTGTGAGACTCACTCCCCACTTCTAACTACAATAATCAGTAGATTTCTAAGCAAACCGTACTAAGGTAACTAAATTAACTGTAGCTAATCAGGAGTTTTCAGAAATAAATGTTATTTAAAATTAGCCCTATGAAAAGGTACCTCAAATTAAGTATTTCTAGATCTTTCACTTGAGGCACATTGATATTATGTAAACTTGGTTGCTATAGTAAAACTTCCCACTCACTCTTTTTTTCCCCCTTCTTCTTATTTTATACCACTGAAGAGGTGATTTCATCCCACTGTAGGTATAAGGCCTTTGTTCCATTTTGTGGGCAATAACTCAGTCTTCCTGAGAATGATTAGGTAAGATTTTATGGCACAAGGCAGTTGTTAGATGTGACAGAGAGCTTTTAGGAAAGGCCTTGAATTGGAAGGAACACCCTACTTTGTTAATAGCATGCAAATACTTGGGGTAGTCAATCATGACCCTCAAGACTAACCCTGCATAGTATCTGGTTCTGGACCTGCCCAGGACCATTTGATCCAGTTGAACGATCTAGGGTATTCAGCACTGTACTTACCAAATGCTAAAGGAAAGTAGTTAGAGGTAAATATTTGTATGACCAAGTCGTACCATTCTGTTGTATATTTACAGTCCTATTGAAGAGCATCGCTATTGATCTGTAGGTATTGCTTTTGTATAGTGCCTTCTGCATAGAAATACAAGACCAAGGCTTTTGTCAACCCAGACCTATCTCAACTTGACAATAGCCATTGATTGTTTTCTTTTTCTTTTATCCTTGTCTATTTTTTTTTACACATATCCCCACACTCCCACCTTCCTTGGGGGTTTTTGTGTGGATTTTTTTTGGGGGGGGAGTTGGTTTTGTTGGTTTTTTTAATGATTTTTTTTTTGTGTGTGGTTCTTTGGAGTCTTTTTGTTGTTTGTTTGTTTGTTTGCCTTAATGAACTACTTTATCTTCTTACCCACTGACTCATTGAATGAACAACCACTACCCAACCAGGAGAGAAACTAGGGCACTGCACACACTGGGCAGACCTGGTTTCTCACTAGACAGCAGATGTACTATTTATGGTCACCACCCCCCACCTTTTCAAACAATCCTGGAAGAAGGAGCTTACTCTTGGTTCTGACTATAATGTTCATGGGAGAAAGTATAATCTTGTATTAGTGCAGGAGGAATCTCACATCTAATGTTCTTGTGTGCTTTGCTCTGTCCTCACAAATGTGCAAGCAGCTCACGACTTCACAGGGCAGAGCAAAAACCCATTGTAATGGAAAAAAAGCCTTCTGCCTTGCATGTAAAACTACAGGAACGACTACTAAGAGCCACAGTTTCTAGGAGACTGAAAAATTTCCCTCATTATATATAAATTGGAGAATCCTGACATTCTGTGATTCTATGATTTCATTTGTGCCCAGCTAGCAAGGCTGATTGTTGGGAGAAATGTGGGATAAGGGAAGTGAGTGGTGAGGATGGGCTGAACACAGCAAAAGGTTGGACCAGTAGGCATTGCTGAAAGGCAGCTCAAACTCCAAAGGCGATGGGCAAAGGCAAGTGTGAAGCTATAATGTGACATCAGCAAGGCAAGAAGTTGGAGAAGGACATCAAAAGGGACAGGAATCCAAAAATAGACTTATTATAAAAAACAAATGTAAAGAAATGTGAGGGATTTATTACAGTATTTGAATTAACCTACTGTGCTCTGCTTCTAATAGCAGAATCTTCATGAGGTTAATTTCCACCTTCCTTCTCATTCACTTCTACCACACGTTTTTCTTTTTCACTGCAAATGATTGGATCTAACTTTTCCTCAAATTATAACATCTTAAAGGTAAGAAGTTTCACAGGTCTTTTTTCCCCCCAGTTGTTCATCAAATGCCTAGCATACATCTCAGTCCTCAAAAATAACTAAGAAACACCCTGGTAACATGTAAAGCAACAATCTTTGTTTGTCATCATTTCCCACAGACAGGTTCCATTAAACCTCAGATGTGGAGAGGATCCTGCAGAAACTGTAAGGCATTTAGATGTTCAGAAAACTTCACTGTGCTTGGATTTTGGGGTATTTTCCATTCCATAAATGAACAGTGTAAATTTTGCCACATAGGTCACCTCAAAAGGTCCACCTAGTCCATGACCCTGCCTCAGATAATGGCTTGTAATGGATGCGAAGAGAAAGCATGAGTGTGACAAGTGCATTATGATCCTTGCCATCTTTCAGCAACCAGTGGCTAAGGGACTTCCTAGAGTCAAGGACTGCATCTGAACTGAGGTGTATTGAGGGCTCAAAATTGCTGATTCAGTTTTGACCCCAAATTCTCTCTCCAAAAAGAATATTGATATAATCATAAGTCTATTACTTCCAGAGCTGTGCATTAAATAGTCTTCTATTAATGAATTCAGATATATGGGGCTCAGGATAGCAAACACTTAAAAACCCAAGCCATTGATAACATAATTTTCTATAGGGAAAATGCTGAAACCATGTGGTTTCTAGGGCAGACATCCAGTTTGACATCTTTTTTTTTTTGTGAGAAAGGCTCTTTAGGAAAAAATTTGGTCACTTTGGATTGCTGTATTCGGGGGTGGGGGTTAAGTGAGTTAAATGTATGTTCATTAGCCGTGCACAGACAAATCTCCATATGATTCATTGGAGCAGCACTGCAGAACACCTGGTGTTGCTGATGCAGTTCTGTTAGTGTTTTGTTATTTTTAAAGGGGGTTATATAACTCTCATTAAAATTAAATGTGGGCTGAAATGATGCAGGCAAATTCTCAAGCTTTAGAGTGAGCGTCTTCCTCACAGTTTAGCTGAAAATAGATCGGTTTTAGGCAGAAGAGGAGGAAAATGAAACCAAAAGATCATTACAGTTGAAAATGGAGTCTTTAAGAACTTAAGTTTTCTGATAATTTCTGTGTCCTTTTTAGAAGGCCTCAGTTCTTCAGATGCTGACCTCCAGCTTCCAGGGAGAACAGGTGCAGGATTTGAATCTTTAATTCACTTCATAGCACAACTATCGTATCACCCACAGCTATCTACACTTGCAAGGTTCAATTTCCAGATGATCTACGTTCAGGTGCCCTTGCTTTTCTCTTCACTCCTTTATTTGTCTAAAAAGGATAGTAAATTCCCATATCCTCTGTCTGATTTTCTATCATCTTCTTTTTCCCCCTCCAGCCCTCTGCTCTGTCTTCCTCCCCGTGACAGACTGTTGTCTGGCGTCCTCAAAGGCTGCTCTTGAAGATGACCTGCTGATTTGCTGCCATGGGAACTCCAGAGCATGGACAGCATTTACCCCTTACACACTGAAGGGCACACACAACTGTTCCCTGTGCCACCCCACTCACCAGTAAAAGTTTGCCCTCCTCTACTGCTGAAACCTTACAGGGTCATCAGAAGGCTGTGCCTTAAATAACAAGAGTCCTGCAGCCTCTCTGGCATCCAGCAGTAGCCACTGCTGAATTATTAGGAGAAAGGTGAAAAAGTCTAATAGCATATGTGAGCATGCAAATTGCTCTTCAAAAGTAGTGGAGAAAAAGCTTAGGCAGCAAAGCATGAGACTCGAGAAAAACCCTCTCAGTGTAATGGCAGAAGGTATTACTGTCATGTAAATGCTATATTTAAAACTTCCTAAGCAATTTTATTTGCAACCTTATTCCTTGGAATCAGAGAGAGTTAACTTAAAATTAGGTTATTCTGCTTGAATAAGGGATGCAGGCTAGCATATCAACCACTGAGTATGCTACATGGAGAGACAAGCAAGTAATTCTCTCCGTTCCTCACCCTCAAACACAATTTAGGGTGTTTTAATTGAAATAGAAGGATAATTTTTACTTGGCTGCATTTTGCAGGGCAGCTTGTGATCCACACTGTGTCAGTCTTGTCAGTGCACTGGCAGGTTTACAACCCTACAATACTTTCCTACTAAGCACCAACTCATAAGAGCCTAATCTGGTAATGTGGGCTTAATGCATAATATAATTTCATGAACCACCTAGAAACTGAGTGCAAATTTGGGAGCCAGTACTTTCCAGAAATGTCAGTGTAGCCATTAGTTCAGAAACCTTGAAGATTGATCTGTCTGATATTAGCCCATGAAATGGTCCCTGATCCTCACTGTCAGAGAAAAGAAAGTTGTGCATGGGAACAGCTAAAATCTTTTGTATATCTTGCTTGAGCTGATTACCAGTCATGCTATCTCACTCTAGACTGGAGTTAAAGATGAGAAAATTAGGCTCCATATAAAGATTTTCACAAAATTTGGGAAAATTTGTGCCCCTTTCCATTCAATAAAGAGAGTTTACCTTCAGTGCATCATTAACTCGCCAAGAGCAGTATTAAAGTGACTCTAATTGATACGTTTACTTCCTCTGTAGAGTGAAACAATCCAGAAACAAAACAAATGTTAAACAAAAAATAAAAGAAATTGCCTTTTGCCACAGCAGGAGTAATAGAAGAGAGGAAAATAAAGAAAAAGGGGGGAAAAAAATCCTGATTTTATTTCCTCTGTGAGGATGCCAGCGGTCTTGTTGCATAAACTCCAGTGATTCATCACCATCCCAGGCAGCCAATCATTTCGCAGGTCAAGTAGAAATGGGCTGTAGAGCTAGCAACTCCTGCTGCCCCGATAATGCATGTCATTCCAGGCATGGCGACATGCTTTCTCAACAGCTGCCATTTTCAGTTACCTTTTCTATGGCTGACATACAAGTAAATGTGTTGGAAGCAGTAAAACAGTCATAGGAAAGCAGTTGCAAAGATAAATAGCACCTGCACGTGATAATCTCTAATGTCATTAGAGAAGAAAGAAGGATGTGTTTTGAGACAATTTCTTTCTCCTGAAAGCATCACTTGACTTCAGGAGGGTTTATGCCTGCGTATGTGTGTGAGACTGAGAGGGGGGATTTTGCTGGTTTTTTTTCCCCCCCTAGAATAAACATCCAGACATCTGTCTTGGTTATAGTGTCAGTAGCTGTAACTAGGGGAAAAGAGAGGGAAAAAAACCCCAAAATGCTCAGCATTAAAGGAAAAAAATCTTCCTTCAAATCCCTTGGGATGAAGACTTTGTGTAGCTCAATTTTGTTTCAATTCAGTAACGCTCACCTTAAACACAACTGTTCAAATTAAGGGAATAGGAAAGAGTTTTCTTCAACCGTTTCTTTTCAGTCTTTATTCCTTATAATCTAACTTGAATTTCATGAACTACTTGTTCAATGACTGTCCTCTGAACTATATGTAGTTGAATACTTTTTTTCCCCCTGCAGATGGAAACTGAGCGGGAGGTTTGAGGGCACAGGAAATAAACACCATCAGTGAAAAAGTGCTTAAACTTATGTGCACACGTCTGTGTGGACATCTGCACACAGATGTGTAATTTGCATACATATGCAATGTAAAAACCCCCATGCCTGCATGCAAATGGTAAAATAAAAATAAATAAAATAGCTGTTCCCTGTAATGGTACTGGAACAAGATTTCAAATGCAGAAGATTATCCATATTAATTTATGGTAATCTACCAATGAATGCTGCAGAGACAGTACAGGTTATCCAAAATGGTATTTACATGTAATGAAAAAAGTGCCACAAAATATCTTCAAGACAGATCTAGATGCACCTTCCAGTACCCCCTGAATTAATATGTTAACCTGAAACAAGGTACAGTGTTTGTTCCCCCTTTGGAACAACTGGCTCTTGAAATTCTCCATACAAAGTCCTCTTAGACATCTTGCTTTCAGATTTCATCAACTTAGGTGTTTTCAGGGCTGTGAGCAATGAACTTTCCATCAGCAGCATCTTCAGCTAATTAACCCTCCTGATTACAATAATTAGTATTGATTCACTCTTGAATGACTTCTTAAGTATTCAAGCACAATCTACACTTGCAGTAAAACTTCTAGATATGAATATTAATTGAATGCTCTCCTTTGTTTTTCAGCCCCAAAGGTATAGTTTGCCACACTATGTAGAATCGTAGAGTGGTTTGTGTTGGAAGAGACCTTTAAAGACCATCTAGTTCAACTGCCCTGCAGAGAGCAGGGAACTCTTCAACTAGATCAGGTTGCTTCAAGCCTCATCCAACCTGACCTTCAGTGTTCTCAGGGATGTGGCTTCTGTCATCTCTCTGGACAACCTGTGCCAGTGTTTCACCACTCACTGTAAAAAATTTCCACCTTGCATCTAGTCTAAATCTCCCCTCTTTCAGTTTAATACCACCACTCTTTGTCCTGACACAACAGGCCCTGCTAAAAAGATTGTCCCATCTTTCTTATTGCCCCTTTTTAACACTGAAAGGCCACTAGAAAGTTTCCCTGAACCCTTTTCTTCTCCATGCCAGAAAACCGCAACTCTCTTGTCCTATCCTCATAGAAGTGCCTCAGCCATCTGATTGGTTTTGGAGCTCAAATAGATCTATGTCTTTCCTGTGCTGAGGACCCCAGAACTGGACACAGTACTCTGATTAAGGTCTCACCAGGACAGAGCAGAGCGCCATCAGATTCCTCAACCTGCTGGCCACCCATACTTCTTTTGATGCAGCCCAGGACATGGTTGTCTTTCCAGGCTGTGAGTGCACATTGCCAGCTTATTTCCAGCTTTTCATCCACAGGTACCCCCAAAGTCCTTCTCAGCAGGGCTGCTCTCAATCCTTTCCATACTTAAGTTTGTTGACAGAAACACTTCAACTTTATTCTAATTTAACAAAAGGGATATTAACAGGTTGATGTTAGAGATTGTGCTTTGTGAATCTGTAAAAAAAAAAAAGTAGGTGACTCCACGCTAATAAATATATATAATTAATTTCCATTTCCTGTGGTATCATGAAAAGGTAGTTCTCAGGCTAAGACCTATCCTCTTCTTGGTCTGACAGGTTGGACCTAAGATGTTCTTTTTAGTTTGACATTACACCTGGTCATTGCAAGAACAAATAACCACTTACGTAGAGTCTAAATTAGCTCTCTCAGCACTGTTGAGGAAACACACGTTGCCAAGTTTGACAACTGCAAGGCACCACATTGCTTTGTGAATGGGTGAGATTCAAACCAGGTAATGCTAAGGGCACCTGCGATCTTCAGATCTCTAAACCTATAGAGTCTCTCAAAACCTGACACTTTTGTTAAAGCATTCTGAGAAATGGCTTGTGTTACAGATTTGCTTCACCTTCTTTGATGTTAATAATAATTGTTATGGCTCAAAAAGCAATATTTCAGTAAATATGCATAGAAAGAGGGGAAGGTTTTTTTGTGGTAGAATGCATACAGAATAATTCAAGAACTAGTCTTTGATGTGAATGCAATGTCATAAAGTACTCTCGGAAAAGAACAAAGTAATTTGCAACCCAAGACACAAAATCTGTAGTATATGTACTTTATGTAGCATTTTATCTGAAAACATAGAGACTATTTTAAGTTTAGTATGAACTCATCTGTGAGAAGAGCTCTTAGGAAAGAGTTTTAGTTGTTAAGAGCGGCGGTTGGGTTATTCTGCCCAGATGTCTGGTGGTGGCTGCTCCAAAAGTAGCATTCACCCTACTCTGGGCAATCAGTAAAGGGACATTTCCAAGTTACCAAGAGCGAGAGATTCACTTTATTGCCATTCACAAAGGGCAGCAGCTGCTAGAAAGCCCAGGCTGTAGAAGGATAAATAGACAGAAAAATCCTTCCCCCTCCAGTTTTGGCAGAGCAGAGCAGTTGTGAATGAGTTAACCTTTGTCTTGGAAGAAGTTCTTCCAAGAAAGTGAATTAAAGCATGGTCTCATTTTATTAAATGCTATCCCTGCTCTCTTCATGTTTATGCACAACACAAGACATGCAAGCACTACCTGATAATACATAACCTCTAGGCTTCTAGAGTGTTTTATGTGATACTACGTTTCTGTTCACATCAACTCTTTCCTATTGATTTATACTATCTCAACGCACAAGGGAAAGAGATACAACAACAACAGCAACAAGAAATTCAAAACAGCATAGCAAGTACTTAGGATCTCCCCATGAAACACCCTTTTTATTGAAAATACATGCTTTAGAGAGTCTGACCAACACCCATAAATCTTTAGTGTCTTCTTTTTTTTAATTTTAATTTTAATTAGGGTGTCCAAGAGACTTCCTATAAATCATGCACTAGAATCCACTTTAAAAACAAAGTGTGAAACCCCTACAATTAACTGATCTAAGCAAAAAATAGAAACCACTGAAAAATCCCTCTTTTTTTTTTCCCTCACAAAATGATTATAATTACTACTAAAAGTAATGTATTTTCTTAGCATGTAAAGTATTTAAAGACTTTAAACAGTTTCAGAAACTCCAGTCTTATGACAATCCATTTTATTTAAGACACAAGCTGCTGTCCAAGTAGTAACTCAGGATTTTCTTTCCAAAAGCTTTAAAATAATTTCTTTTCACAATGCATAAAGTACACAAGCATTTTGCCAAATTCAACCCCCAAATCGTTACCCATTATAATGCTAACCGAGGGCTGTCTAAACAGAAAGACAATTAATGAAATGTCATATGAATAATTTGTTAGATTTTGGGACAGGAATCATTCAGGTAAATTATTCAGGCTGACCTTAAAAAAATTCTAAGGTATGCTAATAGCTGGATTATAAAAATGGATAGTAACATTGGCTCCCACTTTGAGATCTAATTCATCATTTTTATTGCATTTTCATTACCTAAACAAAATTAGGAACAGTATCTTCAAAACAGCAGTTAAAGTTGATACGATCAGGCATAAAATCAGGCAAGGGCACATTTGGCAACTATGTATTTACCAGATTGACAGCAGTATTGTAAGCTTTCAGAATCAATAAGTTTTCTCACCACAGTTAAAGGAGAGGTTAGTAATAAATCTCCAACTTAATGCAACAGACATAATTGTAAGATACCAACCTCCCCCTCCCTGCAGTATTAGCAGCAGATATCAAATTAAACGACCCTCACAAAATAAGCAGTGCACTTCATATTCTACCACATATGCAAAAAGATTAAAGGGTATTAAAAAAAAAAAGGTGGCTGAGAAAAGGAAAGGGAAAAAAAAAAAGCCCCAAACCAACCCAAACCACCCCATCGCCAGACATACATTAGGCTAGTTTGACAGCACCATTGTTCAGCTGTCCCATTGTCAGACCAAAAGATGTATTCAGTGCTACAATGTCTGCTAGCAAATAAACAAAAGACTACATTTTTCAAAGCGGGGTGCCAATTCGAGCATAATTCCGTGTGGATGTGCGTGTGTGCGTGTGTCTCTGCGTGTGTGTGTGTGTCTCTCTGTGTCTCTGAAAGAGTAGTTGATGCTGGTCCCCCCACTAAACCTTGGAACGCTAGAGAATTTATGTGTAATCTCACATAGAGGACTATTTAGATCTAATTTTTACAACATCTTTGAGTAGTAAAGACTAGGTAAAGCGTTAGTTACTATTTACACACGCTAAGTGAAAATTAAAGTGGTATTTAGGGCACTAGCTCTAATATGGAGTCTCCCTGAGCTTTTTCGATGCTTATTCCATGCCCAGTGAATAATAATGAAGCAGGCAGAAATATTGCAAAGGAGGTGATAAAAGAACTATTAAATCTCATTTATTAAAAAAAAAAAAGGGGGGAGAAAAAAATTATTCCCCCCCCTCCCCTGCTCCTTGCCCTCTCCGTACATTTGTCGTCAGACATGAAATGTGCAATTCTAACTAGTGGAAAAATGCTACTTGCATCCAGCAATGTCTGTCTTTTCCTTGAAATAGGGAAACTACTTAATACACAGCACGGTTATAGTTGCAGCGGGCCCAGGCAACTCGAAAGCACGCGTTAAAACAAAGGAGACAACATACCTTAAAAGCAGCTCCTCATTTCTCATAGTAACAGCGGATTTGGGACAGCGCATGCTTTCTGCACCGATATTCTCAACAAAAGCCAGTTCAGAAGTGCGCTCAAACATCAATGCCACAGTAGCTACTCACTAATGGCTACTCTTTCTCTCTTTCTCTCTCTAGTCAGACGCTGAGTGGTGGAGCAAAGGGGCCCCTGCAGATTCACTAAGCAGAAATAATCCTCTCTGACAAGTTATGTTGTCTGGGCATATTTTACATTAATGCACTGTGCTGCCTATAGGGGTCTTGTTTGCGTTCACTCCAGCCTAGCTGGTGTTAGTTCTCTTAATTACCATCCAAAAAAACATTAGCAACATCCCCCCCTACCCCTCTCTTAAAAAAAAAAAAGAGAAGAAAAGAAAAAAAAATATATGCAACTGAGAGAAAAGGGAGGAATCTCTATGGGCAATTGAGGGAAGGCATTCCCCTCCTGGAATGATGAATGCTTGATATGGATCTTTTGTTTGCCCTGAGAACTCAGTGAATACAGTGGCAAAGAGATGCTGTGGCTCGGGAGGCTTGTGCGCTTTAAGGGAATTGGGTTAGAGGCTCTTTCTGGGGCTCTGGAGGCGCAGCTGGAGCCCTTGCTCTTTCCCTCCTTCCCTTCCCTGTTCAAGGCTGAGTGGCTTTATGGGACCTGCCAGCTCACATCAGAGTGACTGGGGAGTATTAATGCAGACACTTGGGGATCTTCTTCAACTTTGCAGTTTTTCTTGGCAATTTTAACCCCTCCAAAACACAAGTCCAAAATCCCTGCAATATTATCCCCTCTAAACCACAACTCAGTTACCAAGTAACAGAGTTACCAAGTAACTGAGTTTACTTTAACCCAGACTCATACACTTGGCTTTGGCATCGTTTTCACAGACAGGCGAAGGTGATGTACTCAGTGACTTTCAAACTTCCTGCCTATAGAAGGAACTGCAGCATGACACTGATTTTAGGGCAACAGCCTCTTTGATCCTGCTTAGGAGATCTGCCATGCAGTTTTTAGGAGCAGGTTGTGGTCCTAGCTGTCGAGGTAGTAAAAAAAGGGTTTTATTGCCACATCTCAGCTTCCACTTCTGCTGTGGCTGTGTACATCTTTAAATTCTGCAGCTACTTTGGAAGGATGGTTGTGGTTTATTGGTTTATATTTTTTAACATCTACATTGGATATTTGAGTAAGCACTTAGTATAACTGACAAAGGCAACAAGACCATGATGCTTTTTTTCAGTAAAATGCTTCTCTGCACTGCTGTGGCAGTAAAATCTTAAGAATTACTCTCATTTCCTCAGAGGTTCTGTTAGCATAAATATATGCAAAACTCAATAAATGCAAATTGTCCAAAATCCACATCTAGTCAAAAAGCCCAGCAGGAGTCAAATACACTAAGCTAGAAATAAACCTGGACCTCAAAACTTGAAATCAAACTTTCATAGACTTCTGGCTATGCCTGTGGTTGGTCTGAACTTCTTTTCCTACATTATATATTATTGTTTTAAAATATAATGCTACAATATCCTAATGCAGCGCTACAGCTTTGACTTCCTTAACTGAAGTTGGCACTTATGAACTTGATCATTTTGGTAAACTTAAGTCTTGGAATGAAAGCAAAGAGGAAGCAATCGCCAATATAAGTGTACTGATATCAAGATCTTGCCTTTCTGATAGCAGCTGTAAACTTCTATTAAGGTCATAAATTGTTTGCAACAGAAACGATCCTTTTGTTCTACACTTCTTGGTCAGCACTGTGAGACCTTGGGATTAGTTTCAGTCATTCTGATATATTATTTGTCAAAGGACAAGTTAGAACTCCAAACCTAAGTGTAATCTACTTTTAAGGATGTAAAAATGATAGTTTAGGAAAATATATGGATATGACGAAAAACTACAAGCAAAAAGAAGACACATTTCAACTTCCTTCCATTTTCATTTGCAAACCATGAGTGGGATTCTACTTGCTCTTGTAACAAAAAAATAATAAATAATTTTAATGATTAGCAATTCAAACCAATTCCATGTTGAAATGTCACACTCCAAGGTCAACTGAGACAACATAGCTTGCACTTCATGCTAAAAATATCTGAACAGTCATGGAAGGCAGCCAGGAAAATACTCAACCAAGATGACAAATCCCATACCTCCTGCCCCAAATACTAAATCCATTACTACCATTTCAGGCATGGTCACCAACAGCCCAGATTCCTCCTCTTTCACTGTTCATCTCCAAATTACTTGTGCCCAGAGTAATTCCCCATGATGCCTGGGCTACTGCAGGCCAGTCTTGTACTCATGAGACTGATGTTTGATAGGAAGCAAATACCAGAGTATGCTACAGAATATACAGCTGAAGGGGAAGTGTCAAACAGGCTGATAAACTGCTACAGTTTTCCAAAAATATGGCAAGGATCAGCATCTTAAGACACTAGCAGCTGAGGGAACAAAGCTTTCTTTTCAGGCTGGAGTAGAATGTCTCACACAGAGGCCTTTGGTGGGGAATCAATGAGCTTCTGTTGGGCGGCTCCACACAATTACAAGTTCTTGATCGTTGCTGTACTTAGAAAGAAGGCAAAGCAGCAGCAATAGGAAATAAAGTGAAGTATTATAGAAGGACTCATCTACAGCCAAAGGAATAAATAAAGAAAAGGAAAAAAATCAACTCTACAAAGCGGTCGCATAGACAGACAAAAAGAACCTGTGCTTTCTACCACGTATAATGAAATGTCTGACAGAAAAACATCTGCAGAGGAGTCACAGCTGCTGAGGATGAGAGGAAATATGAGTATTTGCTTTCACTTGCAAGATGTACTAAGCAGGAGTGCCTTTAAAATAATATGGCTAAAGGGAAGATTAAATCAGATGCACAAGGCTATCTGGCTTCTTTCAAGATGAAAGTCCAGCTGTGGAGTTTAAATTCAACACTTAACATGAAAATCGATTGTAGATTAATAACTGATATGTACATATTGCAGAATGTTCTGCACAAATTACATAGACTAGAAATGTAATCATTTCATTACCCTGTGTTTAATCTAAACCCCAGCCTTCTATGTATGGCCTGTGAGTTTGCTAAACTAATTAGGTGATGTTGCAAATCTCTGAAAGGCCCCAGGAATACCAATAATTTGCAGAGACAAAACGATCAAACCTTCTGTGGCCAACCAGTAACAATGAGTAATTTATATCAAATGAAAATATACCTTCTGCTCTCTACTTCTGCTTCAGATTATTCTTTGACCATTCAATTTGCTTACAATATTTTCAAAACATCCAGAAGCCCAAAATGCAATGTAATTTTGCCACACTTAAACAAGCAATACCAGCAGCCAAGCAATGAACTACATTTCATGATGGAGAAAGTAGACAAGTGCCCAGGACAGCAGCCCAAAAATCATGAGTGCAGTCATGAGAGGAATTGAAACCCTTGATTCATTTTGCCATTTCATCACACGTTTCTGTGTCAGATCTTATGCAAGCCAATTAACCTCTTGCTCACATCTCCATCTTTAAAATGAAAAACCCCAATAAACTCTAGAGCAGTGCAACAACAATACAGAACATTAAAAGCTGTATAAACTAGTGTATTATTGTGAACTGCACAAACATTTACAACATGTCATCTCGTCACAAGAGGAACTTGCAGTCTAAGTCTGGTATCTGCTCTTCTGTGCAGTTATTTAGGCTCAAATCACATTTGTTTTGTATAGGTGTGAAAAGCTACTCTAATCTGATAACATTTTACTGTTTTAGACAGCTAAATCCCACCTTTGAAGTTGAGCAATTAGTCTAAGCTAGTCATCTAATGTTTCTCTATTGTCAGTGAGGAGAGATTAGTTATACTAAAGAGCATTACCATCTCTCCCCACTGACTACAAAGGGATTAGATCCCTAACTTTTAGATACATACATAAGGCAAGATGAATCCCACCTACGTGCCTAAAGCAAAGGTGAGAAATTCCATGTATCTGTTTCAGAATCACCAGCATGTGTCCCTGTGCTCCAGCATGACTGCTGTGTAAGTGCAGCTCAGATACCTTGAGTTTGTCTGGCACTTCCAGAAGTAGCTGTAACCTGCCTGTGGGATGTCTACAGCGATCAAGTTGTAGCTACACAAGACTTCCAGGCCTGAAGCAGACCTATGTGTTACACCTCAGCAAAGACTGAACAGAAAGGCGATTGGCATCAGCTTCAGAAGTAAGGCATGTAGAGCCTTTCCAGTATGCTTTGAGAAAACAGACAGTTCATTTAGGTATCTCCTCCTAAAATCTCACAGAAAAATGAGTAACCCATTGCCTGCAGCTCTTTTGTTATTAGAAATTGTGGAACACAAGACAAGGTACTGCCAGAACCTAGTACTCTGGACCACTTCACTGGTGAATGTGAATAGCAAGAAATAGGCTATGACTCCAAAGGCTGTATCTCAGTAGACTTTGCTCTTTTAAAGGTTTTGCCCTTTTTTTCCTCCCTTTTTTAATGTAGAACAGATTACTGCACATTTGTCTCTGTTGATTTATTTATTCTTTATACAACATTTATGGTAGCTGCATGTGAGAGATCAAATTTAGTCCCAAACTCCATCAAGCTGATATCAAAAATACTACTTTTGTCAGAAGAGCAGTAAACATCAGACAGTCCTGCATCTCCTATTTGCACTATGTATGCACAGGTGGAGAAGTTCCTCTGCTGTTACAGGCTATGAAAATACCAGGCACAGACAGAGTTCCTCTCTGCAAAACCATACTGGTTAGCTGTAGAGGCAGTTGCATGTGCACAGACCATGCTGCCTTCAGGAGAGATGCTAACTCTATATCGTGTGCATTAACCATACCCATGGTATCTTTGGGTGTCATATTGTGTGCACGAAAAAGAAAATCATTCTCCAGCACTCTCAGTAGAGATACAGCAAATCATGGTTTTGGTGGTGTTTTTTGGTTTTGGTTGTTTGGTGGTGTTTTGGGTTTTTTTGGTGGTTTTTTTTTAACTCCCCCTCCATTAAGCAGGCAACAAAGCCAATCTAACATTTGCCCACATTTCCTTTTGTCTCTTTTGTTAGATCTTTTAGATTCTATGCCTAGCTTCCCATTCTGAGTCATGAGGGTAGCAATTACTTACAGACCTACAGGCCAGTCTGGATGATGCAGAAAGTCTTTTACAATCTTACTTTTTTTTTTTTTTTTTTTTTTTTTCTTGAGAGAATGCAAGCAGTATCATGAAAATTAAATAGTAGAGACAGAAAACACAAAAGTACTACATGTTGTGTAAATTCTGAATATTAACATTTGGGCAGCAGGGGAATAAGACATTTCATATTTAAAGCATACAAGACTGGTGTCTACTGATTCCCTTCATTAGAAAACATGTGCACTGCCTCCTTCTAGCATTCAGCAGCACTGCCTCTACATCTCAACATCTGGAAGACCGAGGTACCAGAAGGAATAACACTTTCCTGTTTACTTAATCGATGTTCTATTGTGTTTCTTCCACCCTTGATAGGAAAGGGGCAAAAACCGCAGCTTGTGCAAATCACACATTCTTACACATAAGCACACTCAGTGTGTCTTTAAAAGACAATATACCACTTGAAACAACTTTCATCTGGACAGGTTGTGATTGCAGATGTGGCTACTCTACAGAAGAAATAATTTCTTTGGAAGAATCTACATGTCATAAGAACATCTGGCCCGCAACTAAAGGGAAGGAAGAAAAAGCTGATCAAAAGAGCAAGGAGAAACAGGAGGCAACAGAGCACCAGATCTGAGAGAAGGAGAGAGAGACAGAGAACAAATACAGCTAGTTATAGAATCATTTTCTGCTTTAATTTAAAGTCTATTTAAGGTATAAAAGTAGAACCTGCTCTAAACAAATGTCTTTATGTTACACTTGCAGTAATGCCAAGATCATCACTTTTAGACATGGCATGTGGAATACCAAAGACCTTGTGTTCTTGTGAGTACAATTCAAAGAAAGTGAACTTGCACTTAATGTACAAATGTATAAACTGTGTATATTAATGCATATGAACGTGACAAATGTTACCAATTACAGGTGAGAATTTAATGGCTATTTATCCCCCTAAGTTAAAATTGGAAACAACCATTTTAAACATGTTTATTCTATTTTAAGATGATCTTATGGGGCTCTAAACAGAAGGTTCATTTCACACATCCATGAAATGTACCCACACTAGGGATGGATGTGGATATTTAAAACCAAGATACCATCATAGAATGATGTTCATCAGAAACTCATGTACAAGTGAAAATGAGGAAGAAGTTTACTTTCTCAGATCTGGGGTCTAGATGATTGGATGAATTTATCACAAGAACCCTTAGTAAGAAATATAATGTGGACCTCTCTCATACACTATTCAACATGAAATATAGGCTTACTGGAACAATGCACCAGCCATCAAGTTTCATTAAAAGGTAGGTAATATGATGTAGCAGGGAAAGAGATGGAAAAGCTATGTAATTCAAATTTCATTTGGAAATACTGCTGGAGCATTCTTAATTCTTTAGAATGCATAGAATCATAGAATCAACCAGGTTGGAAGAGATCATCCAAGCTCATTCAGTCCAACCTAGCACTCAGCCCTATCCAGTCAACTAGACCATGGCACTAAGTGCCTCATCCAGGCTTTTCTTTGACACCTCCAGGTATAGCAACTCCACCACCTCCCTGGGCAGCCCATTCCAATGCCAATCACTCTCTCTGACAACAACTTCCTCCTAACATCCAGCCTATTCTTCCCCCAGCACAACTTGAGCCTGTGTCCCCTTGTTCTCTTGCTGGTTGTCTGAGAGAAAAGACCAATCCCCACCTGGCTACAACCTCCCTTTAGGTAGTTGTAGACAGCAATGAGGTTACCCCTGAGCTTCCTCTTCTCCAGGCTAAACAACCCCAGCTTCCTCACAGCCTCTCCTCGTAGGGTTTGTGTTCCAGGCCCTTCACCAGCCTTGTTGCCCTTCTCTGGTCAGACTCTGAGAAAAAATGGCACAATTTCTATATAGTCATCATAAAAATAAAAGTAATAGCTATAAATAATTTTTATTGTTTTATCGAAGAATTAGCACAAACATTTTTTTCAGTAGCTTTTGCCCTCCCTCATGCCAGGGTAGGTATAGGCTGGATATTAGGAAGAAGTTCTTCACAGAGAGAGTGATTTCCCATTGGAATGGGCTGCCCAGGGAGGTGGTGGAGGCACCGTCCCTGGGGGTCTTCAAGAAAAGCCTGGATGAGGCACTTAGTGCCATGGTCTAGTTGATTGGATAGGGCAGGGTGATAGGTTGGACTGGATGATCTTGGAGATCTCTTCCAACCTGGTTGATTCTATGATTCTATGATTAACTTTATTGCATGACAGGAAATAAACCCAACTATCAATTGCTTAAATTTTCTATCTAACATTTTTTATCCAAAAGATACTCTTCCTTTCTGTGTACATTGGGTTTTTATTTTCCCTTTAAAAATCTGTTAGCATTGATAAAAAAGGAAGAGCTACTCCACAATACAATTTTCTTTCATCTCTCTCACGTCATCCAACTATTGCAAGATGTTAAAAAAAAAAACAACTAGTGATTTTTGGTGATTCTAATGCCCAAATTCTCAGAGTTTTGTAGGGCTTGTAGCTTGGAGTTAAGATGTTGGTTTGTGGGGAAGAAGAAATAAATGGATGGATTTTTGTGCTAGATTAACACGGTCTTTACAACACAAAAGCGAGGAGAAGTAACACACACACAAAGGCCTCCAGGGTGAGATAAAGAGTTGAGATAGGAGTTTTATATAAATGAGATAACATAATGCACAATTATCTTAACTTATCTGCAGAAAGCAGTGAGCTAAACACCCAAACCAGGGAGCTACTCCCCTATCTCTCCTTATCTGACTGCTCTTCCAGTGGAAGAGAGCCAGTGCCCCAAACCCTGGAACCCAAAAGCAGCATCCAGAACAGGAAATCTCTGAACTTCAATCTCCATAATACTTCGCTCCAGACAGCACTTTCATTTTGAAGCTGGCATGAGGCAGGATGGTATGAAGAGTAGCAGGTTAAAACTCAACCTATGACAATTTTAGAACCTCTTACGAAAAGTCTGGCCAAACTGAGGTTCTAGGCTAAGGGATTCCTTAAATATCAGAGCATGTCTTTGAAAAAAAAGGGGATCAAGTGCAATTGCAGTGAGTTGGCAGACGATGAGGCACTTAGTGCCATGGTCTAGTTGACTGGATAGGGCTGGGGGATAGGTTGGAGTGGATAATGTTGGAGGTCTCTTCCAACCTGGTTGATTCCATGATTCTATGGTGCCAAGTTGGGATGGAGTGTTGATTTGCTTGAAGGTCAGGAGGCTTCACAGAGGGATCTGGACAGGTTGGATCAATGGACTAAAGCCAAGCGAATGAGGTTCAGCAAGACAAATGCCAGGTCTAGCATCTGGGTCACAACAACCCCATGCAATGCTACAAGCCTGGGGAAGAGTGGCTGTAAAGCTGCCCACTGGAAAAAGACCTGGGGCCGTTGGTCAACAACTGGCTGAATATGAGCCAGCAGTGTGCTCAAGTGGCCAAGAAGGCCAACAGTGTCCTAACTGGTGTCAGGAACAGTGTGGCCAGCAGGACTAGAGAAACGAGGCTGCATTTGGAACAGTGCGCAGTTTTGGGACCCTCACTACAAGAAGGACATTGTGCAAGAGTGTGCAAAGCTGATGAAGGGTCTGGAGAACAGGTCTTGTGAGGAGTGGCTGACAGAACTGGTATTGTCTGTCCTGAAGAAAAGGAGCTTTAGGGGAGATCTTATCACTGTCTACAACCACTGGAGAGGAGTTTGCAGCAAGCTGGGGATTGGTCTGTTATCCCAGCTAATGAGTGACAGGAAAAGAGAAAATGGTCTCAAGTTCTGCCAGGGAAGGTTTAGATTGGATGTCAGGAAAAAATTCTTTCCTGAAATAGTGATCACACCCTAAAACAGTCTTCCCAGGGAAGTGGTAGTCACTATCCTGAAGATGCTAAAAAGATATGTAGAGATGACACATTGGAAGGTGGTTTAGTGAGTATGGCAGTGTTGGAATGATGGTTGGACTTGATGGTCTTAGAGGTCTTTTCCAACTTTAATGATTCTATGAAAGACATACAAGGACAACAGATGTGTACAAGGTGGGAAAGGCACCTTGAGATTATCCTCTGTAAAAAAACAGGCAACAAGAGGTTTAGTTTCATACACCTTCTGTGCCATATAACTGATTGATATTTTTTATTCAAATAAAAAGCCATAAGCAGAGATATATACATTGTACCTACTCCCTTGCCATAGCTGAACACTGCCAGATCCTTCAACATTCTGTTTCCCATAACCAGATGTGTCAAAAACCACTTCTGTGTCTCCAGCAGTGGATTTCTCACAACATTTACCATGTTGCTATTACCAAACACTAATGGAGCCCCAGGAGACTTTGTGCAGTGAAATGGCAGTGGAGCGAATGGCTGAAGGATCAAAGAGGTGCAGAAGGAAATGAGTTATTTGCCTAACTCCTCCCCCTTCAGAGCTCAGTAAGGTGAAGCTGTGGGTCCGGGATATGATATCTGTCTGTGTTCATGAATCACTTGGCACAATGCATGGTCAGCACACATAGCCTTGTGGGACTCCATCCACATTCAGCCAGGCACAGCGCTTCAGTGCTAGTAGCGTGTTTGATGCTTCAGCAAAACCTGTGCTCTGATCTTTGCAAGTGCCAAGAAGTCTGTTAAAGTGTTTACATACTGCAACATTAAATGCTTGGTAAATTGCCACAGCATTTTGTGCTTTCAGTGTTACCGAGCTCACATCATTCATCTTGCTTCTGTGAGGCCAAACCCTGCAAAACTTGCTGCATGCACTTAACTCCAAATTAACACCCTGTAAAAACAGTTCCTCCCTTCTTCTCATACTCTGTTATATGTAAAATCTACACTCAAAGTTAATTTCTTGCTGACCTTGTGCTGATTAATGCAAATTAAATTACATGTTAATTGCCCCAAATGCTTTGCATGCAGCCCAGGAATCAGTTGTTTTTGCCAGTGGTAAAAGACATTTGTGATTTTTTTACACAATGGCTACATTAAGCCATTGTTAGTCTCTTAGTATCTAAAAAAATCAGATTTTTTTTTTTTGGTAGCACCTTTTAGAAAGCTAGAAAACAACAAGCAAACAAACAAAAAAAAACCCCAACAGAACAACACAAAACACACACACAAAAAAAGCATTATTAAGTTCTGATCCAGTCTTGTAGAAACCTCACTTCTACCTCATGGGAGGAATTTTATGGCTCGTTCTGAGCTCAAGCTCCAAGATGCATTTTACAAAACCTTGAGCCAGTTTTGTTAAACCCATCACTCTCTAATCCCCTTGTGCTTGTCAGCAAAGTACACAGAAGCACTTGATTTTGGATGTCTGATTTGATAAGGGGTATTAGAAGAAGAGAGGGAAACAAGGGCTGCTATTTTAGATAGATCCTACAATATTCTTGCAATTCAAGAGAGAACAAGGAATTATTTCACAAAGTGATAGTGGGTGCAGGATCACTTAGAATGAGGCTGTGTATTGTGTTCAGGGTATCAGGGTTCTTTTGCCACTGAGTTTGAATGCCAGCCATCAGACCTGATATATGATGGTTTGTCGGGACTCTGGTTGGCAACTGGAATAGGGATCAAATAGAACAGCAGGGAGTACTTAGCTCCTCAACAGTCCCTGGAGTGGCTGACATTTACAGTACAAATGCATTTTGCATTTATATCCAACAGTGGGATAAAATTTGATTTATATCATGAAGAACGCAGGGAAAAATGAACCCCAAACACGATGTTCTCCAAAAGAATAGTGGTTTCTTCCTCTCAACCTTTACTGCAGTAAGGATTCACACTCTACTCTGTAGTTTATCCCAAAGTAGGTAAACAAGATTATGAACATTTTATAGAAGTGTCTACATAGAAAATTAAGTGAATTGTCCAAATTACAAATGCAGCATAAGACAGAGCTGAAACCAGATTTATTGAGAAAAGCAATGCACTTGGATATTATTCTTACCTGAGCACTCAGGTCTACAGAGGATTTAAGTCTTTTCTCCTCCATTCATGGGCAATAGGTACCCAAATCATTCATGCTCACACCAGCTGCTCTCCACACTCCCAACAAAATGAATGTCTTTATCCTTACAACAAAGCATGCTACCTGGCAGCAAACAGTCCAACCTCCACAATGCTAAAAGTTATTAACACTAGATATAAAGAACAGGAGAGGCTGAGGACACATGCCATGGTCATTTCTATTCTAGTAACCCAAAGATGCCTAAGATGTGTTTGTCTTTTCTTTCTATAGTCTTTTCCATTATTGTTTCACTCCTGATGCTATTTTGTCTATCTTTCCCTAATACCTGTGTCCTGGTTTGGTCTGATTTTGATATCAGATTTCCCTTTTTTGTTATTCTTGACTTTGACTTCTTCTACAAGCTGAAACTTGCAAAAAATCCCAGCCCCCAACAGTAGAGATAGTACAACTCACTCAGTTTTAACCATGAATTCAGAGTCAGTGTTAAGGAAGCTTAATAACTGATACCTGAATGAGTAAATTTCCTCATTTCAGAGACAAAAGTGTGAACACCACCACTGAAGCACCAACCCTGAGGGGGTTGCGCTGTTGAGTAATAAAAGTGTTCAACCTCCGAAGTCTCTCCTAAGCAGAGATTGTCGTGTCACACTCCATTAAATTATGTGTGATGGGTCTGTCGTTAGGATTACTCTACAGAAGAGACAGCTTGGAGGCTGCCAGATTCATTAAACATCTTCAGTGGGACTTCACGGGGCCTTTCACTTACCCTGAACAAACAACAAACACACCCTTTGTGCTCAAGAACAAAGGAAGTTTTTGCACTTTTGTTTGATGTCAGTCACAACTGGAGATTAAAGCTTCTGCTCTGTGGATTTCAAAGATGTCTCCCTTCTCCAAAGCTGCTCCTCTTGCTGTTTGCTAGGCACTTCAAACAGGTTTACAGCTAAAAACACCCCAAACAGAACAGTATTAATAACATCAGCTTCAGAAATGCTGCGTGTTTTTGGCATTTCAATGCTTTTCACTTGTACTTATGAATGAGGAAATGAAGTGCAGGAGCAACATATTCAGAACTGTGTTTTAGTTAAACACTTCGCACCAGGGACTGGATAACTTGATTTGTAAACAGAAATTTCTGTGTGAAGATCGAAGCACAGTAGTCTCTGACCCACTGAAGAAATTTGTAGCCCAGGTGAATCTGGATTTGGGAAAGAACAGCTTCTATTTTCCTGATAAAAGGTGTAAGTGGGAGAGCTCGTATCAGGCCCTCAGGAAAGCAAGTCATAGCTTGCGCTCTCTGTTCTCTGATGTGAGCGAGATATGGGTGTTCACAAATTGCTTGATTTGGGATGCCTTTTCTGAGCTCTGTAGTCTTTACCACAAACATCCATTTTTCAGAAATGGCATCCAAAGCTAGGCAAGATGATGTCTAGGTGAAGGTTACAGCTTTTGCCATCTCAGAGACAACCCAACGTACATTCCTGTGTGACATTGTACCCTAACAAGACCCTCATGTGTCACTTTAGGGTCTCTAAAAGGAAACAAAGCAAGCTGCTGTAAAAGCTGCAAAATTAAGAATAGGTATTGCTCAATTCAGGAAAGAAAGAAATCACCATCGGGAATCAAAAGAGCTCTCTAGAATGTTGCAAGAATCATCCAAACTTAATGCTCCAATTATATGTGAATCTCTTTCTTTTCTATGATCTCTAAAGCCTAGGAGTTTAAAGTCTCATCTGTAAGGCAGAGGTTTGCAGCCATCTCTCCTTTCAAAACAGCTTGACTTGATTACGTGCAGGAGTTAGATCAAACTCAGCTCTTCCCAACCTGTGAAGAAAGGTTTTTCCTTTGCTTGACTGTTCTTCTTCAGAACTCCAGCTATAGAAGCTTATTAAATAGAAAACAGAATATAAGCTAAAGAAAGGGCTACATTCTGCTACCTAAATTAGTGTTGTCAAAAGATGGACGGAACCACTCTGAATATGAGTATTCCCCTTCATTTGAGATGTCAAACATTGGATGGTAGAACAGGAAGCTGAGAAAGAGCCATAAGAGGGACTGGTGGAAAACACCTTTCAAAGCAAAAGGCTAAATGTTTCTAAGTTTAGCTGTGCAAGAAGGTGAATATTTTAGTGCTGCTGGATGTAAACTATCTTTCAATGGCTATGTGAGTCTTATAATTCTACCATAATCCATCACAAGTAAAAAAGGTCTGTAAAATGATAGATTCTAAGAAACATGAGCTTTATTTGTTGTGGTTTTTTTTTTTTTTTTTTAATCATCTTTCTGCACTGCTTTTCAACTAAGTGCATATTGAGTCTTCTAGATCTACCTCACACTGACACCATACAACCCATATACTGATTTCTTAGAAGCTGATCGACATGACTCAGTAGACACTTTTAACCAGATGACAGAGCTGGCTGAAGGGTCAGCATATGTGTGCAATGATTTAAAATTGTTAAAGGCTGTGCAAGAAATGTGTGCAATGACTCAAAATGTGCCAAACAGAGGCTAACAGAAGCATACATGCAGGCTTGAATTATCATTTAAATCCCTCTATGTTTCAGTTATGCTTAGAAGTACAGGAACTGTCAACAAACTGTAGTATTTGGAACCTCTTTTGTGGCCTAACACAGGACTTTCATAACCCTTTCAAGAAATACCTTAGGAAATTGTACAAACCCAAGCAATTTAGGGATGATTAAGCAAATATTGTGGGTTTGGACATGACTTTTGCTTACCAGTTCTTTCAGTAGTTCATTTCATGGCACACAGGTTTCCTGCTTAAATAATGATGATGCTATATAAAGAACAGGCTAAAAGACATATTTGAGGTTCTTCATATTCATTCACTTAAGAGAAGACCTTAAATTGAAGAGTCACTCAGAGGTCCACCTTGCTACACTTGCTTTTGAAATCATCTAATTGTTGCAAGCTGCAGTTAATATGGTTAAATCCTCAATTTAGTGTCAGCCTACTCTCCTTCAGACATAAATTATGCAGGAAGCCTCACGGGAAGTTACATGCTCATGTGGATCAGTAGCACAGTGCTTTCCTGCACAGCAGCCCCAGCCTTAATATCAGGTTTGCTTTAAATAATGAAACAAACAAACAAAAAATATTTCCCAGAGGACACAAACTATAAAGATGTAAAGTCGCAGTGTGGGCAACAAAACAAGTTGTGTACTTTAGAGCATCTTCAGAAGCCTTACATGAGCAGCCAGGGGATGTACTCGTGGGGTTTCTATTCCACAAGAGCTTTCCATTCACTTCTGTGTTGTTTAACATTAGAGTTGATCACAGTGAAGTTCCCTGTTACGTTCTAAGGCAACGTTACAATGTGCAGATCACTCATGTGCTGCAGATTGCTTACTGTACCAAAATGTTGCCATCTCTTTAGTTTTGGTTCATAAAGCTACACTGGGAAGGAGAGAAGGTAATATTCTACTTACAAATGGTATCATTTCCACAGAGTGCCTAGGTCCTGTACAAGGAAATGTGCCTAAGCCCAAGTGTTTTTAAAGACTGGATGAGGCACTTAGTGCCATGATTTAGTTGACTGGATAGAGCTGGGGGTTGGGTTGGACTGGATGATCTTGGAGGTCTCTTCCAACCTGGGTGATTCTATGATTCCCACAGATGCTAATCCAGGGAAAACACATGGCAAATGGAACAAAGAGATAAGAACATGTACTGTGAGGGTCTTGTCCTGACAAAATCATGGAGCAGCCAAGGAGGACAGAGAGATGTGGTAGGAAGGAAAGACTCTGAGCCCCCCCCTGTTTAAATGCTTGCTGGGATGGAAGGGCAGTACTGCCAGCAGAGACTTTTTACAAGAGGTTTTCCAAGACTGTGTATGATTTCTCTCATTAGCTTCGTCAGTTCTCATTGCTTCCACTCTGCCACACCGCTAAGCCGTAAGCACAGGAAACTCACATAGAATAGATGAAAGCTGGCACCCAAAAATCAAGTTCTGTGTATCACCAATGCTTGAGTAGCCTTCAAGGTTGGCCCAGGTGACTGTCCCTCTGGCCTGAAATGCCTACAGCTTGAGGGCATCCAAGTGCTCCCTGCTTCATCAGCTTTCAAGCTGAGCAAAAAAAAAGCCAAGTGACTGGATGAAGACACGGTGCAAATCAATACATAGACAACAGCACAGCATGGAAAGTCCAGTTCTTGGCCTTGGTGCCAGGAAGACTAAAATACATCCTATGTGTTTTCAGAGCCTGAGATTCATATGCCATGAATCTGTTGAAAAAGTCAAAGGGTTCTGGCCTTCAGGAATGGGTTATCTAGCATTTTATGACAGCAAAGAATCTGTCCCATATTCTGCCCTGCACAGTTCAACTTCACTTCATGGCAAAGTTCTTTGAAGCCCTTGACCTCTACTTTCTGAAACAGAGGAGCAGAAAAACATATGTTCAAACCAGATTATGATATCCAGCTGCTCCTAGAAAATTCTCTATGCAGCACCAGTAGATCAAATTATTTTCATTATATCATTTGGTCACAAAGAATAGTGACATAATTAGGGAGCTAAATAGCAACAGTTTCCTTCTGGTAAATTTGCTGTAGCTAATTTTGTTAATAAGACTGATAATTGTTTTACGCTCATTCAATATGTTAAGTTTACCTAATACTAAAACCAATCAGAACCTTTAAATTAATTTTTGTTCCATTTCTAAAGGAATCAATGTCATTATTAATCATAAAAGGAGTGCCAAGTCAGAGGATGATAAATCTCCTTTGGGCTTATTTGACTTTCATATTTATGGTTTGGATAAGGTTATTATGAAGGCATTTTCAAGAAATGATTGAGGAGGAAAGGGAGGAGAGTGAACTACACTTGAACGCTGTGCTACTATTGACTTCAGCAGAGTACATGCAAACAGTATGATTCCTTTAAGTTCTGCAAACTTATGCATGACCAAAGTGTTCAAAATACAAAAAAACCTGCTCATATTACCAGGCTACAGAGCCTCAGGATGTACAATTTCCAAACCAGTATGTTGAAGAGTGGATTTACAAGAAACCAGGTGAAGAGATCAGGAGCATAGAACTCATGGGATTTTGCATGCTTGGCACCAGTGCTTTTGCTTTTAAAGCATCAGAAAAAAAGCCATTTGCTCAGATTTCAGTTGCTTTTGTTGCATTTCTACCTTCAATGCAAAATTTCCAACACAGCAGCTAATTTAGCTACACTTCCACAACTCAATGTACGGTAATGCAGTGAAATGTCCTAGATAAACGTGTCCAGTTTTCACAAAGCCAGTGTTGCCCACATCACTTTTTACATGCTCTGACAGGATAAGGTCAATGCCCATTGGCTGTGCGAGGAACAGAGAATGTCATCAGTGTTGCCATTGTCATAGTAACGTGCCTACTCAGCTCTGGGAGGTGGCAGTTTTTGGTTACCGTGCTGAGCAGCAGCATGCTTACATCCTTGCTATTAACTCAGTGTATTAAGAACAGGACAAACAGTTTAAGCACAGTGCAGTATTTTACTGTTGTCTTGATAGGGAAAATACATGGTATGTTGTGCTGAGATGTTAGTAATTGGAGGTTTATTCCTAGAACTTATCATGCCTTCTGCTGAAGAGGATTTTAATAAAACCTGAAAGTCAAACAAGCTGAATTATGTCTGTGTCTGATCTCCCAAACTTTGAAATCCACGAGATATGCAGAAATTTTCTTGTGTATCCATCTCACCTGATTATTGCACCCATAGAAACAAATCAAAAAAATCCAGACACAACCTCAACAATTGTCCACTATCAAACACCAAAGAAGTGGGTTTTTGGATGTAGGTGACGGAGCACATTTCCCTGATAAAATACCCAAAATGTGAATGACTAAACCAGTAAGAGCTTCAATATGAGTCTTACAAAGGCATTCTTTGTCTTTCCTTGTATCTTTTAAGACAAATCTATCAAAGGAAAATGTTATGATAATGTATTACCATGCTGAGTTAATTGCCAATTGCAAGTTACTTAAGTGTACTTTAATGATAAGTTTAAAGCCTTATTTTCAACTCTAATAGCTATTAATGGTAGGAAGAGAAAATGAAACCAATTTTCCCTAACTTAGAGTGCTCTATTAAACATAAGTGAACAAAATCCTAAATATAACAAATTCTTTAGGTATTTCAGCAAATGGGAACCCACACTGTCCATATTTCAGCCTAGCTACATACCAATTTCCTGACAGCACTTATATAAGATCATGCATGAGTTTAAACTGGAAGAGGAGAGATTCAAATTAGCTGCTAGGAAAGTGTTCTTTACAGTGAAAGTGGTGAGACACTGGAACAGGTTGTCCAGGGAGACTGTGGATGCTCCCTCCCTGGAGGTGTTCAAGGCCAGGTTGGATGGGGCCTTGAGTGACCTGTACAAGTGGGAGGTGTCCCTGCCTGTGGCAGGAGATTGGAACTGGATGATCTTTGAGGTCCCTTCTAACCTAAACAGTTCTATTATTCTATGATTCTATAAAGTCTTGAGCTTTTTAGTGTTAGAGAAGTGGGATTTAGTTCTTCAGATTGTGTGAAATCATTTCCAAAGACCAACATAGCTGAACAGAAAGTAGAATCACATTCACAAAGAACTAATTCAGTATGAAAGCCCGAGGAGGTATTAAACCTGGTTTTCAAGGATTCCTTTCTCTGCAGATAGAGGACAGCATTTTGTTGACAGTTGACTCTATGGCTACAAAGCCAAATATAGCCTAAAAATTCCTAATAGCATTCAAAACATCTACAGTTGAGCTCAAGTAAATATTTTCAGGTGCCAGAAATACCGTCCCCAAATAATTTCCATTTACTTCAATTGCTCTAGTACACTCTCCACCCAAATGAGTGAATTTTGCTAGTCTTGTATAATCTCAAAGAGTATTACAGTCTTAAATCATCTCTTATCACATAAGTCAAGCAATTTAAGACAAAATTTAAGACAGAAAATTATTAACTTTCTGTTCTGGAGATTCCATGAGTAAGAACAAATAATTGAGAGGAGTTTGCAGGTTATTCTAGAAAAGACCTTTATTCCTAACTGATAATCAAAATAAATAAGATTGAATCCTTAACATGAGACAGCACAAATGACAGCATGACATCCTCCACACTCTCTCATGCTGGCCTTTAAAAAGATGGCAATCTTATTAAAGTATGTCAAATAATTTCATCATAAAACACACTGAGAAAATTGTTTGTAATCATAGAGTGGTTTGGCTTGAAAAGGGCCTTAAAGACCACAGAATCCAGAGTTAACTGGTTTGGAAAAGACATTTGAGATCATGTGGTGGAGGGGCAGCAGCCCCAAAACTGAAGCTTTTCTATGCCTCTGCATGCCCAGACATGCCTTTCTGCCTGGACCCACGAGGCAGCAAACAAGTTGCATAACACACACACTCCCAGCCCGTGTACCCCTGGGGTCTGCCCAGGTAATCCCCTGTTGGGAGGGTCCAGGCATATCTCTATTGTCTATTAGGGCAAGGTTTGGCCTATGGCCAACCTGATTGGTCATTTTAGATGTCCAACGAGCCACAAATCTCGTCCCAGAGTCTATAAAGAGGGGTGCAGAAGAGCACCACGCGGTCAGTCAGTCAGTCCAGTTCAGTCCGATCAGATGATCCAGACTGTTTACCAGGTCAGAAGCTTAGAGCACATAGACTCAGCTCTGATCCACAGCAGCACCCTGCTGCCCTGACCCACTTGCATTGGCCTAGACACAGGATCAGGCCTTGCTCACTTGCAAGCATTACAGAGGCTTAGACCTCATGCATTGATCTCAAGGCACAGCCGCCCTTTGAGAAGCAGAGCACATTCATGCCTGCACCATACATATATGGGGAGCCGAGACCCCCTGCCTAGCCTAGAGCTATCTTGATTCAGCTACGGAGTTAAATCTCCCTGCAGCACGGCATAGATATTGCCTGCCAGCTATCCTGTAACTCTGGAAAGACCCAGAGCCAGCAGACCCCTTTCCAGATGGTCTGCAAACCTGCAAACGCAGCCTGCTAGCTGCCAGACCGTGTCAGAGGCTACACGGACCAAATCCTTCTCCTGCACCTGGCATCCTGCCAGCTGATCAGCCCTGGACACGCACAGCATCCAGAAGCCGCAGCACCGAAGGCAGAGATCACCCCAGGAGAGAAGGTTAGAGAAACTCTATTTACCCCAGAGACTGGGAAGACTGGGAAAAAACCCTTATCAATTCCCCTTGCAAGCTGGGACAAATCTCCAGCTCCATCAAGTCCCCAGAGACTGAGGTACATGCCGAGGCAGATTCCAGGAAGGGTGATTTAATGATAATGATTAATATTCAAGAGCATCACACCTAAATAAGCTTTAATACCTTTGTAATATAAGTTGTCTCTATCTAAGGAGCACACACAGTTTCAGCCCTTGCTGGGCAACCACTAGAGTTGTTAAGAGGCATTAAGACCAAGAATCTTTCTCTCTGTCAATAATTGTTAATAATTTGATATTTCCATTTAATAATCAATCCCTGTAAATATATCCCAAAGCTATTTTCATAACCTTGCATAAGAACCTGGATTTCATAGTGGTTGGGGGTGGTGTAAATTTGTAAATATTAATTTTAATAAATAATTTTATAAAAATCAAAATTGCCTCAAATTAATTTCTCACCTTCCCCTAGCAGGGAAGGAATAGAGAAATCCCCTCCACGACAGATCATCAAGTCCAACCTATCACCTAGCACCATATAATCAACTAAACCATGGCACTAGGTGCCTCAGCCAGTCTGTTTTGACTCCACCACCTCTCTGGGGAATTACTCTTTCTGTGAAGAACTTTTTCTTAGTGTCCAGCCTAAACCTCCTCTGGTGCAGTTTGAGGCTGTATCCTCTTGTTCTGTCTCTGGTTGCCTGGGAGAAGAGACCAATCCCCATCTGGCTACAACCTCCTTTCAGGTAGTTGTAGATAGTCCCCCCTTTGCCTCCTCTTCCCCAGGCTGAACACCCCCAGCTCCCTCAGCTGCTCTTCATAGGGCTTGTGCTCCATATCCTTCATGAGCTTCATCGCCCTCTCTGGACATCACAGTATCACAGTATCATCAGGGTTGGAAGAGACCTCACAGATCATCAAGTCCAACCCTTTACCACAGAGCTCAAGGCTAGACCATGTTGAGGCACCTCAACATCTTTCTTAAATTGAGGGGCCCAGAACTGGACACAGCACTCAAGGTGCAGCCTAACCAGTGCTGAGTTTAGGGGAAGAATGACTTCCCTAATCCATTCCAGCCCATTCTGACCACCTGCCACAGACAAAGACATCTTTCACCAAACCAGGATGTCCAAGCCCCATTCAGCCTGGCCCTGAGCACTTCCAGGGATGAGGCTTCCACGGCTTCTCTGAGGAACTTCTTCCTGCGTCATACCATACTCACAGCAAGGAATTCCTTCCGAATATCTAATCTGAGTCTGCCCTCTTTCAGTTTAAAACTGTTACCCCTTGTCCTATTACTACACTCTCTGATCAAGAGTCCTTCCTGATGTTTTCTGTAGGTCTCCTCTAAGTACTGGAATGTCACACCAAAGTCTCCCTGGAGCCTTCCCTTCTCAAATCTGAGCAAATCTAACTCTCTCAGCCTGTCCTCATCGAAGAGGTGCTCTAGCCTCTTGACTATCTTCATGACCCTCCTCTGGACCTGCTCCAAAAGGTCTATGTCTGTACTGGAGACCCCAGAGCTGAACATAATAATCCACGTGAAGTCTCTCCAGAGCAGAGCAGAGGGATTAGAATCACCCTTGCTAGTCATATTTCTCTTAGTGCAACCCATCAGCTAGGCTGCACATGCACATTGCTGACTCTTGTTCAGCTTTTTATCCACTAGCATTTCCAAGTCCATCTCCACAGGGCTACTCTCTCATCACCCAGCCTGTACTTGTGTTTGAAATGTGGAAATCAGCCCTGGTGTGTCATTACAGATTCAGTAACTTTCCTTTATGTGACAAGAAAAAACATCTGTACGTTCATTACTGATTTGCTTCTTGCATTAGTGCTTCTGAAACAGGCCTATGAAACCTAATTCCTTCCTATTCCATTTTCAATAAGAAAATAAATTGCAAGTCATCTTCTGTATCCTGGGGAGCAAGGTACTTGGTAGGAAAAGTTGTTCCACTCAGTCATCAGGTTTCAATATTCTTAAATGAAACTACTCCCATATCTTGCAACTCTATGCTTTACTTCAGCAAAGTCACTTGCAAGAGGGAGATTTTTAATGCTGCATTAAAAATGATTTTGTTGTGCAAGATCCCAGGAATGGGGTATGAACCTAACAAATGTCAACAGGTGTTCTTCTTTATGGCCTTTTAAAGCTCTGTTTGTGGTTGTTGTTCTGATGTTATGGCATTTAAAAGCAATCTTCAAACATCACCAGATAACTTTACAACCAAATGTCTTCATGTTTACATGGCTAATAGAACATATGTTTAGTTGTTTGTTACCACCTTCAAAATAAACAATGTAAGGAGAAAGTTGTGGTGGAGTCCCTCTCTTGCTTTTCCAAAAACATCCAAAGCAGAAGGTAAACTCTCTCAAACTTGAATAATCATAGAATCATAGAATCAGTCAGGGACCATAAGGATCATCTAGTTCCATCCCCCATGCCATGGGCAGGGACACCCTACCCTAGATCAGGCTACCCACAGCCTCGTCCAGCCTGGCCTTAAACACCTCCAGAGATGGGGCCTCAACCACCTCCCTGGGAAACCCACTCCAGGCTCTCACCACTCTCATGCTCAACAATTTTCTCCTCACGTCCAGTCTGAATCTCCCCACCTCCAACTTTGTTACCTGTCACTACCTGACGTTCCTCTCCAGCTTTTTTGTAGGCCACCTTCAGATACTGGAAGGCCACAAGAAGGTCACCTCACAGCCTCCTCTTCTGCAGACTGAACAGCCCCAACTCTTTCAGTCTGTCCTCATAGCAGAGCTGCTGCAGCCCTCTGAGCATTCTCATGGCCTTTCTCTGGACACGCTCCAGCATCTCCACATCCCTCTTGTCATAGGGGCTCCAGAAGTGGATGCAGTACTCCAGGTGGGATCTCCCCAGCGTGGAGTAGAGGGGGAGAATCACCTCCCTCGACCTGCTGGCCACACTTCTCCTGCTGCAGCTCAGGATCTGGTTGGCCCTCCATGCTGCAGGTGCACACTGCTGGCTCATGCTGAGCTTCTCGTCCACCAGCAGCCCCAAGTCCCCCTCTTCAGGACTGCTCTCCAGCCACTCCCTGTCCAGCCTGTATTTGTGCTTGGGAATGCTGTGACCCAGATGCAGGACCTTGCATTTGGTCTTGTTGAACCTCATGATGATGGTTTGTGCCCACCTCTCCAGCCTGTCCAGGTCCCCCTGGATGGCATCCCTGCCCTCCTATGTGTCTGCTGCACCACACAGCTTGGTGTCATAGCAACACATATAATGGCACATGCTGGAGGCAGCAGTGCCTGGACTTATCAGAAAATAATGAATGGGCTTCCTAGAAGTAGGGACATATCCATAGTTTTCTAAGTAGGACTCTTGTGTTGACTATTCTTCACATGTAATTATTTCAGTATATATACACTCCTGGTGTGCATTCAGATGAATAGACAGTAGTCAAGCACAAGAGTTACAGCATTAGCTCTTTAGTTACCCTTCATTTTGTAAGGCAGGTTTCAACTGAGCAAGAATTTTGAACTTAAATGTTTATGGTAAAAAAATCTGATGGTTTTGTTAACTAAGGTTTCCAGGTTTATTTGAACTCTTGCTGGTGATGCTGAAAAAAAAAAAGGTTTAAAACTGATTTCCTATTCCCTTGGGAGACTTCACACAGAGTGGCTTACACTGTTTCAAAAGAAAGCAGCCTTCCAAAGAACTAGTGGAGTTTCCATTCACCTTTAAGCCTTTGCCAACAAGCTGCAGATTTCCACTTGTGGAATGAAAGACTAGATGAAGGAGGAAACTTTGTGCTACACAAACAAATGCTATACCTGAAGTGGAATAACAGAAACACCAAAACTGTAGTAAAATATTTACACTAGTAAACCATATAATTGTTTTGGTTGAAAAGGACCTCTAAGAACACTGAGTCCAAACTTTGACCTAGCACAACCATAGCTATCAAGCCAGAAGATTCAGGCAAAATGTCAAATCAAGCTGTCTTGTTTAGAGTCCTCTTCCTCTCTACATTTTTGTCCCTTCCTCCTTTATGTACTGCAGCTGCAAGTAAAGATCATATGCAAAAGCCTCAGAGATGATAGAATCAACTAGGTTGGAAGAGACAGAGCTGGTGGCTGGCTGCAGACACCATCATGGCCAGGGATCATCCTTATAGAATCATAGGATCATAAAATCAACCAGGTTGGAAGTTGACCTTCAAGATCATCCAGTCCAATCTATCACCCAGCCCTGTCCATTCAACTGGACCACTGCACTGTCTCATCCTGGCTTTTCTTGAACACCGGTGACTCCACTACCTCCCTGGGCAGCCCATTCCAATGCCAATCACTCTTTCTGTCAATAACTTCCTCCTAACACCAACCTAGACCTCCCCTGGCACAACTTGAGACTGTGTCCCCTTGTTCTGTTGCTGGTTGCCTGGCAGAAGAGACCAACCCCCACCTGGCTACAGCCTCCCTTCAGGTACTCATAGACAGCAATGAGGTCCCCCCTGAGCCTTCTCTTCTACAGACTAAACAACCCCATCTCTGTGAAATCATACAAAGAAGATCCAAAATTATGGAGATCTTATGTATTCCCCCCCCCCCCGCTTGTATGTTTTATGAAGTGATTTCAGTATTTTCATAGTCCCATCATTCCTTTAAAGTTATTCTTTTGTAAGTTCTACTTTTTTTCTGTTGAATTTGGGAAAATCAAGTCTCAAATCTCTGAAGGTACATCAGCTTGCATTTGAACAAGACATTTGTTGCAGAAAAGATCTGGAAAGAAGATAGCCAAAATACTACAAAAGCGTCTTAAGCTCATTCCACAGAGTGCCTGTGCGTCTGGTGATCACAGTAACATAAACACTTTCCTGCCTGAGTCTGTGTCTACCACCAAACTTCATAGTAATTGCTCCTCAGCTGGGGAAAAAAATGAAGCAAACAGCATGGCATTATTATTATTTTAACTCGAAGGCACTAAAATCAATACTTCACCTCAGCAGTATCAAACAGTTCTTGACAGAGGTTTATACTCTCCTCGAGCAAACCAGTAGCATTATTTAAAAATCACCTAAAGAATTTGTTCTGGATGTGTTTGGGGGGGGGGGGAAGAAAAGAATAAACAAGTATTTTCAGTTGTTTTCCACCACAATCTATTTGTTTTCCTTTCATTGCTACTTTTAAGGACCTCATCAGGTAATTAAAACTGTCAAAAGAACATATTTGGAATATTGTCACATAAGAAGATGGCATCTTTCAAAAAGGGGATTTGCTGTACATTCAGCTAATTGATAGTTTCCATACCACCAAGTCTGCCTCTGTGTTTTCATTCTGAAACAAAACCTAATTTTGTAATAAGCAGCTAGGGCTAGCAATGAATTTCAGTAGGTCACACTTAATCCCTTTTCATCTCTCACCAAATCAATCACTTGCTTCAAAAAATACTTAATTGCCAAAACAAAACAATTAGCAATATCAAACCAAGCATTTTATATCCACACTCCCCCTCTGGTTCATCAACATTCAGGTGCCTGCCTCACAGATTTTCAGAGGCTCTGGCCATGCACTCCTGTTAAGGATCAATGAAAGCAAAGAATTAGTCAGAAGATCTGAAAAAAATGAGGCCCAAGTGGGCATCCCTAATTAGTGGACACTTCTGAACTCCTAGGTGTTTGAAAAGAGTTTTGCAGGAACCGTGTGCTGCAAGCTTGGTACACTTCAAAAGTGTTATGTTTTTAGTTTCACTTTTTAGTGAAGGAGAAACAACAGCTTTATCCACACTAGAGAAGATCAGGATGAAATGGCTATTAGAATGCTGGTCTGGATAGGAAAGCTGCAGATCTATTTCTTTTGGTAGCATAATGAATGAGATTTTTCCATCGAGCTCCAACAGGCACAAAAGCAAAAAGGGACCAGTGACACCAGCTGCCCTACACAGCACACATGAGCCTGCACAGCAGATATTCTGCCTGCTCCACATCGCCTGGCCCCGGTCTGAATCCTTCCCCTGAAGCATCCTCAGATGCACCTGCGGCAAGAGCAGCTGGTAGCTCAACACCCCAGATTTCTCTTTACTGAGCTGAATAGCTTGCAAGAAGAAAGGGAGGCCACCTTCCCTCTGTCTCCTGCAGTAGCAACAGAGTTACTGGATTTTATTTCATGATGCCTTCACTAAAGTCACTCCCAGGAAGGAGACAAGCACAGTTTGGGGGATCGCATGGGCAAAGCCCTACACTCAAGCTTTCCTGTGAGTATTGCAAAGCAGAAAACCCCTTTCAGCACTGAGATATTTTATACACGTGTCTTTTACTCATTCACACAACGTACCCTCTCTATGCTGCAGACATTTTATGCAGGGAACTGAACACAGGTGTAACTTCTTTCCTACAGCTGCTTCATATTCCAAGAGACAAAAGTACTTCAGTGTAAAAGAGAATTGCTCTTCTCATTCCCACACTCATGTGTATATTATGTGAACATGCTCCTGAGAAAAATGTGTTATGGATGCTTTATGTGTTGATCAGATTTACTCTTAACGATAGAGGAGCTTTACACCAGTGTCAGTGATTTCCTTGGATATATTAGTTTCATCATTGTAGCCCCCATTGGCCCTACTCATGCACAAGGATCACTTCAAAGACCAAAGGGCCTACAATTTCCCTTAATTATATCAGTATAAATGAAATCAGAATTTGGTTCTGCTGCTTCATTTCCCAGCACACAGCTAGTGTCAGCTTAGGTAACTTTCCAAGCAAGTGATTCCTTCTCAATGAAATTTAATGGATTTATTTAAGTTCAATAGATTTTAGTAGTATACTTTCAAGAAAGGAGCAAATCTTTCTCTTCTGAGATGTTTTGGTTTGTAGTAAATGGGCTGCCCCATAGCAATTACAGCAATACAATCAACATAGTATTTTGGCCTTCTCTGAAGAAAAAAGGCAACAGAAAATGCTGAATAATCACTTGTCAACACAACTCTCTGAATTTTTTGTTCCCTCAGCTATTCAAACTTTATCCAGATATTCAGAGATTTCACTATCCATGAAACCTAAATTATGCAGTGATTCACTTCATAGTTATTGCAATTTGACATTGTGCTTCTTAGCCTCCAGAGTCTCAATTCTTACTTGAGTTATACAGATTAAGTATAATGGCACTAATGAAATCATAGTCAGTTTATAGAGGCATAAATTTGAGAACAGATTCTGCCCCAAAACCTAACCACTACAAAGACATGACTCTACCAGAAGAGGCTTGGCCTCCTTCCCTACACTGTCTTTATTTGGCAGACTAAATTGTTTTCAAATTGCACAAACTCCATTTTTAATTTTACTTATTTAGATGGATATAAACATTGAAGCTCTAAAGAGAGATCTGTATTATTGGATATTCTCTGAATGCTTAAAATCATATAAAGAAGATGCATTAGCTTTTTTGAAGCCATTCTTAAATGAAATAGGAATAATATATGAATGCATCATCACACCTGATGGTTTATATAACACAGCCCTTCATTTCTTCAGATTTTCATGAAGTTAAAGAAGGAAAAAAAAATCCAGTCAGTCTCCTCTTTTTACTACCCACCTTAATTGCTTCATACTTTCAATAGTCATTCCCTAGATCTTCTCATTCCTACCTGTAGCAAGGCAGCCTATATTAATCTCATTCAGGCATCACTTACTGCCACTTATATAATTGCATTCTAGACAAGCAAAAGGATTTTGGAGTCTCAGAGTCATCAATATCTCATTTTTATCTGTGCTCCAGACATGAGGAGCATCACTATGCAGGGCTAAGAATAAACCCAGCATTAGAAATAACAATTTGGCCTTTGGTCTGTTACAAACCCTTCTCCACCACAAGGTCCGATTTTGCTATAACTCTAAAAATAGGTCTCTGAAGCATGAAGCCCAATTAGAAAGCTGCAAAACCACCCAGCTCTCTACGGAATAGCTACTACATGTAGTTTAGGTGTAAATCCAGCACCAAGAGAATGCAATTTCAGCACAATCACAGCTGGATTTTTTTTTACCCACTCCCTCTCTATATTCTGGTGAAAATTACAAAATAAAGTTCCTGAAACTATCAAAAAATTTACTACTTCAAAAAACTAGAAAGCAAAGGAGCAATCCCATGTATTGTGACTGGCTTAGCAAAGGCTCATTTCCCCTGATGTGTGCTGACTTCACTCACTGTGCTGCATTCCCCAGCCTTTGATCCTGACAGCATCTCTCCCAACCAGCTCCCTAATTTTACCAGGTGGATGCATACATTCGTTTTCAAACTGTTGATCAAGTACATGACTGTTGTCTTGAA